>NC_069115.1:19732530-20332530 GCF_025612915.1 Magallana angulata | reverse complement strand
ATATCATTGTTTAATTTATAATACCTGTGTAATAAACAATATTATAGAAAAAAAAAATTTTTTTTTTTTTATATTGAGAATGAAAACTAATATTTTGGATGAAGTGGTTAAGGCATTAAAATTTATTTTTTTATGTTCCATCTACATGCACAAAAATTACATTATGAACAGAATATTTGGGGGTGGGATGTAAATACCATTCAACCCGCGGGGGGGGGGGGGGGGGGGGGCACTCTTTAACATGTTCTTTTTTCTAAATAAAGTCTAACAGAACACTCTTTTTAAGAGAAAAGATGGTAAAAAGGGCACTATTGTAGTAATTATTCTCTTATCTCCTATAGCTATTTCAAATTCTGTTTCTCTAACTCGATCAACCTCTGCGTGCACAGGTTAAAATTTAGTAATATACAAAAATAATGGATCGAATGCCCTTGGGCACCAGTTTACTAGTTACATGTACATGTACAAGCACCAGAGAAAAATTTCAGCATTGTGAAGGAATGGTGTCATGAAATTTAATAGCAATAAAATCTGGTGCATACTATGTCCACTGTTTCTGCTTCCACCACTTTTTAGCTCATCTGAGCCGAAGGCCAAAGGGAGCTTTACTGATCAAAATTTGTCCATTGTCTGTCGTTTTGTCATTGTTGTTGTCATAAAGGGGATTCAAGTTTGTTCAAATGAAGGGCCACATCCTCTTTAAAGGGGAGATAATTTGGAATGATTGAAAATTTGTTAGTATTTTTCAAAAATCTCCTTCCCAAAAACAATATGGTAAAAAAAAGCTGGAACTTGTGTGGAAGCATCCTCAGGTAGTTTGGATTCAAGTTTCTTCAAATCATGGTCCCCTGGGATAGGGTGGGGCCACAATTGGAGGATAGATTTTTACATAGGAATAAATAAAAACAATCTTTAAAAATCTCCTTTTCAAACACTATTAGGCCTGAAAAGCTGGAACTTGTGTTGAAGCATCCGCGGATATTATAAATTCAGGTTTGTTTAGATCATGGTCCCCTGGGGAAGAGTGGGCCCACAATGAGGGGGGGGGGGGGGGAGGGGAAGGGAATAAATTCTTACATAGGAATATCAAGAGAAAATCTTTAAAAATATTCTTCTCTAAAACTATTAATCCAGTGTAAAACCATTAGTGTAGATTCAGGTTTATTCAAATTATTGTCCTTTGGGGTAGAGTGGGGCCACGATGAGGAGATCAGGTTTTACATATTAAGTATATATATAGAAACACTTTAAAAATCTTATAAAAAATATAGAAACTAAAGATAAATAAAGGAAAATCTGAAAATCAAAGTATAATATCTACATGGTTATTTGTATAATTTGTGGAAAATCCCAAGACGATGCGATTTACAGACTACTAGAGAGTACTTTCAATATAAAAAAAAGAAACGCAAGAAAGTAGAATATTTTATTTACTTGCCTTTGGAATCAATATGTGTCTGCATTAATAAATCCTTTTTAACCCTTTTGACAACAAATGGACGGAGAATAAATAATATACATAAAATTAGAACAAAATAAGAAAGCATTGCCACACTAATGGCGACCGAATCAGGCGCCATATTGGGCGTGGCATAGTGACGAACATCCCATGTTATGACGTCAAATTGCAACAACGTCCCTATCGTGCAGAGCACGTGAAAAATTTGGTGGCCTTGTCCGATTATATCAACCTTTCCGGGAACGAGTTTGTCTGGTAAATGACTGGAGAAAAAGAAAACCGACGCTGTTATGAAGCCTACCACGTAACTATGGTGATTCAGTGACGTCAGCTGACACGTGGGATGGCGAAAACAGTTAACATATCTAGGAAGCACAAGAGAAAAAACAAGAATGGTCTGAGTTCCAAACGAAAACAGCTGCCATAACTTCCTGCGGAAAGGGTAAGGTCGTGAGTACTTAAGTTTGGCAATACAACAACAAAGGCATCCGGCGGCGCTCATTAGCACCACGGAAGGGAGGTAATAAGCACCCAGAACGTCAGTATAAGGGTGATGGCAGCTAGCATGAAAGACGTAGATGCTACAGCCCAGTGTGTAAAAGCCGATGCCTGCGTAGTCCACCTGGAAACAAAGGTAGTGAGTCTCGGGCGACTTGGAGTGGAAAGTGTGCGCCATGGTGCTGCAGAATGTATAGGCTAGACAACAGAGGCTGAAAGCCGACAGGACGGGGTGGAATGCAGGATCAAAGGAAGGATCGGCCGACAGACTAAGCCACCGGTAAAGGACCAAGAGAAAGCCCAGGAGGTGGGTCCAGATATTGACGGTCTCATTGTGAATCTGAAAGACACTGGCGAGATAGTACAGAAGTCCATGCCCAGATGGGCGATATCCGGTTAGGATGCCCGGCTCCCGGTAGAGGGCGTTTACTTGGTGGTAAGATAAGGTGGGCTGGGATTTGAGTGGCGTCTGCAGGTATGTCCGCAGAAGACAAAGAAGATCTCTCTTTCCCATCTGTATTGCCTATGAAAAAAAGGTTGTTTGTATAAATCATTAATGACATTTGTATTGAGTCGTGAAAGTAGTAAGTTAACATATGATCCTTCACAAACATGGTACATGTATGATTTTAATTTAATTTGTCTAACAGTGTAGTGTCAATAACTGGCGCCTGCTGTGAAATGTGAATATTTGACATAATTTGTTCATGATGTAGATCGAATGCCAATTAAATAAGATAAGTAAATTGCAATCTTAAACTGATAAAAATAATACACCTAACATTTATCGCATGTTATTTTCCAATTTTTTAAAATCACGTATTACATATATATTTATGCTTTAGCCTTTAAAGTATTTTTTTTTCTTTTTAAATATATTAAAACTTACATCTAAGCGTCTTTGACATGTTTCATTCAAAAATTTTGTTGCGCATTCATTTAAATTTATTCTAAAGTTCCAAAATATCTTATTAACAGCCAATACAATTTTTTCACTTTTTTTGATTAAAATATTATAGGATCATATGAAATGATTTAGAGCTGCTACAGGCACGTAGCATCAGCCCCCCCCCCCCCTTTTTTTTTTCTCGCAGCAACAAATTTTTGAAAATTAACAAATAAAAAATTGAATTATCACGGAGTTGCCCCCCCCCCCCCCCCCCACTTTTTTGGGAGTATGTAACAAAATGATATGTAAATAAGGAAATTAGGAGTGAAACTGTAGTTATATACTCCCCCCCCCCCCCGGATTAGGTTTTCGAAGATTTTTGTTTGTTTGGTTCTTTTTTTTACTTTTATTCAGAGTAGAAAATACTCATGTGTTTATGTCGACAACAGGCTGTCATACGTATACCCCACGTGCAGATCCGTACACAGGTAAACACTAAATGCTTGTTTAAAATGTACATGCAGGTATCGGGGTATCTGTGATATTTTGTATGTCGTATAGCTGTGAAATAAATACAAATAGCTGTCATGTATACCTTATCAGTATCTAGAGTTTCACAGCTTATAGATAAAAATTTAATACTTACCCTGGCAATATCCAGCCCAGTGGTCCGCTCCTTGGTTACTGTACACAAACGGATCGTTTACCAAACAGTTCGTCATGATTCAGTAATTTGGCACACATGTAAAACGCTCTTGGTTTTTAAATGCAGTAACCCCCTTTAAATTCACATAGAATCTCGATCCTTAATGCTTTTTTATGACGTACTATCAATATGCAATGGAGTCAACTCAAATTACAAATGCCTGTAATTAACCTTTATTAATAAAGGATTAACAACTCACAGATTATCATTGACAGGTATTGTTTGGTTTTTTTTAATACCGAAAAGTATTTTTTACGGTACCAATGACATTATTAACAATAGGCTTAAGGGCCACATCGCTCACCTGAGCAACAATAGCCTTTACTCTAAACAAATTAGAATTACAGTATCAAAATCAAAATATCTTGACCACTAAGTACAGTAGATCTTGCTGCCGATACTTATCCACATATGTTATGGTACATATGTAAATACCAAGGTGTACACTTGAGACGGCTTCGGCCGATCACTGTTGTGTCCATATGAGGCATCCGGCAAAGTAGTTCTTATAAAACTTAAAGCTTTGGTTTAGTATTTACATAAAATTTTACTCAGTTTTATATCAATTCATTTACCATAAGAGATGCAAACATACATTAAATACAGTTCGACCTGTTAATTCAAGAATGCACATTCTGTCTCACTCGTAAGAATTTCGATCGAAAGATTCATTCAGTAATGCAATTGACCTCGATGAACTGACCTCGATCACAAGAAGATGCTCCATGAACTGACTTCGATTTATTGAAGTTGCAAAATAGTAGCTAGGAAGACGGCTTGATTTATAAACAAGGTTACGTTAAAATACGACCTCAATAGCAAGTTATGATGACATTCAATGTTTTTCAGTCGCATTAAATTATTTTAATACAACTCTTTCATTGTATACGTGTTAATGCTCTTTGAAGAGCCCTACCTAGTAATCTGAAGAAGAAGAAGATACATAAACATTTAATAATTACGTTAAAAATATAAAACTAGATGAGGAGTTTTATCAAACGGCTTTCCCCAAATTTATTTTAAAATTAAATTTGTTGACGGTTTATAATGATGAAATTATGGTGTACAGATTCAAAATATTCTAGGCTATATTTTGTAAAATTACAGTATTTTTTAATTATTTTACATCAAACTGATCATGTTGATTGCTTCTAGCAATCTATATATCATTATTGCCGATCATTCCTTTAAAAGGAATGCTTGTCTCTATTCCTATATAACCCCTCCAACTTTGTGGCCCCACTTTTCTCCAGAGAACCTTGGTTTGATCAAACTTTAATCTGTTATTGCTTTTTGGACTTAAAACTTTCCCATGACATATTTAAAGATTTTCTCTATAACACTGTGCCGGATAATTATGCCAGTGCCAAGGTGGCATTTTTGCATCCGCTTAAGATGCAGTTTCGGAAAAATCCATATATATCAAATGGTAGACCATTGTCTAGAGAGTATATAACCACTTTTGTTTATAGTGTTTTTCACCTGACAGGTGAGCTATTTACCTTTAAAAATTAACATTCCATAGGAAAATGATAATTCCCATAGAAGAATTGATTCTCCTACAGGAAATATTGACAATCCTGTAGGATTTTTAAAAAGTCCTATAGGAATTATATTTCCTATAGGAGAATGGTATTTCCTGTAGGAATTTGATTCAGACATGTAGTTTTCCTGCAGTATATTAAGTTTTCCTCTCGGATTTAATCAAATCCTATCGGAATTGAAATTCCTATAGGAAGTTCTTGTATTCCGATAGGAAATTTCAAATTACCTATGGGAATATTGTTTTTCCTATGGGAAAAATTATTTTCCTAAAGGATTTTATTTTTGAAAGGTAAATATCTCACCTGACAGGTGAGATACAATGATAACAAATGTGGATGTTAACTATTTAAGCAATGGTCTATCATTGGTCTATCATATGGCATATTTCAATTTTTCGATATATGCAGCGTAGACGGGTGCAAAAATGCCACCTTGGCACTGGCATAATTATCTGGCACAGTGTTCTATATAGTCTCATGTTAAAATTTACATTGTAGCCACATTGTAGCACCGCCCTACCCCCGGGGACTATAATTTAACCAAACTTGAATCTACACTATTTTAGGAGGCCTTCACAAAAGTTTTCTGACCTATTAGTTTTTTAGAGGAAGATTTTTAAAGATATTCTCTATATATTCCTATGAAAAGAATTCATCCCCCATTTTGGGCCCACTCTACCCCTGGGGACCATTATTTAAACAAACTTGCATCTACACTATCTGAGAATGCTTCCACTCTAATTTGAGCTTTTCTGGCCTAATAGTTTTGATAAGAAGATTTCTACAGATTTTCTCTTTATATTCCTATGTCAAAATTCATCCCCCAATTGTGGCTCAACCTTCCCTCGGGGACCATAATTTAAACAAACCTGAATTTTGAGAGATTTTCTCTGTGTATTCTTATGTAAAAATTCCCACCCCCCCCCTCCCCATTGTGGCCCCACCATACCCTCGAGGTTCATGATTTGAAAAAAAAAACCTTGAATCTACACTACCTGGGGATCACTCCACACAAGTTTAAGCTTTTCTGGCCAAATAGTTTTTGAGCAGAAGGTCTTTTAAGGTTTTCTCTGTACATTCTTGTGTAAAAATGCATCCCCCATTGTAGACCCACCCTACCCCTAGGGACCATGATTTGAACAAACTTGAATCTGCAATACCTGGGGATGCTTCCATACAAGTTACAGCTTTTCTTGCTAATAGTTTTTAGAAGGAGATTTTTTGAAAATACAAACACATTTACAATAGTTCTAAATTATCTCTTCTTTAAGGAGGATGTGGCCCTTTATTTGGACAAACTTGATTTCCTTTTACCAAGTGATTCTTTGTGCCAAGTTTGATTGAAATCTGCCCAGTGTTTCTGGAGAAGAAGATGGAAATGTGAAAAGTTTACAAAAACGACAACGACGACGACAGACAACGCACACATTTTGATCAGAAAAGCTTACTTGAGCTTTCAGCTCAGATGAGCTAATACTATTGATAATACATATTTTGTGAAAGGTAACGCGAGGTCTATTCCTCGTATGAGACATAAAATTACCACTCTGTCGGTCGATTATTCATTAATATTAATTTCGAACCAATAACAATCAAAATTGAATCCATATAAAAACAAATACAGGAAAATAAATGATAAATAAACAGAGTCAGGGGGAAAATCCGAGATGGGGCATGATGAAGTCTGTCTCGTATTCATTAAAAAAAAGGTAATGGAATTTAATTTTACACTTATTTACATCTTTTGTTATTTTTCAAGTTGATTCAGATTTCATAATGATTCGGCGTCAGTATAACAACTTATTAATGGTAACCATGTAGCGCTCGAAAGAAAGTTGCACTTTATCATTTTTAATAGATAGGAAATTGAGACTAAATAAATTATCAACGTAATTACTTCCTAAATAATTTCTTAATTACATGTACATTTAAAAAAAAATTAAATTGCTGAATTGTAAATTTTGTAATTTAAAAGTAAGTAAATAAGTAACAATTCATGCATTTATTTTAAACGTTAGTGGTTATGTTGTGATAGTCTCATGCATGATTCTTAAAACACTGAAAGACACACTATACGCATGTATTACATGTAGCATATGAGCTCCTGATTTTCCACAGTCTGTTTTATCTGATAATAGAGTAGCTAATTATTCAGAAATCCATTTACCAGTTAAGAGGTGTGAAATTTCTAGACTGGGTAATGGATTTGTACCCTTTAAGAAAAGAAATTTAGAAAACAATTCGGAGACAGTACATACTAAAAATGGACAAAATATCTGGTTCAACATAATTAAGCATTGTATCATATTTATATGAATTATGGTTAATTCCCGCGCATGCTTGGGATATTATAAATACACGCAATCTTAGTATTTACATTAAATATACATTGTAGATATCGAGTTTCTATATTATATCAATTTTATAAATAAAAACAGCTTGTAAACAAATAATTTCGTCAATGCAGTCACTTTTTATATTAATTATTGTTTGTTTAAACTTAATATTGAATTTTCTTCACTTTACCCGTGTCCCTCTCGGGCACAAACAGGTTGTCTCTGGTGTCCACACATAAACCGTATGGGAGTTTTAAATCACAGTTGTCAATGTAGCGGAGGAACTGTCCGTCCTGATCAAGGATGTGGATAAAGTCACTGTCACGGTCTGCTGTCAGGATCCGACTTTTGCTGTCTGTGGTGATGCCGACTGGTTTAAATGATTTCTTTGAAATAGAGGAAGGACCATTGTAGGTAAACCGGAGTTTCCCAGCCTGATTGACCACCACTACTGCACCGGCTCTAAAGTCAGCTACACAGATATCAAGATTATTGTTCTCACAGATGTGTTTAGGATAATTATTGTGATCAGAGAACTCTGAGGAATAAAGAGGCTGTCCTTTCTTATTGTATTGAATAGTTTGCTTCTCTGCTTAGCCAGAAAAACGCATAACTTTTGTTTGTTTCCTATCATTACTCAGGGTGACAACCAGGATGTCACCAGAGGAGGTACTGCAGACATTGAGAGGTCTCCATCCCTGTAGTCTGATCACTGTCTGTATCTGTGTATTCTTCACTATGTTCACAGTTCTATCATTGGCATCAGTATAAACTAGTTCACCACTCTGTATCACTGTTATGTCCCATGGTATCTCCCCTGACTTGGTTTGGATTGACTTTACTAGTTTACCGTGGAGGTTGTAGAGTCTTAACATGTTGTCCTCACCACGCATCCACAATTCATCATCACTCAGACAGGACACACTGTGTTATTTATCAGATTCTCCATACACAGTGTTTATATATGTGATGATCCGTGGTACATCAATGAGCAGTCTGTCCAGAGGAGAGGACTCAGCACCAGTAGAATCTATTGTAAAGCCAAGTTCTTCTGTTTTGATAGATGACTCTGATAGAGAACCAATCTTCTGATAAATTTGTTCTTTGGTAATCTTTTGAGGGGTGTATCTCGGTAAAGAAACTGTAAGTTTAGGAGGCAATCTTCTGAATTCAGCTTTCCTGGATTTGTAGGTAGAGACAAGTCTGACATCATTGGAGTTTAGTAGTTTCGTCAGGTCCATAATGCTCTGTGTGATTTCAGAAATGGTGCGTTTGATTTCATCTCCCTGGTTATTAAGGACAACCAGGTGTTTAGATTCTATTGCATCCATGTCAGATTTCAGTTTCTTGATGGCAATGTCTATTTCTCTGTGCAAGTCCTCTCCATGTTTGTCAATATCAGCTGAAAATTTCTTTGAGTTTTTATTCAGATCAGCTTTCTGTACTGAGATGTAAGAGTCAATCTCTTGGTATGTAGGACAAATGGAATTTTCCAATTCTTGTAAATCTCTTTGTAATAACTCTTTCTTGGTTTCTAGACTTTTCAAGATTTCAACTTGTTTGTGTCCTATATGTTCATCAGAGGAGACACATTTCACACAAATAGGAATGCCACACTGTTCACAATAAAGTTCACATAGTTTTTTGGAATGTTTTGAACATTCAGGAGCAAATCCCCGCATTTTGAATGTTACAATTCTGTGTTCTTTGGATTCATCAGAGAGATGTTCCCCCACACAGGCTTTACACAGATGTATGTGACAAATGTCACAGTTCATAGGGGGGCCCGGGGTCTCACAGAGATGACACCGTAACACATCCTGGGCCCAAGTATGGCGGTCCATGGTCAAATACTTTAATGGACTTTTAAATTATTTCTGAAAAAAATTGTAACAACTCATTTATCCAATATTAATCAATTGTCAATTTGTACTGCGATCTTATTCTGTTACCCTCAGTCACAAAAAAGCCCAGGTTAAATCTTGCAAATGTACGCATACCAGACTGGTTCATGATCTTTAATATAGACTTTAAACATACGTAAATAGATACGTCTTTGTTCATTTTGACATCATCTAGTGTATACAACCCGTTAATTTCTCTAATAAAATCTACTAAACACTTTTTATATACATATATACATGCATATATATTATTCATAGTTTTAGCAACAGTTACTAAGTTTATAAACAAACTACGAACCTTCACAGTCCACTTCACAATATGGCGATTCAGGTATTTTTACTGAAAATTCCTGGCCTGGTCAGGCGCTCTAGCTCCCCATATGATCCTTACATGATAATATATAGTGGCGGATTTAAAGACTGGGGCGCCTATCTCAAATCGCTGCAATTCATTATGATAAAATTAGCACCGTCCTAAATGCCCTGAAGAAAAAAATGTTAAAAATTTTTAAAATGTTTTACAGGTAACTTGGTATTTTCTGCTTTTTTAGTCTATTGATTTAGATGAATTAATTTACTGGCAATCAAAATCAGACTTACAAGCCAGTGTCCCACTTAATTCATAAGAGCTGGATTCCAAGCAATTGTATATTTATGTCATATTGGATCTAACAGAAGGAATATTTTAGTTCATATTTAACAATAAATTTACGATATATCTTCAAAAATTATGTACTAGTATATATATATATATATATATATATATATATATATATATATATATATATATATATATATATATATATATATATATATATATATATATTAAACATTACGTAGGTTTAGGCGGTTGATTGATGTAGAATGAAAAAAATAAACAAATTAATTCAGTTGAGGGGTGTTGAGTTGAAATGTGAAACATTAAATGTTGTTTCATCTATTTGTCATGAATTCATAAAAATTTATTCGAAAATAATTCTTTTTTCAAGGAACTTCTTTTTCATCCGTTAAGTTGTAGACGTCTTGAAGTTTATGTGTTGTGCGGCTAACAATTATTATGTTTACAGAAAAATTAAGGTTTAACAAAAAATTGAGGTTTAACTTGTGGTAAAACATGTGATAAAAAGAATTTCTCATGATTTGCGATGGTATATGATTTTTATCCAACTTGTTGTGTGTTTTTTATCCTCTCGCCAATGCTATAGTAAACACACAACTCGTTGGATAAAAATCATATACCATTGCAAACCATAATATATATATATATATATATATATATATATATATATATATATATATATATATATATATATATATATATATATATATATATATATAGAAGCACACTCATACATTGTTCTTCATTAAACATAAAATAAAATTGTCCTTAACTAGTCTTTTTTCTTTGTAATCAAAGAATCATATTGCTGTTAAAGTGATATTTAATTAATGAATGGAAAAATGCCCATAACAACTGAAATAAACATCATAAAAACCTGAAATTTAAATCATTTGAATGTAACACAAATATTGTCAGAAACTGTCAAAAATTATCTGTTAGCATTTGAAAAAGGAATAAATACACTAGAATGCGCAATTATACTTAAGTCGGCCTTCTTTAAACATTAAATTATCCTTATTCAAAATGTATTAAAACTCTTTGACATGTTTGAATAGAAAATTGTATTGTACAGTTATTCTGAATTATTCAAAAGCTCTAAAATACCTTATTGAATTTTTAGCAACCAATACATTTTTTTTCTTTTTTATTTCTTTGAAAAAATACAAAAGGATGATATGAATTGATATAGGGGAACTATCAGTTTCTCGTATTTGTGAAATTATGATTTTTTTCAAAATAAACTATATCGATACGTCATGAAATATATTGGTGTATCGAGCCACCTTAAGTTATTATTCGTAAAGATTTGTATAAATCATTAATTGTTCCAACTGTTGTTATAACGAATGGAAATGAGCTTTCAACGGATGTCCATGAAAGCGACTCCATTCGCATTTTAAAAAAAAATACATGTTGCTGTCATAAATCAGAATGATATTACCTGTAGAACAAGATCTGATTTTTTTAACTAATGGTGAACAATTTTGAATAGTATTCATACTAAACTTCGTCATAATTGTGCACTTATCAGTGATCTATTTCGTTGTAGTATTATTAACAATTCCACTTTGTTCGTGTGTAAAGCTTGAAGACACTTACCATTATTTTTTCACTTGTAACAAATATAAAGAGGCTACAAATGTTCTGCTTAATGAAATTTTCCATATTGTAAATTTAAACATGGTAAATACTCATATCCTACTTTGGGGCGACAGCTCAATTAGTGTCAGTGAATACAAACATTTATTTCCTTTAGTTTATCGTTATCTCAATGACACAAAAAGATTTAGTTGATGTTTGTACATCGATCATTGCAAATTTTATATATAACTGTCATATGATCTATTGACCTTACAAGTTGTGTGAACATTATTTGTACTGATTAATATTCTTGTATCGGGAGAGGGCGGTCTAAGTTTTTGAACTTGTGCCCAATCTCAGTTGTATTTTTTTAACAATGAAAATATGCTCAAATCAAATTAGTAAAGAAAATCTAGGTGCGGATACAGAAAAATTTCGAGGGAGTACAGTTGGAAAGGTTGGTTATTGTTTACTTTTATTTTTTGGAAAATTTTCAAAGTGGTTCAAAAATATCTCAAATAAGCAGAGATGGGGAGGGGATGTTAAGATACCACCCCTGAATCCTTTTAGATTCTGTCATGAAATCCCAACCCTTTGCATAATCCTGATCATATCTGTTTTGGGTACACGAATAATAGCTCAAAATTGCATTCTATCATACCAACATTATTTACATAAGCACACATGAATGGTATATTTCAGGGGTTTTTTTTGTCTACTTCCAAACAGAGTAGAAAAAAAATCGTGTTTTTATGTTGACACCGGGCTGTCGTACGGATACCCCACGTATAGCGGAGAACAAAGGTAAACACAAAATGCATGCTTTAGGTATCGGGGTATCTGTGATATTTTGGATGTCGTATAGATATGAAATAAATACAAATATCTGTCATTTACACTTTAACAATATCTAGAGTTTCACAGCTTAAAGATAAAAATACTTACCCTGGCAATAACCGGCCCAGTGTCTCCGCTCCCTGGTTACTGTGCACAAGTAGATCGTCATGATTCAGTAATTCGGCAAACATACAAAACGCTCTTGGTTTTTCAATACAGGAACCCCCCCCCTCCCCCTTAAAATATTATAGAATTCATGTGTTAAATCTCCTTTGTGCTTTTTACGGTACCAATAGCCCTCTCTCATAATTTTTTTAGTCCACCGTTTTAACAGGAGATGATTAGTATTTAATGAGTATATATAATCTTTGATAATATATATGTCGGTCAGTTCTCAAATTCGTTTTTCACACTTTTTTAAATTTCGTTCTGGTTTGGTGAATTGAATTGAAACTTGTAATATAGCATCACACATAGAAACTACAGATCGAGTTTATTATAAGCTGTATAGAGATTGATCAACAGATGATGAATAAATTAATTCTTAGCGACTCACAAGCACTGAAAATTGTTGTAAATGTATTGTATGTGCATGTTTGAGAAAGAAGGCCGGGTAGTGCATTCTTTTTGACGCAAAATCGGGTTTGAGGAGTTCTTGGCGTTTCTTAAACGATCGAAATGTCGCGATGAATCGTTGAAAATACTTTACTTAAATCTATGCATAGATTTGTTCCGGTCCAATGTTGTTCAACCAAATAAAAAGATGTTTATTAACCTAAAAATACCTTAAATAGAATTTCGCTTGACTGATTTACATCCAGTTTAATCGCAGTGAATCGAAAATTTAGAAACTGAAAAGTTTAAAATGATCTATTCATAGGTGAGCTACCACTGAAGCAATCATAAAACACGGAAGTATGTATCATATTTCTAAACCATTGCTTTAATTTTTGAACCGATTAATAATTAAAAAGGAAGTGACGTTGGTGCACTGAAATTGTGTTGGGGTGGGGGTCTCATTATAACTCATTAACTGTGCTTCAATCATTCTGTATTTACTGTAATTTCAATTTGAGGTAAAAAAAAAAAAAAAAATGCATCAAAAGAATCAAAGTTACTGTTTTGTAGTAATCGTATCTTCTCTGGCCTTTCCGGCAAGCTTATAAACATGTCTGTTGTCTTGATGGAATGATTCAGGAAAGATAGTTCAGAAAAGCTATCCATTAATTTATCAAAATTTCAGAAATAACTTATATCTACCGAACTTCCATAATAAGACCTAAGCTACTGTTACTTATTGTTATTTATGTACTGGTTAGACGAAATACCCCACAAATAATAAAATTATTTATTGATGTTAAAACGAAATTTACATGTTATAGTTCATTAACAGTAGTATTCCCGGAATGCCCTACTGTGCGCCTGAGAGCGCAATCAATAATTCTGTATATTTTAATTATTGACCAATCAGAATAGACTTTTTTATTCATTTCGAATAAACCAAATGGACACAAGTCAAGCGAAATTCTTAGTCGTAATTTCTCGGGCCTTACACGACATTACTCGGAAAAACACCTCGAATGTATTACGTAGGCGTCTATGACAATCCTGTTTTTATTAAACTTGATATATAATACAATACATTTTACGATATGTTGACTGTGAGATATACTTCATTTAAGCCAATGACATGCTCTAAATATAGCACAGCATTGACATTTATAAAAGGTTGTGTAGCAAAATGAATACTTTTGAAAAATTGGTGGGAATTAGCGACACCATTTTAAAAAAAAATTCTAACATCCGGTAAGTTAATACAATCCATGTGATTTTTTCGAGCTCTGACGGAAAGACCCGAGAAGTAACTTAAACAAAAAGTTTCAATGAACTCAATAAAGAATAAAACGGTTGCATGTACGCTTTTTTTTTATTTGAAACATCATTTTGATTAAAATAAATGGTCAAAACATAATGGTCTATCCAGTATACATATAGGCGAACATTAATTTTCGTAACGAAAGGAAAGAGACAGATTTATGGTAAATCATATTGATTGAGACAAGATTCCAGCAATGATATAATATATTGTTCATTTACAAACATATGTAATTATATATCAAAAATGTGCACATGCACGTGATCAGTACTTCACTCCCTAGACAGATGCATAAAATTAATGTAACAAATAAATATTTCATTCAAACCTTAAAATTACATTTTGAATTCAATTCTTTCCCACAAGATTACACAGGTGTGTATGCGTTTACCTATACACCTGTAATCAAGTATAAGCCAAACAATTCTCTTTCATTTATATTGTCTCTCTCCCATAAAAAGATAATAAACATTAATACAGGTATAAGCAATGCACTCGTATAATCGCATACCTGTATGATACACTTGTAACATACTTACACTGTATCAGACACCTGTATTATTCACCTGTATCATACACCCGTATCACACACATGTTATATATACACCTGTATCAAATGTCAATATGATACACTTGTACCATACACTGTATCAGACACCTGTATTATTCACCTGTATCATACACCTAAATCACACACATGTAATATACACCTGTATCAAATGTCGGTATGATACACTTGTATCAAACACATGTATCATACAACTGCACCACACACCTGTAATATACATCAGTATTATATTTCTGTATCATGCACTTGTACTATACATCTGTATCGCATACGCGTACCATATACTCAGTTCCTGTGTCTTACACTTGTACTATATACCTGAGTGTATCAAAGACCTGTACCATACACATGTATAATGCGCGTTTATCAAACACTTATTTTATACACCTGTATCATTCACCTATAAATCATACACATGTATCATACACCTGTATCAAACATCTCCACTAAGACCGGCTTTCAGCGTACGTGTTTTCCGTTTCTTCAATGCTGAACCGTCCGACTGCAGACTTGGACATCTTGTTGTAGCCGAGGGTTTTCTGACGGGAAGGGCTGTAGGAAGAGACGTAGGTACTTCGGGGGTCCGGGTTTCGGGGACGCCCCCCGCATAGAGTTTGTCTAAACGCCTGTCTGTATTTCCTGGACATGACGTTGTAAAGAATGGGGTTCACCGTGGCACTGAAGAAGTAGAGCACACCTAGGCAAGACAAAACATCAGCATGTAGCTTCAAACATTTTGATTTTTTTCCCATTCCAGTATACAAGTTTCAAAACTTTATTTTTGTCTTTTTTATTATTTGTTAAAAACTTTTACCGAGAAAAAAGATAAAGAGGAAACAGAAAAACGGACAAACAAACAGACATGATAAGAGATAAATTTATTGAAAGAGAGATAGAGAGAGAGGGAAATATCACCAAACCTGACAGGAAGAACACATGATTTTGGAGCTCCAGTAGCTCAGTTGTCCAGTGTTCTTTCTTCATGTAGATCGTCCACAGCCTCTGAGTGTGAAAAGGCGCCCAGCAGACGAAAAAGGCCACCACTACTGCAACTGAAGGTACAAAAGAAATAGAATCATTAAATCCATCGCAATGTACTTTTAATATAGTTACTTTCATTCCAGAACAGGGGATTTTTTTCATAATTCTAAAAAAGTTAACTCGTCTTAAGAATATTCTTTCAAAATTTAGAAATTTTGACATCAAGTAAGAAAAACCAATGACTACAAGTTATCATAGTAGGTATTACCTAGCATCTTCAATACGGACTTCCGGGCCTTTGTTGCACTGAACGACTTCTTACTTTGAGCGCCACCTTCCGGTCCCAGTGAGTTCTGCTGAACGCCGATAACCTCTGAATTATACAGTGTTATCCCAATCCGAATGTATATTAGTGTTATAAGTGTCATGGGTAAGACAAAAAATATGAACGAGGAAAACTGCAGGAACACTTTCATGGTTTCCCGCCATTGATGGGGGATGCTGCAAACCATGGAGTCGACAAGGGGACGAAACGTCACGGGGTGTGCCATCTCGTAAAACGTCCGTGTGTGAATGGGGTAAGGCAGGGCACACAAAATGGACAGAATCCAGATCACTACGATCTCTTTGACAGCTCGTGATAAATTGGACAACTTCTGGAATCTCATTGGGTGACATATGGCCGCCCATCGTTCTATTGTGAAGGCAGTTATGGTGAGGATGGACGCGTATGCAGACATTTCTGTAATGAATGCTTTGATGATGCAAAATCCCTCTCCCAGTCGCCAGGGATAGGCCTCCCAAATCATGTATAGCTCCTGTGGAAGAGCTGAAATCAATAGAAGTTATTTGCATTTTACAATTAAAAAATTATCATATATATATATATATATATATATATATATATATATATATATATATATATATATATATATATATATATATATATATATATACATGTACTAATAATTTTTTCCAAGTGTATACCCTTATTCCAGGCAATATTATTTATTGGCTAGTCTTACAGCAAAATGTTGTTATCTTCTACATGATCTCTACATTACCTGAAAATGTAATCTTAACGCCAATAATACCAACAAGCTTGCTAATGTCTTTCCAGTACGTTCAGTACTTTGATTCATCATGTTCATGGAATTGTCAATTGAAACTCTTTGGATGTCTCGCACAAACGTTAATCACGTGATTCTTGGGATTATGAGACATCCGGGGCGTCTCGGTTGCACACAATTTGGGTATTGTTACGTCACATGGCAGAAAATGTGCAAACAAGACAGACGTTATTTCATGAAATCAAGAAACCAATTTATCTAGGCCATGGTTCAACAAATGTTCGCTCTTTAACAGTACATTGTGTGATGAATTATGATTTGTTTTGCCTTATCATTAAAAGAGCATAACAATTATGATGAGTTTTATCAATAGCTCATTTGACTTCCAATTGGAATAATTTTGAAAGAGCGGCCCTTTTTACTAATGCGCCACTTTTCTTTGTATGTGCAGCAGTTCAATCTATGTATAGTGAATTATTTTTCATTTGAGTATAAGACTCACAATACTGCTTTAGACCGGTAATCAGAAATTGTGCATTATTCTTTTGTAGTTCTTTTTTTTCTCTCCAATGAATTCTTTTCGAAATTTGGCGCAAGTTACTTTAACAATATGCAATCATCAGTAAGTTCATGAACTCATGGCTGATTACTTTTATAGTCATGTATTCATCAATAACGAACATTTTGTCATGTTGTAAATTTTGAATTTACTGGGTGGGTGTAAATACAAAATTTACAACAGTGTCATGTTGTAAATTTTGTATTTACACCCACCCAGTAAATTCAAAATTTACAACATGACAAATTCATAAAAATAAATACCAATTCAATGAAACATACATTTGTAATTTGTTGAAGAGAAAAAACAGCCCCCTGATCTTAACCCTTTTTTCTGGGGGTGAAATATTGTCACTAACACTCTTCTAGAATTTTACCTCGTCATAATGTTTCGAACTTTCTTATTGTTGAACTTACAAGTTAATGTAGTAGTGTGCGTTGTAAAAGAAAAAAAAACAAGCACGGATTAAACGGGAGGGAGGGGGGGGGGGGGTCAAAATGGTTTTGTTTGCCTAAGGCGTTTGGGGCGATGCGTATATTTGATAACGTTATACTGAATAAATAAAATAAGTGTAAAATTTTCATGGGAAGGGTCTTCTGACCCTTACCCCTTTCTTTTCCTTCCTTGATATATACAAGGTATTCATGTTTTTCTTTCCTCACCACACAATGACAATATATCACACACTGTTATTGCTATGTTCATCAGAGCGTGAAAATAATAAACATTTATCTCATATGTTTAAGTATGATCCTAAAATTGATATTACCTAAATGTACATCAAATGTGTGCTCGCGACAGCTAATCGGATGGAGATCATTGAAAACTGTTAAAAGTACACAGCAAAAACTTGTTATTTTGACGGCATTTTTAATCAATATTTTTTTTTTTTTGGATTTTCAATTTAATATCCGAATTTCATTTACTTCAATAAGGAGCTTAACTCACAAAACAATACTTATTCTCGGTGAGCCGACAATGAATAAAGAATCAATATCATGTAGAGTTTACATTGCACTTAATGCTCACTGCAGAAACCATTTATTTTATCTTATTCTTTTAAATGCACAATTAAGACTCCAGGACAATTCACCCCTTCACAATTAATAGATATCTGATATATACTTATTTTTAAAAAGAATTTTATTAAATACATGTATCTCATAAACGTTCAATATGATAATTATTTTTTTAAAGCGGTAATTTTTCTGAATAAGATTTGCGAAAGGAAAAATGATCACACAAGATATTTTTTCAAGAAAATCAACACCTTCCTTATAAAAATAAGGAAGCTCTATTTGTTTTATCCGGAGCAATTAAGTGTCCGTTCTAATTTTACACATACAAAGTGAGAAACGGAGTTATTTTGAATGTACCGATCTGAACTTTACATAGCAAAAAAAGTAAGTAAAGTAAGAGAGAGAGAGAGAGAGAGAGAGAGAGAGAGAGAGAGAGAGAGAGAGAGAGAGAGAGAGAGAGAGAGAGAATGAGAGAGAGAGAGAGTACATGTATATGGTGGGGGTTGCAGAGTTCGATCATGTCAATTTTTGAAAACATCGTTAGTAGCAGGATCTGACAGAGGCTATTAAAACGAACACGACTCTCCGCTTAAACATAATGCGGACTTAATCCTTCTTAATTGAAAAAGACGTTACACCCCTGTATCACCTCCTACATCTCGTATCTTCGTACAAAAAGGCCTGACAAGTGTGTCGAAGTGTTAAAAATATTTGGTATTGAATTAGAAAGTAAGAGAGAGAGAGAGAGAGAGAGAGAGAGAGAGAGAGAGAGAGAGAGAGAGAGAGAGAGACAGAGACAGAGAGAGAGACAGAGAGAGAGAGACAGAGACAGAGAGAGAGAAAGATGGGTGAGAGAGAAAGAAAGAAAGACAGAGAGAGAGGGGAGGGAGGGAGATAGAGAGAGGGGGTTAAAATGGTAATCAATGGTATATCAATTTAACCCCCTGTTGCTGGCGCTACAAGTGGCCAATCATATATACAGAATGACAGATCGTGCAAACGAAACTAATCAACAGGCACCGCCATCTTTTGAATCTAGTCGGCAAAAGGGCACGAACTTCAACCGACTGAAAGAGAAAGTGTCAAGCGAGCCGTCAACGTTAGTTCCGACGCGCCGACGACGCAGTAATTAGACCCTGCGATCAGCAGCTTTTAGCGAACTCACATCGGAGTTTCCAAGAAAATTTCCTATTTTTTTTTTTCACCAACGATTTTCGATACATACAATCACATTTAAGTATTTAACGCTATTCAGAGAGGTCTGTTCTTGGCTAATTTGTCAGAATTTGTGTAACAATGGTGATTGGCGGAAATTCAGCAATCAAGGAAGACGTTTTAGGGGATGCGTTCTGCGTTATGTAGCGAATGTAATTTCTCGTCTTTAGGGTTATTCTTACCGACAATTTTAGCAAATTTGAGAGTAAACGAATACAAGTTTTCTAAAGAATATCAATATGCATTTTCACAATTTTCTCTTAATTATTAAAAAAAAAACCACCTGACAAGAACCGAAAGAAGAATTTAGATGGTTGAGTATTCATTACGTCTATTCAAATTATTAAAACAACCCCATAAGTTGATCATTACGAAAGCGAAGCAGCCGTGTATAATCTATTGTCGATTCCACTTTCTAAAAGAGAGCTTGACCGCATCTCAAAAGTTCAAATCGTGATCCATGAAAGGATTAATGATATCCGCAACAGTTCTCTCGGGGCCTAGGATAGCTGTGTCAAAATCAAAGTTCTTCGATTGCAGTAAAGAAGCATTAAGAAAACTTATATCGTCAATATATTTCGATAAAAAAATGATTGAAAATGATAAGTGGATGTTTCTTCAAAGAAAACTCGGGTATGTTTTTCATAGGCAGTGCAAATAATTAATCGAGATCAAAAACGTTAATATACAAAGAACTCAGAACTGTGTAAGCAAACTAACGCATGCTTAGAGTTAATCATCAAGATTGTATATATACAGGAATCTTAATTCAATTGATTAATCCTAAGTATATAGTTTATAAATGAATTATGTTTTTCTAAAATCTCGTCATAGCTAGGCGGTCGATAAACGCGATTTCTGAAAGAACTTGTACTATATACTTAAAAATATATTGCAGATAATATTAACATAGTATAAACTCAAAAATATGTTGAAGATAATAAATAAAAAGCGATTTTCAGTCCCTTTAGTACTTTGATTATTGTACGCAAATTAATAGTAACGCGGAGAACCTTGTTCAGGATTTCAGAAGAGTTTCAACATGTTGTCTCTTCTGATGTTTTATTGAAACCAGCAGCTCTCCAAGTGTTTGGGGTCATTAGTGTTCCCCACTGTAGGTAGTTATACTCTTGATATACTATTAAAACACAGAGAAAAAAAAGATTCTTTATGTTTTACACATAACTATGAATGTATTTTTGTTGTTGTCCTCTAACAAGTGTTACCAAATTGTTTCGGTTCTTGAGAAACTAATTTCTGACAACAGTTCGATGCCGGCGTTATATAGGATTTTCGTTCATGAACATATCAATTCATCATTCCTCCAACCCGACTCGGTGCTGGGTTATCGTATATATCCCGTAATTAATATTTCACTTGATCGATTTTTGCTTTTTATTGAACTTTTGTGGTACAATGTACATGCGCATTGCGGTTTTGGTAAAGAGAAAAGAGTATGTAAAATCTTAAAATCAATTTTATCCTGTGTATTTGAGAATTGTTACAAAAGAATATTCAGAATAGAATGGAAACATTTTTCCTAAGATGAAATTTTCTAATTAATTTTGATAATTATTTTTTTTCAATATTTAAGGAAGGGGGGGGGGGGTAGAGGTACCGTTCTGATTCGATGGGAGCAATCAGTAATCATATACACGTATATTTTAAAATTGAAAAAAGAAAGAAAAAAGAATGAAAATTCTTCCTCTAAACGATAGCTCTTAACGCTATACCCTTTTACTTCATGGCAGAATTTACGAGCATCAATATAAATACATGAAAAAAAAACCCAGCATTTTATCCACGACTTTGGGATTTGCACATGCAGCAAGGAGAAAATTTAAAGTGAATTATTAACGAGATTTCTCCCGTCAACTTGAATAAGATGAGCTCGCGTGTTATAGCGTTTGAGATGTGTGCATTATGAAGCTGACACGGATGTTGGGATAAATTACGATCAAATCATTAACCGGAAATTGGCAAAGAACTCCACAAAATTTAACTATAATTCACCCATTTGAATCAAATTAACAACTTTTTCTCTGAAGAGAGAGAGAGAGAGAGAGAGAGAGAGAGAGAGAGAGAGAGAGAGAGAGAGAGAGAGAGAGAGAGAATTTCGACGAAATTAGCTTTGGAATATTTAAAATTTATGATCATTATAAATAAGACTCATATTAAAAATTGATTTTTGAAACAGTTTCTTTTCAAGATTTTTATAATGCCATTCGAAATTACAATTCAACAAATGATATAGTGTAAAAAGAAATATCAAAGAGAAAACAGTCAAAAAAGAAGAATTAATTTGCTCTTAAAAATCAAAATCAAAGACATACCCAGAAACAGCGTGGCCAAGTCCGAGACGGACAGACTGAATAGGTAGTAGTTGGTCGCCGTGTGCATGTGCCTGTTCCTGGCGATCACGATGCACGTGCATACATTGCCCACGGTCCCAGACAGAAAAATCGCAACATACACACTGGACAGAACGGCCAGTACAGGGGTGTTTAAATAACGGGGTCCAAGGTGTGATTCCAGGTAACCGAATTCATCAAAATCCGAATTCGATCCGTTTAAAAATCCGGATCCGTTGGAAAAGTCCGGAGACGGACCAAAACTCACGTTATCCATGCCGGTTTATGTTTTTTCTCCCTTTTTCTTTTAGTACTGCACTCTTTTAATGCGTTGACTTTGCACGCTATCCTTTTATCTTTTACCTTAAAATCAATAGTATAATGTTATAAAGAAAAGACATAAAGATCTCATAATCTTCCCAAAATCTGAAGCACAGTCATAGTAACTCTTTCCTATCCGAACGATCACCGAACCTACACAAAGATATCTCCGAGACGTTGAAGTCGACCATTTTTTTTTTATTTTGAGGTGGGGGGTAAAGCTTTGTCAGTTCCTTGGACACGCTTGAGTAAGCAGCGTGCATCAGATATACATGTATCTAGTGAGCGCACTTTTTTTTCACGCGCCTGGCTTTTATTGCACCGAATTGATCCGGACTCGAATTATCCTCGACTTCACTCGATCATGAATTATTTCTCTCACTTTTGATCACTTAGTCATTAGAATCTAAGACCCGCTGAACAGTCGTCGGTCCCTGTCATACAATTAACTGATGCTAAAGCTTAAATGTATGCTGTACTTTATGAGTAGCCCCAATTCAATCGATTATCTAAATAATGGGTGCAGCTTCTATAATCTTTTATTGATTTACATGCGATTCGCTTTCACATAAAATTCATACTTGACTCTTTGAACTTTTGAAACGGTAAGTTAATAATTAGTATGTTCTCTGGGTTAAAGAGACAAGCAATACGTTTTGATAAATCTGGACTTACAGCAATCGAAATTGGGAAAATCATCGAAACAATTATGAATAAATATTCGCCTATTAAGTAAACATGAACTTGATGGAGATAATTCATCAGAGGAGAATTATTAGATACATAACAGAGTTCAATCGTACGCTAAAGAACTCGTCAACATTTAAAAAAAAAAAAGTCAAAGAAAACGCAAGGCAACTTTATAGCTTGAATGCACTTTTTGAAATCCCTGTTTTTGAAATATCTCAATCGAATGGAGTATAATCGACAAACATTTATGAGGGAGGCGTCTCAGCCACGATTACGTAATCGACATATACACGTGCAAACTGAATTTAGAATTAATTGCATTAATACAATGAAAACCTGATATAATGCTTGAAATGGATTATCTAATGTTTCAAGTTTTTTCTGGAAAGAATGTATAGATTATACAATTTATTTCTAGCTATCTCTTTGAATCATTTATGAGTTCTATAGATCCCTTTGCGAGTTCAAAATGAGCATTAACAGACTTATAAATCTAGCTATTTTCAAATAAGCTGCTGTCTATTTGTTGTGGATTTTTTTCGTTTTTCTTTTAACTTTTTGTTTATTTTCCATCGATCAATATAATTTGTTCCTGCAATACACTGTGAAACAGTTTGTTTGATGCAGAGCGAACAAATAAACAAACAAGCAAAAAAAAAAAAAAAAAAAAAAAAAAACCAAACAAAACAAACAACAACGAATATTATCAAAAACAAAACAAAGCAATCCCCGCAAAAATTAGTAACAATCTTTGTTCCGTTTCCGAATCTGTTGTCTGTAAGAGTTTGTAAAAATTTCAAATATAACTTTTAACAAAGCTAGGAATCTTCTGTACGTTTTTTGAAATCCTTACCAATGGTACATATGAATTGTTTCATTTCAACCTTGACTCGAAGCGTGAAACACCGTATTCTTAAACTGGTACAAAATATTATCTTGCGATCCTTATCCAAGATAATAAAAAAAATTGACTTTAACCTTGACCAAAATTAGAAAGGTCATGTAATCATATACTAATATAATTGCTGGGTATACGTATCTTTACAAGTTTAAATTTAGCCTTGACCGAAATCAGAAAAGGTCATGGCTTATACATGTCATGTACTTGAAATATTGTTAATAAATTTTAAATTGACAAGTAATTTTTTTTGTAAATTTGTGAAACAAAATTAATTAATATGAATGTTTTCGAAAAATTTCAAATCACACCTTCGCTAGCTTGCTGAGCTTTTTTCCTGCAAATGTAAACTTTTTTTTTTTCATATTGTCGCATGAAAGAAATCAAAGTGCATTAATCATAATCTTCAATAAAAGTTAATCCTTTTGGTAGAAATGCTGCAGGTAAAGGAATACATAGAATAATTAATTTGGTGGCAAACTAATTATCATAGTTTATTTGATAACCATAATTCGATCTATCAAAGAACCCATGCACTCAAACAAGAAAAGAAAATCAATCAAATTTATCAACTACTAGTAATTAGTGAGCAAAGCAAAAACTTCATCATAATTATCGACTTGTTGTGTACTTTAACAAAAAAAAACCAAACTCCTTTGAAAAATTGCGAACAAACCTCGAAAAAGTGGTTAAACAGACTGAAGAAATAAAACTTAAAGATTTTGACTCAATAATCAAAATAGTATTTTTTTAAAAAGTGTTCAAAAAGATTTTTCTAGATGCGAACATTAAAAGCAAGGACAATAGTCCGTCTGACCGGCCGATAACAAATTTGAAAATTAGCAGGATCATGCACTGTAAATTGAAGAAAAAGAGAATAATTATATAGAATTTTGTAAAAATATTTTTTTTGTGTTTCATCCCGTTTTCATCCAACTGCAAGTAATTATTGGTACAATGACCAGCAATACAATGCGTATACACCGGGACGACCGATTCTGATAGCGGGATCATCGGCCGGTCAGACGGCCTATTGTCTTTGCTTTTAATGGGCTGCGGTTGTAAAAACTCTATTAGTTGCATCAGGAGTTGCGACGAGCAGCCATTTATCAAAATCTATTTCAAGTGATCAATTCACTGACTGTAAAAGGATGATGCTCCGTGAGCGTGCATTCACGCAGTGATATCACGCTGATAACGCATGGCATGATATCACGCCGAAATAGCACGCCGTGATAGCACACTGATATAGAACGCAGTGATAGCACGCTGATATAAAACGCAGTGATAGCACGCTGATATAGCACGCTGATATAGCATGCAGTGATAGCACGCTGATATAGCACGCAGTGATAGCACGCTGATATAACACGCTGATATAGTACGCAGTGATAGCATGCTGATATAGCACGCAGTGATAGCACGCTGATATAGCACGCAGTGACAGCAAGCTGATAACGCATGACATGATAGCACGCTGATATAGCACGCAGTGATAGCCACCGTGGTGACATGGTATTTGTGACTTCCAAATTTCAAGAATTAAAAACCATATGTACAAGGAATAATGCCATTCAGAGTAGTAAGAATGCAATTACATGTATGATACAAAAGTTGTATCGTTTGAGAGGAAAGGCTTTAATCCAAAAGAGCTAGAAAAAGGTAACAAAAGTCAGTGGGTTTGGTATGCTGTTTAGTTGATGTATTGCAGACATACAACCATACAGTGAACAAACGATACCAGACAGTGATTATCTAAAATAACTTATTGAACATACGATGTACTATAAAGCAAACACATGATACCATTTAGCAAACATACGCTACTAATAATTTAAAAAACATTACCATACAAAAGATATACCAAAACAAGATACCAAACAGTGAACACACAATACCATAGAGTGAACACATAATACCATACAGTGAACACACGATACCTTACAGTGAACACTCTATACCATACAGTGAACACTCTATACAATACAGTGAACACTTGATACCATACAGTGAACACTTGATACCATACAGTGAACACACGATACCATACAGTGAACACTTGATACCATTCAGTGAACACACGATACCATACAGTGAACATACGATACAATACAGTGAACACATGATACCATACAGTGAACACTTGATACCATACAGTCAACACTTGAAACCATACAGTGAACACTTGATACCATACAGTGAACACATGATACCATACAGTCAACACTTGAAACCATACAGTGAACACATGATACCAAACAGTGAACACACGTTACCATACAGTGAACACATGATACCATACCATGAACACTCGATACCATACAGTGAACACACGATACCATACAGTGAACACACGATACCATACAGTGAAAACATGATACCATAAAAAGAACACTCGATACCATACAGTGAACACACGTTACCATACAGTGACGATTGATACCATACAGTGAACACATGATACCATACAGTGAACACATGATACCATACAGTGAACACTTGATACCATACAGTGAACACATGATACCACACAGTGAACATTCGATACCATACAGTGAACACTCGATCCTATACAGTGAACAAACGATACCATACATTGAACACACGATACCAGACAATGAACACTCGATACCATACAGTGAACACTTGATACCATACAGTGAACACACGATACCAAACAGTGAACACTCGATACTATACAGTGAACACACGATACCATACATTGAACACACGATACCATACAATGAACACTCGACACCATACAGCGAACACTTGATACCATACAGTGAACACATGATACCATACAGTGACAATTGATACCATACAGTGAACACATGATACCATACAATGAACACACGATACCATACAGTGACGATTGATACCATACAGTGAACACACGATACCTTACAGTGAACACACGATACTATACAGTGAACACACGATACCTTACAGTGAACACATGATACCATACAGTGAACACTTGATGCCATACAGCGAACACTTGATACCATACAGTGAACACACGATACCATACAGTGACGATTGATACCATACAGTGAACACACGATACCTTACAGTGACGATTGATACCATACAGTGAACACACGATACCTTACAGTGAACACACGATACTATACAGTGAAAACACGATACCTTACAGTGAACACATGATACCATACAGTGAACACTTGATACCATACAGCGAACACTTGATACCATACAGTGAACACACGATACCATACAGTGACGATTGATACCATACAGTGAACACATGATACCATACAGTGAACACACGATACCATACAATGAACATCCGATACCATACAGTGATCACACGATACCTTACAGTAAACACATGATACCATACAGTGAACACACGATACCATACAGTGACGATTGATACCATACAGTGAACACTCGATACCATACAGTGAACACACGATCCAATACAATGAACACTCGATACCATACAGTGAACACACGATACCTTACAGTAAACACTTGATACCATACAGTGAACACACAATACCATACAGTGACGATTGATACCATACAGTGAACACATGATACCTTACAGTGAACACACGATACTATACAGTGAACACACGATACCTTACAGTGAACACATGATACCATACAGTGAACACTTGATATCATACAGCGAACACTTGATACCATACAGTGAACACATGATACCATACAGTGACAATTGATACCATACAGTGAACACATGATACCATACAGTGAACACACGATACCATACAGTGACGATTGATACCATACAGTGAACACATGATACCATACAGTGAACACTTGATACCATACAGTGAACACTTGATACCATACAGTGAACACACGATACCATACAGTGACGATTGATACCATACAGTGAACACATGATACCATACAGTGAACACTTGATACCATACAGCGAACACTTGATACCATACAGTGGAAACATGATACCATACAGTGACGATTGATACCATACAGTGAACACATGATACCATACAGTGAACACACTATACCATACAGTGACGATTGATACCATACAGTGAACACTCGATACCATACAGTGACGATTGATACCATACAGTGAACACATGATACCATACAGTGAACACTTGATACCATACAATGAACACATGATACCATACAGTGAACACACGATACCTTACAGTGAACACATTATACCATACAGTGAACACTTGATACCATACAGCGAACACTTGATACCATACAGTGAACACATGATTCCATACAGTGACGATTGATACCATACAGTGAACACATGATACCATACAGTGAACACATGATACCATACAGTGACGATTGATACCATACAGTGAACACATGATACCATACAGTGAACACTTGATACCATACAGTGAACACTTGATACCATACAGTGAACACACGATACCATACAGTGACGATTGATACCAAACAGTGACCACATGACACCATACAGTGAACACACAATACCATACAGTGAACACTTCATACAGTGAACACATGATACCATACAGTGAACACTTGATACCATACAGTGAACACTTGATACCATACAGTGAACACATGATACCATACAGTGACGATTGATACCATACAGTGAACACATGATACCATACAGTGAACACATGATACCATACAGTGACAATTGATACCATACAGTGAACACACGATACCTAACAGTAAACACATGATACCATACAGTGAACACTTGATAGCATACAGCGAACACTTGATAGCATACAGTGAACACATGATACCATACAGTGACGATTGATACCATACAGTGAACACATGATACCATACAGTGAACACACTATACCATACAGTGACGATTGATACCATACAGTGAACACTTGATACCATACAGTGAACACTTGATACCATACAGTGAACACTTGATACCATACAGTGAACACACGATACCATACAGTGACGATTGATACCATACAGTGAACACATGATACCATACAGTGAACACTTGATACCATACAGCGAACACTTGATACCATACAGTGAACACATGATACCATACAGTGACGATTGATACCATACAGTGAACACATGATACCATACAGTGAACACTTGATACCATACAGTGAACACTTGATACCATACAGTGAACACACGATACCATACAGTGACGATTGATACCATACAGTGAACACATGATACCATACAGTGAACACTTGATACCATACAATGAACACATGATACCATACAGTGAACACACGATACCTTACAGTGAACACATAATACCATACAGTGAACACTTGATACCATACAGCGAACACTTGATACCATACAGTGAACACATGATTCCATACAGTGACGATTGATACCATACAGTGAACACATGATACCATACAGTGAACACATGATACCATACAGTGACGATTGATACCATACAGTGAACACATGATACCATACAGTGAACACTTGATACCATACAGTGAACACTTGATACCATACAGTGAACACACGATACCATACAGTGACGATTGATATCATACAGTGAACACATGATACCATACAGTGAACACTTGATACCATACAGCGAACACTTGATACCATACAGTGAACACACGATACCATACAGTGACGATTGATACCATACAGTGAACACATGATACCATACAGTGAACACACGATACCATACAGTGAACACTTGATACCATGCAGTGAACACTTGATACCATACAGTGAACACTCGATCCTATACAGTGAACACACGATACCGTACAGTGAACACTTGATACCATACAGTGAACACATGATACCATACAGTGAACACTTGATACCATACAGTGAACACACGATACCATACAGTGAACACATGATACCATACAGTGACCACATGATACCATACAGTGAACACTTGATACCATACAGTGAACACTTGATACCATACAGTGAACACACGATACCATACATTGAACACATGATACCATACAGTGACCACATGATACCATACAGTGAACACATGATACCATACAGTGAACACTTGATACCATACAGCGAACACTTGATACCATACAGTGAACACACGATACCATACAGTGACGATTGATACCATACAGTGAACATACGATACCATACAGTGAACACTTGATACCATACAGTGAACACTCGATCCTATACAGTGAACACACGATACCATACAGTGAACACTTGATACCATACAGTGAACACATGATACCATACAGTGAACACTTGATACCATACAGTGAACACTTGATACCATACAGTGAACACATGATACCATACAGTGACCACTTGATACTGTACAGTGAACACACGATACCTTACAGTCAAACACATGATACCATACAGTGAACACATGATACCATACAGTGACCACATGATACCGTACAGTGAACACACGATACCATACAGTCAAACACATGATACCATACAGTGACCACTTGATACCATACAGTGAACACTTGATACCAGAGAGAGAGAGAGAGAGAGAGAGAGAGAGAGAGATTAAAACATCTAAAAGCTATCTATGAAAGACTGGCTTTATTGAACGCGGGTCGCTTTGATAAAATTGGTAGAGATTGCCGGCGATGTTAAAGAATGACTTGTGCATAAATACCTTTGTCATTATAGATTCATGAACACATCAAAAGACCGATCAAACTGTAAAGTACACTGAAGTGATAAACTGATCGTTCTATATATTTAGTGCTAGTTTAATGAGCCCGGTCATTGTTATATTTTGAAAAAAAAATGTATTAAGCATTTTCTTACATGTCTGTACATTCTAATTAGATGATCTTCTACGTAAGTGCACTAATGGCGGGGAGGGGAGGGGGGGGGACAGACACCTTGTTAATGGATAGTCTTTCTAAATGGATTATTACAAACGTTACAGTAAACTACATATATTTAATATAACAAAAGAATATGGTGGCAGACGATTGGCTATCAGGCCGTCTAAAGACGATAGACTTGATACTTTAAACACAATGTCCTGGACGTCAAGTTAAGTGGCAGTGAGGGATATATAAATATAAACGCATGCAAATCATTTTTTCTATATCACGAAGCTACATATTTATCTTCTGAAGCTGGTCATGGTTTTACTTAATGAAGCTAAAACTAATATGAACAGAATATTTGCACCATAAAACTAACGTTGACCAGATTTATCGTCAAACATCAAACTCAAGGAAAAGCTTTAAATAAAAGGTACCTTAGTTCAGAGAGCCACTTTGTTATATCTTTTGATAGCAAGCAGATTTCCTGTAGAACACATTTTAATGTGATATCTTCGGAATGAATCTTTTGTTGGTTCCACCCGAATTATGGTGCAGACTCCTTCCCTCTCTCCATCAATCTCTCTCTCGTCTGTCTGTCTGTCTGTCTGTCTGTCTGTCTCTCTCTCTCTTCCCTCTCTCTCTCTCTCTCTCTCTCTCTCTCTCTCTCTCTCTCTCTCTCTCTCTCTCTCTCTCTCTCTTAGCTTTCTTGATACCTCCATTTCTTTTTCTGCATATCTCTCCTCTCTTTTCCCTTCTCTCTATCCCCAACAAAATTCATGGTAATGGATGTCAAAATACACTAAGCAGGCCCTAATGCGATGTTTGTCTGCTAGACACAGCCTCTGAGATTTATTGTGTAAAAATCGGTAAGCTCGTGTTGCGAAAACCATATCAATCAATGAATAATCAACAGGAGTTCAGCGGCGACTGGCAAATGTTTTTACGATACATCTTGTTTCAAAAACCGTTATTAAGCAAATATGCTACAAACAAACAAACTTTTAAAACAAATGCATGAACTAATGCAAATAGAGTGCATGGTATCCTGTGGAAATAACGGGTAACTTTACAAGAAATTCCGAAAATATGACGAATTGTAAGAATTTATTGATATTTTTTTTTATAATCAAACTTAGATTTAATGACATTTTCTTCATAAATCTTCCTAAAAATTAAAGCTACATGTGTATTATGCCAGTATTAAAAGGATCAATATACATTGTCAAGGGAATAATATGTCAATTCTTGTATTGTCTTACATTATTATACAGTGCAGATGTTCAAAATGTATCATAAAAAAAGAACTTTCAATTGAAAGAAAACAGGATTTGTAGTACTATCAAATATAAAAAAAATAATATATGGCAATATAATATAGTTTATCACTATATATGAATTTTTTAAAAAACTGAACTATTACAGTTTATAAAATTTTATAAATCAGTTTAAATTGATAATTTTTATATATAGCAGATCTAGATATGTGCATACCCTCTATTACGGGTTACTTTGAGCCAAGTGTTGAAATCATTGTTCCCAGTTCCATTTATTTTTTTTCCTCGTGTAAATGATGAAGTTAAGAAAAGAGAAGTTCAAATTAAATTCCTTTTTTCGCAAGCTAGAAAGTCAATGATTCACTGTACCGCCAGAAATGATCAAATTTACCATATGAATTTTTCAAAAAATTAATAATTCTTAAAATTTTCTCAATGTATTCTTCTCAATGTACAAGAATAAAGTTCATAAGATATGCACTCAAGTGATTCTTATTCATTTTTCTCTCCCCCCCCCTCCCCTCCCCCGATCGGCTCGACGCTCACGTAATTAGTTCAGAGCTTATATATATCAGCATGCAAATTAAGTTTGGATATAATAAATCACAAAACCAATTAAAAATGGCTGCTGCACCGTGCATTGTTCCCGTTTATCAGAAAGACGGATGAAATGCGTCAAAACATGCACTTATGCAAGCATTTAGAGATTAATTAGCAGTGAGTTTAAGGTGCAAAAACATAGTGTCTGATAATTTCCCCGATCAATGCAAGGGCGTCCATGATTAGTCTACTCAAATCACATAGACGTGTATTCCTTTCTCGAGCTCTTTGGCACTTTGTTCACTTTAAAAAATTGTGATGAACGTTTTAAACTTTAAAAGAAAATGATATAACAAATGTCCCACTTTACTCACACCCACACATCCCACCTCACCCCCCACCCCACCCCCCCCCCCCCCAAAAAAAAAAAAAAACAGATAAAAAACAAACAAAACAGAGGTCGGTTTTCACATACCCCATTCTTTTAAAAACATTTCGACACACCTTGCCTATTTTTCCTGTCTTAGAATTAAGACTTTTTCTGGTGGTGGTGGTAGTGTTAGGGGGGGGGGGGTGGTTCTGAGGTTGATAACATAAAAAAAGAGCAGTGTTCATTCTTATAAATAGCTGACACATGTCATCTTACATCTATATAACATGAAGTATAACGCAGAGGTCAAACAACGGTTGAGGGCCACATTTGTTCCAGAGGGAGTCCTGTATGTAATAAAACAGTGACAAATTGGAGGAATAAAGCAAGAGGGGGGGGGGGTGGTCCAGATCGATCCATTCAGCAGAGATCAGTGCTGATGAGCTTTCTCTTTGAGACATACATATATATCATCCTCTCTTTTCCGATTCCAATAACGGAAAAAGGAAGTGTTATACGAGGTAAAGACACAGCGGATAAGACGTTCATTGATTCTGTGCGGTGACACATGGTTACAGTGATCGCGTCAATTTTTTTCTTTTTATAACTCGACATGGATTTTAATGTATTGATGAATCTGCATGCATGTAGGTTATAAATTTATGATTCATGCAACTACGTACAGACGCATTTCATTAAGTTTGTACGATATTTGAAAGAAATAGATGGTTCAGCACGTTTAATAAATTTTATTTAGCGAATTTCTGAATGGTTAATCTATCCTTAAAAAAATAGGTGGAAGAAAAAGCTATACAAAGCCAAAAGTGTACAATTTAATGACAGTTATTTGCGTTTATACGAGACTTTTATACGATAATCGGTCAGTTCAAATGCTTTACCGTATGATCTTATTCAGCTCAGTGTTCAGTTCCACGCCAAATTTTATGATATTTACGGAGCTGGGTCGTTTGCCCTTAAGTTATTTTTAGAAAGTTAAAAATACTGAAATATTGGATGAAAATTTTAAATACGCAAAATTGTATATTAAAAAACATATAGGAGGATATGTATTCCACCCAATGTGAAAACTCTTGGATTTCTATGGTAAAAAATTCATTGTGCTCTGCTGGTTTTAGCAATGTTTGGTTTGTACAAAACTGTTTTTAGATCAATCGCAACTTCTCGGGCCTTTCCGACAAGCTCGGAAAAACACCTCGAATGTATTAACATCACCGGATGTTAGAATTATGTACAAAATGGAGTCGCTTCCCATTTAAATAAGTATCGGCTAGACAGTCTTGTATATCGCTTCTCTGTTATATTTTAGTGTATATCGTTTACTTTAATGAAAAATAGCTCACATCTCAACTGGTCTTAAATTGTGTTCTATTTAATATCAAGTTTTATAAAAAGGGGGGGGTGTCATGGACGCCTAGGTAATACATTCGAGGTGTTTTTCCGAGCTTGCCGGAAAGGCCCGAGAAGTTGCTATTGTTTTTAGATATTAAGCAAAGACTATGTGATGTCCTTATCCAGGAAAGAGACGCCTTCTTTGCATGTTCCTCTAAATGTTACGTATACAAATATTTTTACGACCCTTTTGGTCTCCAGTATATTATCTTAAAAAATGTTTATCAGAAAATATTGTTCACTATTTGACAGAATATAGATTGTCTGCACATAGACTACCAATAGAACAAGGTCGGTATAATCAAACTGTACGCTCGCGTCGCATGTGTAGATTTTGTACTCTTAATAGGATTGAAGATGGAAATCACTTCATTCTAGGATGTCCAAAGTTCAGTCATTTACAGTGTATTAATATAAAAAATTATTACTGGTCAAATGCCTTCTTCCTTCAAGCTTGTTCAGTTGCTGAGTTCCAGAAATAAGAAACAATTAAACAAACTATGTATTTTTCTGAAGAAAGCCACAGAGTATAGAAATAATTTGCTTTAATTAATATGTATATTAATTAATATTAATTAATATGTATATTATCGTCCTATTGTGATAGTTTAAGTATTATAAAATACATATATGTACATTTCTCTAATTTTCTATTCTTTGTTATGTAATTATCATATTGTACATCTATGGTAATATCTCATAATGGCAGATGTGTCTGTGTACTGCTAAATTTTTTTTCTCACATTGATTATGTATTTACATGTATTTATACGATGCCTATAAACCATGTGGTTTTGAGCTAATAAACTATACTATACTTTTTAACCAGTAACATTCTTTGGTAATTCATGCGGAATATAAAGGTGGTGACATTGAAGAAAAATACATAACCCGTTAAAAGCGGGTTATGTAAATTTGTCTGCAATGATCGCTACCTTCATAACCCGCATGAGTCATAAAATGAATCATTTGATTGTTTATATTTACCTTTTAACAAATTAATTAATTGATCGTAAAAAGTAAAAATAAGTTAGTTAAGTTATTTTTAATAATCATAAATTTATAACCTACGTTAGATAAAAAAAACCCAGCCAAATCGTCTCGGGAATTTGAGTCAGGCATCATCATGGTTATTTCGTGCAGTCCGTGATTTTTCTTAGGTCGCTGTAGATTTCGACTAATTGATAAACGGGATGTGCAGATTTTAGTCTGGCTGTTTCTATAAATGTATAACAGATACTACAGAGAGTTTTTTTTATACACGAATATGTATCATTCATTCTACATCTAGAAAAAATTCGGTTATTTTGTTTGACAATGTATTACACACTAAACTAAAAACAAATACCCGCGGACATCATGATTCAATCAATATAATTACTTATATATGAATAACATGCACATGATCAATTTTCGAATAATATATAATTCGTTTGATGCGAATCACGGGAAGAAATATCTGTACATGTCAATCTGTGTCGTTTAATCAACTTAACGTTAGCTGAAACGTCTGAAAAGAAGACAGCATGGTAAAGCTATGTCGCCAGCCATCTTTTAGTTACAATTCAGTTGACTAAGATTTAAAATCAATGCAATTCCTGGCATTCGACGTAAGCCGCAACTATCCGTTTTCTTTCTCGTTGAATGATTAATCCAGAAACACTATTAATAAACTTAAGACTTTTTCAAAAAATCTAAATTAAGTAATTTTGCAGCAGTCAGCATTTATAGGGGCAAATACTTAATGTACATGTAGGTGTGAACTTAAAATATAATTTAATAAATTCAAAGTCATTAGCAAGTAGAATCCAACCTTGATTTTGCTGAATTCGTCCATTTCTCTAGAAAGAACTATATATGATTTTAGTAAAATTTAGCCCCCATAATTTGCTAATTTTAAAGTGATTCAGGTTCATTAATTTGTTGTGTTATTTTATAAAAGAGAAGACATTAAATATGTTTTTTACCTATTAATTTGATTAATTACGCACTCACTGGCAGTATATGACGTCAGAAGTGACGCTAATTTTATAATTCAATCAAAAACAGTCAAAAATTGAAATTTTTCTGATGTTTTTTCGAATCGGAAATATAGAGCAACACTGTGAACAAGAGCGAACTTTTTGTCACTCATAAGTATTGGAGAGATACATCTTTGGTGAAAATATTTTGTTTGTTTAAGCAGTAGCTCAATGTTTCCTAAAAGAAAAACTGCTTCAAAATAAGCCGTTTTATGCTAAAAATGCGAAAATGGCGGGAAAAGGTAAAATTTATGATGTCATATTTTTAAATTGTGGGCACTAAAATCAAAATGAAAATTATGAAAAAACTTCAAATGTATATTTGTTCAAATAAAAAAAAGAATTACATTAAAATGACAATGTTCATTTAAGGGAGCCATATTAGGCTCAAACCATATATAGTCCTTTGAAAAATTATGCCTTCGAAATCGATTCTTCATTTCTACATGTAGGCATTTTTCAAAAAAAAAAATTATATATAAAAAGAAATATTCTGCCCACACAACTGATAACAAAATGTTTAGAGCAATTTAATCTGTGATGTTGTCGATATAAAAGCTATTATGGTTGAGAGTTTCAACATTTTCGCCGGATGCTTTGTCTGGAGCGCCACCTGTCGGTTCGTTTTTAAAAAATCACAGCGTCGTTGTTTCCACTCGTTAATGCAGTCAAGGTCATCTGCACTAAGGGGTTCAAATGATATCTTAAGGCACGAATTAACTGAAACAGCAAAAAAAAAAAACAAAAAAACAAAAACACAAAAAACAACAAAAAAACAAAAACAATAAAAAAAAAAATCCCCCCAACCCCCCTATAATCTACCGCCTGATCATTATACAATAAATTGAGTTTCATGACAAAAGCATTATGCTTTGATTAACAAAAAAGCTATAATATAAATTCTCAATTTCAACTAAGATTTATTTACGTTCTACATTGTTTAATATAGGTAAACTACTAACAACATAGTAAAGCGATATCTATTTTAAAACATTGCAAAATTACATGTAATTCAAGATGTTTGTCCAATTTTCTTCCTAACCAAGTAAATCACATTTTTAAAATGAGATACACACATTGACAAGAGAAAAATTATATATTTTAAACATATTAAAACCAATTCATACTTTAATAAAGAGACCGATAATTTGTTTGAAAATCGCGTTTTAATTTGTATATATTTTTCCCAAAAATAAAAATTAATAACAATCTCTTTAAAATATTAAATCTTGCCATGCATTTTTAATAGTTAAACCGCAAGCCTCTTCGAGTGTTCCTGGAGCCCTTGTTTACTATGTTCATATCAATGTGAAAATGTGACAGTATATATAAGGTCTAATATTGTACTTATTTTGGTAAAGAACATGCAACAAAAATTCTTATACTAGTCATTTTTAAAAGATACTAACAATCTATTTACATAGATATAATAATGGACAATAGCATGCTTTACAAGTTGCTTGTAAGCATTTTTAAAAATGTCGTAGTAAATATGCATACGGATATATAGGCTAATATTTTTTCTTAAAATTTATGATTATAATGAGACATGCCATCATATCAAGTTTCATTTTTTAATTGCAATACAAAAACCATGTTTTAACATTTAGTTTAATCTATCGTTTGACATCCATATCTAATTATATAAGTGTGTGCAGGGAAATATTCGCCCCGTTTTAATTTCGCCCCGTATCGCCCTCGTCAGCTGGCAGATTAACGACTGCCTGAATTCCATGTACGAAATGTCTCAAATTTTCTCTTTTTTAGCACTACTTTGTCTGAGCGAACTACAGACTGGGCGATATACCGTTTGCGTTATTAGAATCGGAAAAAGAGGATGATATATGTTTGTCACAGAGAGCTCATCAGTACTGATCTCTGGTGAATGAATCGATCTGGGTCCCCCTTCCTTTAGTCCTACAATTTGTCACTGTTTTTAATCTATCGTTTGAAGTCTATATCTAATCATATATAATGTGTGCAGGGAAATATTCGCCCCCGTTTTATTTTCGCCCCGTATCGCCCTCGTCAGCGGGCAGATTTAAGACTGCCTGATTTCCATGCACGAAATGTCTCAAATTATCTCTTTTTTAGCCCTACTTTGTCTGAGCGAACTACGGACTGGGCGATACCGTTTGCAAGTCTTAAAGGGCAAAATTAACACGCGGTGAAAATAACCCACTATAAAGTATTTGTATGTATTATTTCATTATACATGTAAAATTTATTGTTCTGCTTCCGTCTGTTTGATGATGAATTTGTGATTGTTCTTACACTGTTACTAAAAAACGTAATGTATCCCTTACGCCCCCTACACCCATATCACTTCCAACAGCATATCTTTGTATTTTCTCAGGGACTCCTTTATATTTCTATTTTGAAGAATGGCTTCTAGTTCTTGAAGTTCTATTTCCTTCGCCTGTTACAAGAATAAAGAAATACAACGTTTAGTACTCTGTAAAAGGATAACTTTGCACCAAGATAAAGTCCTTTGGGAAACATATTCAACAGTATACACGCAAACTAAGAATAAAAAGAGCCTAGATGGACACACAGTCTTGTATATTTTTGAAGGCAATAATAGAACCATTTTAACAAGACCCTGGACTATCGGTGGCTAGGATATATTTATCCATTTCTTGTACCAAAACAAGTAAAAAATGAGGCTGGTTTCCAGAAACATATGCACATATTGCGTAGTCTTAGCCCCCAAAGCCACATATATCTCGTTGATTTTTAAGAGCCATAGCTGAAGGGCCAGCAATGAAAAAGACAGGCTTACGTCACAGTTATTTGACACAACTTCCCAAAGTGGAGAATGTTTACAGAGGCACTGCGTGCTGCCTAATCCATTTATGTAAATGTATATATATTTGCAAAATATAATATGTTCAAATCAAAAATCAAAAGTCAAAGCTCTTGTAAAAATGGTTCTAATAAAATAAATAAAATAATGGACATGGAACGCCTTTTTACCTTTAATGTTCGTAACAGGGACAGCTTCCGTTTCTCAGCCTCGATGTAATCATTGTGCAGTGTATTCGTGATGGGTAAAATGGCGCTTGTTCTCTGCTTACGTTTATTTTTGCCGTCAAAGCTCAACTGCTCTCTATGGATGTTATCCATGAGGTGGCTCAAACCGTTTGATCCTCTTGAAATCGCTGACCCTGAATCGACTAAATCACTGGATTAAATTGTAACATTTGATAACTGCCTTGAAATCAGGTTTATCAACATTTTCACATGACAACCTGAGTAAATTATGTTTTAATAGCTATAATATTTTGTCCTTTTTTCATATTCAGGCGAAGTTAAATCTTACCTACCAGTTTTGGGTTCAGTACTCTTCGAAGAATCTGTATTAGAATATTCTTCATCAGAACTCTCGCTATAAAAGTCATCTATAGAGAAAAGGTAGTCAATGTTATTTTATGTTACATGAATTTTATGGTGTAATACAGCAGTTATAGTATTCAAAAAATTGCCTGTTCATGTAAAATTATCATAACGATTTGCCATTTTATTCAATAAATATATATACATATCATGAAACATATTTGAACAGTACGACAATCGTACATGTATATATTTTATTTAAAAACACCGACAGGAGTAAAACGCAGTATTTATAGTATTGACTTTTCTCATATGATTTCATGTATATGTTTAAAATTTTAATATTGTATACAGAAGAATTTAACATTCGTCCACGTTTTATTTTCGCCCATTTCGGCCTAGTTATCATCGGACGAATTTAAGACTGGGCGAATTCCAATGTCTTAAATCATCTCTCCATGAACATTAATGTGCCTGGGTGAATTCAAGACGGGGCGAAACTGTTTGTCACTGTGGAAGATGGAATATTACAGGAGGCAAACAATAACCCATGCAGTATACAGTATACATTAAGATATTAATGTTATAGTAGTTGAATTTTATTAAGTCATATAACGTATACATGTACTTGTACCTTGTTCCCTAGCCTCTGTTCGTTTATCTGGGTATTTTGTGGATTCTCTCATCTTGTTCATCCATCTTCAATAGAAATGTGCCAAGCATAGTACATGTATCAAGTACAGACAGATGTTTTGCAAACATTAACCATTGTTCTAACATAGAGAAGCTTCCTGCGAAACAGGTGTTCTCAGTACATGTATAATTACATTTTAAGGTTGAACATTCTATAATTGTGAATCACATTCAGACCACAATTTTTTTTTCAAAAGTTACTTAAACTATTCAACTGATCATGATACATCTATAAGAATTATAGTTTTAAGTCACAATTAAGGCATTACTTAAATTTTCATAAGAGTTCAATTTTCAGTAACTTGCGAATTCTATTATCATATTCATAACTTTAATTGAGTTATAAACACAACAAGTAATAGTTATGATTCTACAGCAAGATCGGGTACTTACTTTATCATGTCATTCTGTCGTTCAGATGCGAATACAAAAGTCGTTCCCGAATGGTGGACTTTAAATGCACTGTAAAGTATTGTAATTGTCTAAATACAAAAGTATGCTATAAAGCCACAATAAATTAAACATATACTAAAACAACAAACCTTTTCAATGATGTTAACCTTTTGAAACAATGTTAACCAATGTCATTGTCCTTAAATTGACTAAAAATTCTCTAGTTTAAATTAATAAAAGATGAAAGAAATTTTAAAACAATTTATTTCTTTAATATATAATACAAAGAAACTATAGTATATACACCACAATATATAAAGGGTTATACATGCGTATATATAAGATGTGCATCGAAATAAAAATATTCTTCTTACATTATCATTTTTAAAGTGGCAAAGGATTACTGTCAATGTGTTATTTGAGTAACAATGGGAAATTTTTTTATTAATTTTTTGTTCTTGTAATTTTTGTTGCGGATATATTTTATACTTACAAATGTTCTGTTTTGACTTCGGGAGCAGGAGATATTTGAAACGCGGGTAAGTGTAATAAAACCTCTGCTTTCAGATCCTGCAAAATGTGTTAAAGACAAGATAAAATTATGACTTTCAGTCAACTAATGTTAAATAAAAGTTCTGAAAAGATTAGTAATTTTTTTCATCTTCCAGAGGACATTCAGATACCTTTCAGTTTGAATATTGAATTGCAAACTTTTAAAGGGGCATGGTCACGATTATGGTCAAATTCATTTTTTTTTCTGTTTTTATTATCTACAATGCTTTAGGAATGCATTTCTAATGATCAAATAAAATTTGAGGGTCAGTCGTAGAGTTATAAGCAAGATACAAGGCTCACAATATTTGTTCATGTGAACAAGGCTCTGTCCTGGTTTTGTTCACATAGGTTCAATATACCTAAAAAAAAAAACCTTTATCAAGCTGATTTGTGTATTTTCTTATTCATTTTAAGCATAAACAAACAGTTCCTAACGTTCAACACATTCATTTCAGGTCTAAAACGGGAATTTTTACTTCAACTTTCAAAATGTAAACAAAAGCTTTGTTTACATAGCAAACATTTGTAAGCTCTGTATCTCGCTTATAACTCAACAAATGTCACTGAAAGTTTGGTTGCTCATTAAAAAAAGCCTTACTAAAGCATTGTTAACATTAAAATCGGAAAAAATAATTTTTGACCAAAATCGTGACCATGCCCCTTTAACCTCTGACATAAATGTTTTTGTTAGAAGGAGATACTTTCTTGCAACATTTGAAGAACTGTTAAAGGGTCCACCAGAAGGATACAGAACCAATTTTACAACAAGTATATTATTTAGATATTAAGGTTTTGCTAAAGCCTAAACCATTTAACCCTTGCTAAACCCTCTATATATTACAGATTAAACAGTTTTTCTTGTTTTAGATGTTTACCATAATGCTTTCTTGTTGATGCTCATAATGTAATATATTAAACTAGTATTATATCATTGACGTTTGTGGTTTTGTGTAAAATGACCAAATAATAAAGGTAAGTAAATGACAATTTTTGCAAAGGTTAAGTATGAATACGTCAGTAAATTCAATATGGAACTCAACACTGCATTTACTAACGGTGCACTTTCAATGCAATTTGCCAAGATGTGAGATATTTTTAAAAAAGCGGACTTTTAAAATGAAGCATGAGAATGTCAAATGAACCTCTAAAGTCTAATAGATGTACGTGTTTTATAATAACTTATCAATGCAAAGTCTCCTGGATGTGAAATGATAAAGCTGCAGTTTATTGAAAACGTTACCAACATAAGAATATCACTGTACCTCAGTGGTCTCATAGATATACATGTAGTGGTCCTTGATGATACACCACCGTTTGACCCAGTCATCCGCCAGTAACCTCCTGCCGCCTTGTCGTTTGTACAGCCATCCTTCACAGTCCCCCGACCCAAGGTCTTTACAACTCACTCGTCTATCTGTTGATACAGCAAGACTGGAGTTATGCCATAGTCAGAAACCCACGGTCAGATTTGCAATTTCTTAACGTACCGAACGCCGGCAAACTCACTGAATTTTTCTCGTTCTTATGAATATTTATTATTCTCAATTCATCAGTGAGAAAGCAAAACTCTATAGTTCTTGGGTGAATCAAGACAACGAACAAGTTATGAATGCATGCCTTGTTGATATAAGGTGTGTGTAAGCTTTAACAGGCCGGAATGTTAAGCTTTTCTTCACAAAAGTGTGAAGGTACCTATCAAAATTAAACAGGAATTATTCATGATTACGAGATAAGCTTAATGAGTTGGCCTACAGTCAGTCAGCGTGAGCAAGAGTTGCCATGGATTTCCGACGGAGTGATGATCGCAGATATTAGATAATGAAAAAAGAGAAATTGACAGTGAAATAAGATTTTTTCACAAAATATTTATTTCACCAATCAAACGTTTATACAGTGAATAGGGAAAGGGTGACACATTTTGAACGCAGGCCATGCAGTTGGTCAGTGAAAATGATATATTTTCATCTGAACCATATACCCTGGTAAATGTATTACAAATGCATTTGATATGAAAATGACTTTTGATTACTATGTACAGATTTCAGCCACGTAGAATCACTTAGTCTAATATATATAGATATTATTCACAAATTATGAGATTTTTAATATTTATTATACAAGGCAGTTATTAAAAAAAATTACATCCTTTCTAAAAATGAAAATTTATTAAAGTTGGCCCACACAAAATTAATGATTCCACAGGGCTGCTCGAAAAATTTTGCTAAATGAACTACAATTATGTTTGTCGGTCTCTTTACATATAGCGTTATTTGTAATAGCTGTAAGTGGATATGTGTTTTTAACTTACTTGCATGTTTTACCTTGCTTCTTGATCTCATGACAACTGCTGACTGTGAATGAAAAATCAAGACCGTAAATCTAGATAAGATCAACATTAAATGGAAATAAAAAATATAAGAAGGATTAAGACAAGGAAGTAAGGCTTCATGTTACATTGTACTGACCTCTTTTTCGAGTGGATTCTTGTGGACCACGCCTCCAACCACTGTCACCTTGTAACTACCAAAAAATAATGAAATAAAGAAATAGTAACAAATAAAGGTAAATGACATTCTACTTAAAAATTCATAGACGTAACGAAAGAAATGTACATGTATCTTTTTGACTTGAGTAGAACAAATGAGAATTTCAGTAGCGTATTAAGAATATAACTTGGTGAAAAAAAAAAATATCCAGATTTAATTAATATCTAAAATAACAGTCTTGGAAGTGGAGCAATTGTGAAGGTAAAAAAAATGCTCTTGTAATAATTTTGACCACGAATAAAGTGACTACTAGTTTTTCTAGATTTATTTATATTAATGGCCAAACTGTGAAATAGGACTACGTTTTCTATTGTTCTATCCTATTTGAAAATTTAGCGTAGATTGTATCGTTCCAAGACCGTTCAAGAAATAACATTTTCGTGTTTCATTTTAGTTTAAGACATAAAGGGTAGGATTTTCTATTATGAATGAAAATAGAAACATCTTTTTAAAGTAAATATGAAAATGAAGCCAACCATCGCCCTATCAAACCAAAATGCACTTTACGACGACATTTTGGAAAGTATCCCCTTTAAATTCATACATGCATGTATAATTTGAATTGAAGCTACAAAAATTCCAATCTAGTTAAATCTTACCTTTGGTTCTGATACATCCTAAATTTGTATAAAGTATGTCTCCATTTTTAAAACTAAATAAAACTAAAAATGTGTGTTCAAGTCACAGGTCTCAATGAAATTTGAAGCATAAAGAGTTTTATCATAGTTTGAAAATTCAATCCTTTACGGTGTATTTAGAATCATGTGAAAGAAATCTGATATACATCCTCATTTTTTTTTTACCTCTTGAATCTGTCCTGCATTCTTGTCACAAGAATCTAAATTTCGGGGTTTCTTTTAGCAGCCTTTTGTTTATCAAGCTGTTTTCCATGTAAAGGATTTTTTTTTCATAGAAAGATTGGTTTGATTATATAATGTCCTGTCAATGAATTCTCTCTCTCTCTCTCTCGAACCTTTAAAAGTTGACCTTGACTAGTCGCTTTTTGTATTCTCCCCTGCCATATTCTTTTCCATTAACCTACATATTTCAAACCCTGGGTATACTTTTTCATTTGTTCGTGGCCCAGTGCATTACGCTAATCTGATTTCACATGTATGTCATCGCTATGTTGTTATGGTTAAAAATAATTTTAAAAAATTGCTTTTATAGAGGATATCTATTTTTTGTGATTATATATTTGCTTTATCCACCTAGTTGAAATAGTGCATATATTTGCGAATATAACGATTTCAACGAGTTGGATAAACCGAATATAAAATCACACAATAGATGTTTTTCTTTTATGTCGTACGGTTTCATTTAAATTATAAAGCTTCTGAGCTTTGAGAAAGCGCCATAAGTAAAACCAATTGAATTTTTTTTAGTCTAATCGGTGATGCAACGTTTTATAATGCAGTTATTGTGACCTTGTGCAATACAATTTAGTGCGTCATTTTGGATGTAGCTGTTTTTTTAATGTAAAGTTTCACTGAAATAAACCTTCAGATTATTTTTCACGTTAATTAAATAAATTTTTTTCTTAGAAATGAAAATACTGGAGACTTGAATAGCCATGTTTATTGACAATGCACAAGTTGCGAATCATATTCTCCTACGAAAAAAAACAGCCATGTAATATTTTCGCTGTCTATTTTACACACAGATTGATCTTTAATTTGATTTTAAAAATTTTCAGCATCAAAATTTAAGATCAATTGCATAACTCACGCTATTAACATTATATGCATACATGTATGTGGCGTATCAATCACAGCGTATAATGGAAAGCCTTTCATTGGTCTTTTTATTTCAATCATTTAGTCAATTAATATATTGTATAAAGGTTGCCAAATGATTGTTAAAATAGACATGACTGAATCATTGGCAGACAAATGATAGCATGAATATTCACGACCGAGAACTTGCTTACAAAATGTTATTGTTAAATAGTATAAAAGTAAATCAGTCGAACACATTTATTTTATGAATATTCATGGCAAATGAAATGAAGTCAATTAATCAAACAAACAAAACCATGGATATTCATGATCATTAAAATAAGACCCTTGCACACCAAATAACATCGACAGATAATAATAGATTTTACATCTTTCGGCATCAAAACATCTAACCAACAGTCGAGAGTTGCACTGCATATCATTAGCATATCATTCGCATATCATTAGCACTTAGTGTCATTCAGTTACAACCTGACCCTTTTATAATTCAAACAGAATATCTTAACATGGACAAACGTTTCACATTTTATGCTATATGTATAATTCTATTACTTACAGAAACAAAGCTACATACAGAATGCAATCATTAATAAAGGTCACAATTACATTGTAATTGATCTATTGCACGTCTTTAAATAACATATCCTATATTAATTGCTAATCTGAACCCACTTTCAGTCAAATCCCATGTTTCATATCAAATAGTTTATAAACACGTCCAAACTATCTATGATGCTCAATGCACCCATTTTCTCATCCAATAATACGAACACGCAATTCACAAGATTGAAATCAAATTACACAGTGTTGATCCACAACCAATCATGCTCCGAGTTTCATTTAATCATACGACTCCCATCCAACAGAATTCCATGTTCCATCTCGACATGTTTTTATTCAACATCTAGATTCTTCTCAGGTTTGCCTTATAATTACTACGTGTACAATCAATGTGTTTCTTCCGTGTGGTTCTCCTTAAAACTTCGTAATAGTTCCTTTTTATTTCCACTTTTTAGTATATTTTCTAATTCCTGAAGCTCTAATTCTTTGGCCTAAAATGAAGCAAAATCGGATGTTATTGATTCATGATTATCATAGCACTAAGAATTAATCTGTGATGGTTATGACTGCTTGTTTACATGCAATGTTTTTATTTGCATTCTGTCTGATTTTTTTTTTCTATTTTGGTTTAAATTATTCAATATACCAAATGAACGGTCTTTTGATGGTTTTTTGGTGTGCTCTAAATAATACAATGTACATGTACCAAACGAACGCCATCATACTAAATAATAAATTTTTTGGAAGTAAAAATTGTCAAAACCTTACTCAGAAATCAAAAGTCATATAATGATATAACATGTACATTAATACAGCTAATTTTCTGATTTGCTCTTAGAGTAAACCATAAATCGTAATGAGAAAGAAAACGAGATAATTGTTTTGTGTTTCTTAGGTACATGTAAAAGGAAAACAACATTTAAATTAAGTATATCAATGACTTATTAATCTTCTATAATACATATTATTATATTCCAACAAAAAATCACATAAAATTCTGTCCCTATTTATTATTTCCGTCTTTTATCGACGATTTTTAATAAAAAAAAACATACCTGTCAATAAATTCCCTTACTATTTTTATTTTTCACTGTGTACTTACACTTGACTAGCTAGAGAGACGTTTCAAAGAATTAAGGTTATTTCCTACCATTGAATGAACACCATTTGAAATCTCCCTTGTTTATAAGGACATATTTTTTTCTCCAATAGTAACTTGACGTTTGTTTGATGTCATTCTTTCTTCACTGTAAGCGATTGTATTAGAAAATAGTTAGAGCTAAGCCACCTTGTGCATTTAATTATCACCTTCAACGTTCTCATCAGCGAGTGTTTCCGCTTGAGAGTCTCTATACTCTCAACGGGCGTCTCGACCGGGGCGCCGTCTGTCGGTAAGATGGCGCTGGTCCTCTGTTTCCGCTTGTCCTTGCCGTCAAACGTCAGCTGTTCCTTGTGGATGTTGTCCATGAGACGAGTGAGGTCTCCCACACTTCTGGATATAGGAGCGGGGGAGTCCACGGCATCGTCTACATACAAGTAAACCAGTTATCATACGAAATTCAGTTCAGGAAAAATCCAAGTAAGCCCTTCATGCAAAATTCAGTCAGGAAAAAAATCCAAGTAAGCCATTAATACAAAACTTATTTCATGAAAAAATATAAGAAAATGATTTGCACAAATTCAGTTATGAATAAAAACCAAGTAAACCATTTATTTAATACAGAAATCAGTTAAGAAAAAACCAAGTAAGGCATTTATAAAGAATTCAGTTCAGTAAGCCATTTATAAATTCAGTTTTAGAAAATTAAGTTCTGAAAGAATACAAGTAAGCCATTTATATATAATTCAAATCAGAAAAAAAACAAGTTAGCTTTTGACATATATATCAGTTCGAAAAATATAAGTAAGCTAGAAGTAAACCATCTTCGTCAGTGGGATTTATTCTTCCTGCACCTAAAGGACCTCAAAATATCTGCTAACAGTATTTTGCATACATTTATACCCATTACATACTGCACTGTAGCTAATACTCTCCAGTGATTGTACACAAGTGGTGTGGGCCCTAACTGTACTGTGGCAAATACTCTCCAGAGATTCTACACTAGTAGTGTGGGCCCTACCTGTACTGTGGCCAATACTCTCCAGAGATTCTACACTAGTGGTGTGGACCCTACCTGTACTGTGGCAAATACTCTCCAGAGATTCTACACTAGTGGTGTGGGCCCTACCTGTACTGTGGCCGATACTCTCCAGAGATCCTACACTAGTGGTGTGGACCCTACCTGTACTGTGGCAAATACTCTCCAGAGATTCTACACTAGTGGTGTGGACCCTACCTGTACTGTGGCAAATACTCTCCAGAGATTCTACACTAGTGGTGTGGGCCCTACCTGTACTGTGGCCGATACTCTCCAAAGATCCTACACTAGTGGTGTGGACCCTACCTGTACTGTGGCAAATACTCTCCAGAGATTCTACACTAGTGGTGTGGACCCTACCTGTACTGTGGCAAATACTCTCCAGAGATTCTACACTAGTGGTGTGGACCCTACCTGTACTGTGGCAAATACTCTCCAGAGATTTTTACACTAGTGGTGTGGACCCTACCTGTACTGTGGCCAACACTCTCCAGAGATTCTACACTAGTAGTATGGTCCCTACCTGTACTGTGGCAAATACTCTCCAGAGATTCTACACTAGTGGTGTGGACCCTACCTGTACTGTGGCAAATACTCTCCAGAGATTCTACACCAGTGGTGTGGACCCTACCTGTACTGTGGCCAACACTCTCCAGAGATTCTACACTAGTTAAATGGGCCCTACCTGTACTGTGGCCGATACTCTCCAGAGATTCTACACTAGTGGTGTGGACCCTACCTGTACTGTGGCAAATACTCTCCAGAGATTCTACACTAGTGGTGTGGGCCCTACCTGTACTGTGGCAAATACTCTCCAGAGATTCTACACTAGTGGTGTGGACCCTACCTGTACTGTGGCAAATACTCTCCAGAGATTCTACACTAGTAGTGTGGTCCCTACCTGTACTGTGGCCAACACTCTCCAGAGATTCTACACTAGTGGTGTGGACCCTACCTGTACTGTGGCAAATACTCTCCAGAGATTCTACACTAGTAGTATGGTCCCTACCTGTACTGTGGCAAATACTCTCCAGAGATTCTACACTAGTAGTGTGGTCCCTACCTGTACTGTGGCCGATACTCTCCAGAGATTCTACACTAGTGGTGTGGTCTCTACCTGTACTGTGGCCGATGCTCTCCAGAGATCTTACACTAGTGGTGGATCTACACTAATGGTGGATTCTACACTAGTGGTGTGGGCCCTACCTGTACTGTGGCCGATACTCTCTAGAGATTCTACACTAGTGGTGTGGGCCCTACCTGTACTGTGGCCGATACTCTCCAGAGATTCTACACTAGTGGTGTGAGATGGGTGGTCCTCCTCGTCTGAACTCTCGCTGTAGTAATCGTCTGTGAATAATAACATTACATTGAATTAGAAAGAACGTACATAAAAATATCTTTCCATCCAATTTCTAATTAAAAAGATTATTGCATATAATTACAGTTGCAATACTCATACGGGTAGTCTTAATTTTGATAATACAATCATGTAATTAACAATACCCTCTATGAATAAAATGGAAACTCTTTTCTGATGTATGACCACGTGCCCAATTTAAACTTTTAATAATGCAATGACACATTTTTTCTAAATTGGTTAAATTTTGATAGAAATTGTTATACATTTAGGTATAATTGGCCTTTTTAAAGGCTCGAATATCTATAAACAAACTCTAGCTATTTCTGAGTGTTTTTGTCTATTAAAATCAATTTTCAGCGCTTCTTTGACTGACAATAGTGATACTAACTTGATGCACTATGTTCACCATGCTTTATCACTTTTGGTGGAGAGAAAGATATTGCAGCTAACCCCATCTTGTTCATCCATCTGTAACAGACAGACTCAAAAGTATGTATCAATTTGACGAAAATAATTCTAAAAAGGTTCAAACTGCTTTATCCGTTGAGAATGTGTGAAAAACCCGAAGAATACTGTGTTAGCCTACTACTACCTATTATTATATATCAATTAAGCAATACATGTATTTCTTTCTAAAAAAAAAATAAATGGTAAAGAAAAAAGCGGATCAAGCAGACTTATTTAACAATCCTGATTTTCTTACTTTTTCATGTCATCTTGTCGTTCCGACGCAAAGATAAAAGACGTTCCCAAGTTGTGGACTTTAAATGCGCTGTTAAAAAAGTATAAAACGTTTAGTTGACTAGAAAAAAATAACGGGACAGTACTGCGGTACTTGTGTTCAGCGCTGTAAACAAAGGTTTACAACACAGTAAACAGAGGTTTACAGCACGGTAAACAGATGTTTACAGCACAGTAAACAGAAGTTTACATCAAGTAAACAGGTTTACGGCACTGCAAACGGAGGTTTACAGCAGGGTAAACATGAGTTTACAGCACAGTAAACAGAGACATGATAGAGACGTGGGTAAAATAAGGCTGTATAATAAAGGATATAAAGATGATAAACATGTGAATACAGATTTAAAAATGTGAATGTGAATATATTCAATGGGAATTATTTTTAGAACCAATGATAGGAAAAATGATGCATTTTGAATAATATTGTAATCTTTGGAACACAAAGATGTAAAAATTAATTTTACATTCCGATGTCGTTGTACAAAAACTTAAAATAAATCATTAGTATTTATTCCTTTAAGTGACTGTAAAATATACAAAGCAACGATGCAACATATTCTAGAGCAAATAAAATATATAAAAAAAACATGATGCAAATGATAGATACCGTTAGTAAAACATGCTACATATTCAAATAGTTCTTCCTCTAGTTACTTCTTTAGAGTGATATCTCTCTCTCTCTCTCCAGCATATGCATTTCATATGCTATTGAAAAACCGATAGTGTCCTTATGATAAATTGCTTTGATATCTGTTAAATTAATGTTACAAGCTTTTAATAAAACGGCACCTGTTGAGAATCGTTTAATTATGTCAAGTATACTTATCTAGCTAAATTATGACAAGTTCCGAGTTTCTGAATGTACCAAGTTTAAAAAGCGGATCTAAAACTCCTTTCAAAAATGTTTAAGTAATCATATTAAGTAAAACATATAAAACGAAGTTACTGTAGTTATTTAGAAACTGAATACAACTCAAAATTCATTGTAATGTCTAGTACATGTATGGATGTTTCTCAATCTCCTAAATACACTACACATTGACTTCAGTAAGCATCAAGTACTTTAACGGTGCAAAATATTTAAAAAACTTATATCTATGAAAATAAAATGTTCATCTTTATAATATTCCTTAACAATTACTATCGTTAAATAAAGTGCTTTATATATAGATGTATAAATTGTATAATAATCGGGCAATTTTAAGGATTTTTTTCAACTAATATGTCGCATTCAATATAACTAAAAATATGAAAATACAGACATGTTTCAATAGTCATAAAAGGAGCAAGACAGGGCATAAATCAAATAATAAAAGAGTCATTCCAAAATTACTGTAATTATTCAGAAAGAAAATGCAATCATAACATTCCATTCTTTCTACTAACTCGTCTGCCAATTCAAAGCATTAACTATCACAAATAAGATTTTTTTTTAAAACAATTTTGAAAAAAAAATTAATTGAAAACAAAGTGCAATTTAAAAACTTAAAATTAATTGAAAATAAAGTGCAATTAAAATGGTAAACATGCAAATTAAAATAATAAAAAAATATAAATAAAACAAATAAGGACATGCATTATTAGCCGCCTGGCAATTTGACCCAAATGATATTAGTGCGACCAGTAAACAACATCGATTACTTACTATGGGCTTTTCATATGAGCAAAAAGAACAAAAAATACATTTGGGATATTAAGCCATTACTGTGTTATTTTTTTTTTTCACATTACTAATCAACCATGAAAAGTTAGGAAACCACACAACTAAATGATTATAAACTGAAAAAAATTAAATGGTTTAAAATAAAATATCAACGTTAAATTAATGCATTAAAATGTGAGCTCGTGTAAAATTTGTGAATCAAACCTCAAATGAAAAAAAAATTGCTGAATTAACTTAGTATTAACTATAGGTTTGTAAACGCACACGATCTATAATTATTTCTAATTGTAACGTTAGTAAAATAAAACCCCCACCAAATAGCCATTAAAGTTTATGATATTAATCCCTTTCAACAAACACCTTGCCAACTATGTAAGGACAGTTTTGATTGGCTAACTTACAATTTTTTGGTTTTTACTTCCGGTGCTGGAGAAACTTGGAACGCGGGTAAATGTAGTACCCCTTCTGCCTTCAGATCCTACAAAACATAGTTACCACTGCAACCGACGTTTCATCTATTTTTGTCAATCCTGAAGACGAGCTTATGACGGCACATCTTTTTACGCGTAAATATAGAACAGAAACTGTAACATTTACACTAAAACATAAAGAAAACTAAACTTTCACCAATTAATGTATTCTTTGAAAACTTTTTAAAAGTGTTTAATGTAGTAACGATATGATGCACAAAAACATCAATTCAAAAGTTACATGTTTTCATTGATTAAGGCAATACAAATTATGCATAGAGATGGAAACATTAAGATTTTACTACATGTACAGTAGCAATAACGATTTAGAAAATGGAACGCATTCATATGCCAGTGTACTTTTCACTTGTCTTATTGTCATTTTGCTATCATTAAACTCTTTAAATCAGTTTATTTTCTAGAAAATATCGTTTTGCTCCTTCCTGCTGAGCAACATGTGTAATTTTGTCTTGATGTAGCTCAGTGACGTTAAGAAAATCATCCGTGGTTTTTTTTTTTTTTGAAAATCCATCATATTGTATGTTCTCCTCAATAACAGGCTTTATCAGAATAATGTACACAATTTATGTTAATTCCGCCATTGTATGAATTTTGCTTGACCTTCACCATGCTATTGTACAAGGATTGTGTAAACACAGTTGAACTTCAGTGTCTCGAACACCGATACCTCAAATATAATGGACATACCAAAGTACTAGTAATTTATAAGTTCCAGTCACTTACACTTTAAGTAATCTATCCTTAATAAATATCTCGAATACTTGGATATCTCGAAGTTTTTATTAATAACTAGTCTCATCTAGTGCGAGATAACGAGACTTGTACGTTTTTCCTATACGTAATGTATCATTTTTAAGTTTTGAGAGAAATAAAGAGAACCGAATTCGTTTTTTGGCCCCTTGTAAGCGTTACCTCTTGGTCGCGGTAGAAGTACATGTTGTACTGCTTGATGACACACCAACGCTTGACCCAGTGGCTGGCCATGAACCCGCCCTTGTCCCGCTTCTTGTAGAGCCATCCCTGACAGTCGCCCGTGCCCAGGTCCTTACAGCTCACCCGGCGGTCTGTCCAAAGGATACAACCACTATAAAACCACTTATACAGCCACTATAAAACCACTTATACAGCCACTATAAAACCACTAATACAACGAAACCTTTATTCAATCAAAAGATTTTCATCCTGTATGGGTTACGAAAAAAGTTGTCAAATGAACACCAAATGCAAGGTTAATACGCAATCTAATTAAAATTAGATCTTAGATCCGCTCACGTGCTTACTGCTTAGTGAAGCGATCGTACGTAAGCGGATCCAAGATCTAATTTTTAGATTGCAAGGTTACTCAAAAATCTTTATCAACAAGCTTATGAGGATTTCCATCCCTGCGTGGACATTGAATTATGATTTATTGCATTCTCTCAATATGCCACAAAAACATGGTACCAAGATATATATTATTTTGTCGCTGCATGGTTTGCAAAAAATCTTATTGCATGTCGAAGAGACATAAAAATCAAATATAAGCCGGTCCAAAGTTAATTCTAACGTTACCCGCGCGCGTAGTAGGTTTAGGAGAAATTGTCGTTTGAAAATAAAACAAACAATCTTCAATTTTCAGTTTAATTTTTTCAAGTTTGATTTTACTTTTTGCATGTAATTTACTGCACTCTGAAGAAATATGAAATGTCTAGCAGTTGAGCAGACAAATTATCATAACGCGCTAACGTTCGTTATTCATTTTGTCTGCTCAACTGACGGCAGTTATTGACACGATGACGACAAAAACAATTTAAATCATTCAATGAATGATTCACATCCTTTACATATTATTCTGTCATCGGAAAAAGTTGTTTGTCGTTAATTCATTGTTTATGACTTAATTAATATTAACGTTCATGAATCGCAAACGATTTCCTATATAGTACATTACAATGATGTAAATAGATCCTCCCGACTTCCGGAGCTATTAATAGAAACAGTCATTCTCACTTCCTGGATTGCGAAACAACACCTTCTGTATTCAGTGTATACAATGTACGATGTCCTAGAATTTTATTACATGATTTCCCACTTTATAAAAATCTTATTCCGTCAGAACTATAAAACAGAAACGTGGGGGCAGAGTCAAAGACATAAATTTACCGTTACATCTTATACTTACCTACTCGCTTGGCCTTCTTCTTTGGTCTCATCACAACAGCAGGCTGAAATCAAAACAAAACTGGCGGTAACTGTATAGCGTTACTGTAGTAACACGGAAGCTAAGTGATGCGCCGGAAGTTCATTAATTAGAACGCCACTGTACGATACCCAATTACGTATAATTTAGACATGAGATTAAATGGAGACAATGTCATTTCATATCGCTATTTCTACAGTATTACATGTATAAATGCGATGTGGAACTGATAACAGAGAATTTATCTAAGAAAATCATATAAATACGTTGTTTCATGGCTATTTCAGTTACAGTGTGCATCTGGGTTGAATTCCCCATGACAAAATTGTGAACTTAAACCTACTCAATTCCATTAAATCTTGTCAAAACCGACTTTGTTAAATTTTGTGTAATATTGTGAAATTGACCTCTGTCACATGTACAGCATACCATTTCATGACCAAGTTTGACATTGTAAAACATGGCTTCGACATAGTTTGACATTCTGTGACAATTTTTGACATTTTTGTGACACTGACACCACGTGACATATCTTAATGATATTGGTTACATGTGACATTGTAAGACATTATGTGACACAACGTATGACGTTTTATGACGTTGACATAATGTGACACTGACTGACCTCTGTCGTGACCGGAATCTTCTGGACGACCCCGCCCACCACAATCGTCTTATAACTGAAACACAACACAGACACAATCTTATTATACACAGTTTATACAAAAGTACCTGACAATATATATCTTTTTGGTATTGAAAAAAATATACCCCCTATTTTAATGGCGTTTATATTTTCTTATTTCTAATATATTTTCTTGCAATGAAAAAACGTCAGGTCCTTACAGATGCGTGAACTATATAGCAGTTTGTTTTAGGACATCATAATATATTCAAATCAACAGGTCAATTTTCGTTATAATACTGGTTTAAAAATTTTTATATTCATGTATTTTTTAATATGAAGTTCATCACAAGTAATCATTTAAAATGTTGGATAACAAAATATTATAACAAAATATTATTTGTATATAAGTAGAGTAAAACAGTATACATAATACCAGTAATTATTATAAAGACCTAATAGTCACTCGATCGAGATCGAGGTTTATTTTATTTATTTTACATATTGAGATATCAAATAATAAAAGAAAACATTGGGTTTTCTAAATGACAGCCGATAAATTTAAGCGACCTTTGTATCAAGCAATAAGTAGCTGTCACCAAAAAGGAAGAACCGCCGGCGATTGTGACTTTATCAGATTAAATAAGCCAATTTTAGACTTTTATATATACTTAACACCATAAATACAGCCCTAAAGGAATATTTGATGAAAGAAATCTTTGGACATTTCATAATACTGAATTTTCATTTTATTTTCTTTAATAAAAATTCTTTGAAATATAAAGCCCTCGGCAACCTCGAAAGGCGAAGAGTTAATTGCAGATAAAATATTGCAATTTCTACTTTGCACGTAAACAAAACCACACTACTTCATATCTCCCGGCTTGTGGGTGTGATCTATTAGGGATTTTAGAGGCAAGTAAAGTGGCCCTGGACAAATGTTGTAAAATGTCTTTCATTTTTTCAATGGGGAGTGGGGGATGAAACATTTTGTTTTCACGCGATATCTTAACACAATATAACTACGGAAACAAGCCGAATACTAGGGCACAATTTTGTTCTCGTTAACTTGCAAGTTGCTTTGCATGCATGGATGACAAGTGCAGTTCTACGATATGACGACCCGATTTTTTTCCATAGAGTTTAAAGCTTATATATATACATGATAATAAAAGAAGATAATAAAAACAATTCGCTGAAAGTCATGTAATTTGTATGTCTTTACATGTAATACACAAACTAGAAACTTTGAACGTCTTGATAAGAAAAGTACAAAATAGCCAAAATATTTGCATCATCACTGGTAGTGGGCACCAATTAACATAATTACGTAGTATACATCTGCCATGCTTCAGTGTGTTGAGATCATGCACTCTTACGTCTCCAAAATGCCCCCCCCCCCCCCATATTGAGCGTCTTCAAAATATCCAATCGTCATCCACCCCCCAACCCCCCAACCCCAAACCCCTTTTCATATATTTACAATGGAAAGTTATTCGAACAGACCGACCTGATCATCTCTAAACTTTATGATTTTGTGTCAATGTAAATAACAAAAAAAATTTTTTGGTCATAATATCAAATACTATAATACTAGACGAGATAGATTTATGGGGGAAAATCTCAATAAAACTCGCGTGAATTAAACAAAACAATACACGTACAATGTGTTACACTTAATATTTACTTACAGTTGTAAGTCCCTGTCATTCTTCATTATGATATGGTCGTCAACTGACGTACTTATATACATACATTTGTACATACAACTACCCTAGACAGGGAAACAGCTTTTACTTAAGTTAAAAGGAAGTATATATATAATTTCTTTCTTTCTTTTCACTTAAAACATTTGCTGTCATGTGTGTGGAGCACATTAAATGAGACCTAACGGGCAGTTATAGAAAAGTCGCGGAATTTGAATATCTATCACCAGCGTATTGGATTGGGAGATAATGCCCTTTTTCAAACAAAAGAAGGAAAAGTCGGATATCTAACTCTAAAGTTCAAGTTCTTTTAAATTCGTGCAAAATCCTTGCTAACCCGGAAGTGGCCTTGTTTTGCCTCGGTATTGTGAATATCGAGCCACGGCAATTAATGGCTGTATCAAGTTTCCCTTAATATACTGAGATAAGTGTCTTTCACTTCTTTTTTTCCCCAAGTTATTGTCGGTTTTGTTCCTCGTGCATTCTATTTTAGATAATGCATTTTCAAAACGCCAAGTACTAACTTAAAGATAAACTTAATTGTACATGCTTTTAAATTATACTAGTAAGTGTTTTTCCTCACACATACAATGTACAATTGCGTTCAGTCCATCAAAATGAATATAAGTGCATACATATCGTCTACTTGTTCAATAGTATACATGTAAATGCATATGGCCAAGGTGTAAATTTTTAAAAACGCAGGATCAAAAATTAGAAAACGAAAAACAAGAGGCCCATGGGCCACATCGCTCACCTGAACAGCAGTTCCTTGTAAAATTACATTTCGTAGCATATGCTTTTTCTATTTTAAACATTGAACCCCTTTCTGGGGACCCAGTAATGGTCCGAGGTTTTTGGTTGGCTTGAACAACATAAATAGTAACATAGGAATGAAAATGTGTAGCACTGCGGTGGGACCGCACGTACACAACCTGAAAAACTGAACGTAGAAGAGTTCCACTTCATGAGGAATAACTCTCAGACTGTACAGAACATTAGAGTTTACACAATTTGAGGATCCTTGCATAGTAATCTCACAAACTGTAGCATTATAGTTCTCGAGAAGAACTTTTTAAAAACATTTTCAATATATCTTTCTATGTGAAACTTTGAACCCCTTTTGGGGCCACAGTATTAGTCCAGTGCTAAAGTTTTAATTATTTGGAATCTACATTATTTAAGGATGCTTGCATAGTTATCTCACAAGCCGAAGCATTATAGTTCCCTAGAAAAAGATTTTTCAACATTTTCCCTCTATATTTCTATGCTAAACTTTGAACACCTCTTGGGGCCCCAGTATTAGATTGAGGTCACGGCTTTTATAATTTCGAATCTACACTATTTGAGGGTGCTTACGTAGTTATCTGACAAATTGATGCATTGTAGTTCTCGAAAAGAAGATTTTTAAACATTTTCCATATATACCGGTACTTCTACATTTAACTTTAAACCCATCTTGGGTCCCTAGTATTAGTCCAGGGGTCACTATTTTAAAACTGTCGAACCTTCATTATCCAAGGTTGTATGCATGATAGTAATCTCACAAATTGAAGCATTGTAGTTCTCGAGAAGAAGATTTTTTAACCTGTTACCTTTATATTTCTATAATAAACTTTGACCCCATCTTGGGGCCCCATTATTGGTCCGGGGGTCACGATTTTATGAATTAGGAATCTACATAAGCGAAGGATGCATGCATAGATATTCCACTAACTAAAACATTGTAGTTCTTGAGAAGAAAATTTTTAAACTTTTCCTTTGTTTTTTAAAATGTTTAAATTTTGAACCCCTCTTGGTGCCCATCAATTGTCCGGGAGTTACTATAGCATTGAATGATTTATTTTTGACGTCGTCGTGTCAATAACTGCCGTCAGGTGAGCAGACAAATTGAATAATGCGCGTTAGCGCGTTATGATAATTTGTCTGCTCACCTGACGGCAGTTATTGACACGACGACGTCAAAAATATATCATTTAATGCTTATATTTACATTCCCTTACTGAAGAAATCAATTGTTTACTTAAATAAATCGATTTAAAGTGCAGATCACGGAGGGAGTGAATAAGTAACAGCAAGAACAGCTGTTTTGTAAAACCGGTTTAAACTGGTTTTCACATAGACTGTTGAGATGAGATCGACGAGCATGAAAATATAATCCATGATAAATAACTCTTGGAATGTTGCTTTTAACAATAAAGTCAACTTTTTGTTGAATAATTATAAAACATGGTGTTTTGACAACATTCATGAAATGCATTTTTTAACCGATAACATTGAAATCACTGTTTGAGAACTACTTATGTAAATTACTCGTAAATTCATACGCAGTGAATAGGTGTTGCATTTAGAGGCATTTAAACATCACGGAATTTAATGGAAAAACACAGTAGAATGTAAATATAATTTTTTGAATCTACATTATTTAAGGATGTACATGTATGCATAGTAATATCCCAAACAGTTGCACGATGGTCCTTGAGAAGATTTTAAAACATTTTCCTATATATGTTAAAATCTAAACCCCTCCTTGGGCCCCACTTTTGTTCGGGGGTCACGATTTTTACAATCTTCACTATATATACAAGCTTTTGCGTAAATATTAGCATTTCTGGTGCAGTGGTTCTTGAGAAGAAGATTTTTTAAACATTTTCCTATGTATTTCTATGTTAAACTTTGAACCCCGCCTGGGGCCCCAGTTTTGGTCCGAGGGTCACGATTTTTACAATTTAGAATCTTCACTTTGTATACAAGCTTTTGTGTAAATATTGGCATTCCTGGTGCAGTGGTTCTTGAGAAGAAGATTTTTTAAACATTTTCCTATGTATTTCTATGTTAAACTTTGAACCCCGCCTGGGGCCCCAGTTTTGGTCGGAGGGTCACGATTTTTACAATTTAGAATCTTCACTATGTATACAAGCTTTTGTGTAAATATTGGCATTTCTGGTGCAGTGGTTCTTGAGAAGAAGATTTTTTAAACATTTTCCTATGTATTTCTATATATGTTAAACTTTGAACCCCGCCTGGGGCCCCAGTTTTGGTCCGAGGGTCACGATTTTTACAATTTAGAATCTTCACTATATATACAAGCTTTTGTGTAAATATTGGCATTTCTGGTGCAGTGGTTCTTGAGAAGAAGATTTTTTAAACAGTTTCCTATGTATTTCTATGTTAAACTTTGAACCCCGCCTGGGGCCCCAGTTTTGGTCCGAGGGTCACGGTTTTTACAATTTAGAATCTTCACTATATATACAAGCTTTTGTGTAAATATTGGCATTTCTGGTGCAGTGGTTCTTGAGAAGATTTTTAAAGACATGCACCCTATACTCACTGTTTCGCAATTATCTCCCTTTTGAAAAGGGCTGTGCCCTTTATTTTAACAATTTATAATCCCCTTTCCATAAGGATGCTTTGTACCAAATTTGGTTAAATTTGGCCCAGTGGTTTTTGAGAAGAAGTTGAAAATGTGAAAAGTTTACAGACGGACGGACAGACAGACAGACGGACGGACGGACGGACGGACGACGGACAACGGGTGATCAGAAAAGCTCACTTGAACCTTCGGTTCAGGTGAGCTAAAAAACCAAACAACCAGTCATTAATTTACATTTCACATTCAATTTTTCTCGTTTTACAGAATTTTTATTTTTATCGAATGAAATAAAGTATTAATAATAGTCCTTTACTTCATTCATATGTAATCGGTTAAAGTAAAATTCAGTAAACGACAAGATTTTTTTTTTCTAATTACGAATACATTGATCAAATGTGTACGCTTGGCCACAAGTTATATTCATATTCAATGTTTAACACTGATCTATAGACCCGAGATATCAATTCGTTGAATTTTAATTCGTATATATCAAGCTCCTCGCACATGCACTTTTGTATTATCAGTTTTATATATTATCAATCATTGAGATATCATAAACAATGCACCTACCTGATTACATCGCCTTGTTTTGTCGATGCCGAAAAATTCACTTGTTTGTTCCGATTCTGAAAAAAAACACGATACCGAGTGAATTATCTGAAAGACAGTAATATATCCATTTGCTTGCTCATTTCTCAATTTCACTAAATGAGTCAAATGTCTTGTTATTTGTTACGCAGAAATGGAAAAAAAGAAATGGTTTTTAAAGCGCGAATGTAGATTAACATTATTAAAAACTTAAAGCAAGATTTCAACATTATGTGTTTATGAATCAAAGCAAATGAGTTTTAAGCAAGTCTACAGATACATTAGAAATTATGACTCGTTATAGAAATATGAATGACTAATTAAACCGATCACGCTGTCCAGTGGCTCACTTCATTAATTTTAAACCGGTGTCCAGACATTTAATATATATATATACATATGTACACATTCATGTGTCATGGGGTCACCCCCCTTAAAGCAATATGAGCTGTATTTTTTTTTAGAATTTCATTCTGCTGGAAAAACCTGCTAGTACGCTAAGTCTGTATGTAACTTAAACTTTTATGATAAATAAGATTTGAAAAAAAAAATCATCAATTTTTGTCAGAAGAAAGATTACTCTTCTAAGGAATATATAAATAGTAGTTCAATTTTTGTACAGGACGACAATAATTCAATTTTGCTTCAATTAAGGCTTCTTAAAGGCTTTTCCCACAAAACTAAGGCTAACAGAGATTAAAAACCATGATATTTTTTGTCGTTATAGTAAAAAAATAACATTTTCGAAAAAAAAAATTTCGGCATGAAAATTGCAGCTCAAATTGCTTTAACTATCGCAAAATGCAGATGCATAATTCAATAACGCTGCTTAAAAAAACGTTAGAAATTACCACTATAGTACTTTGAAACCAAAGTTATCAATTACATAATTTCAAACCTAGTTATAATCAAAACTTGTAAAAATGCATACCAGTAATCGAATGTTATTTATATTGTATAGTTAATAGTGATTCTTAACAATTAGGTAACAGTATGGAGAATAGAAAATAGCCAGCGTTCTCCGAAAACTCCGGAAAGTTAGTTCGTGAGTAAGGTGTACTAAATGTTTTGAATAAACCGATGGGGTTTGATAGAAATAAATCCAGCTGCATGTATTTCTTGTTTTATACATGTAGATAATCGTTAAATATCACAGCAAAAAAGGTTGACACGCGATTGAATTTTTCCGATTTTTGATTCGCTTTCTAGCTTTGCGATCGCTTACTACAATATAAATGAGAAATGTTTGGAAGGGTGTCCAAATAGTGCAGTGGACAATTCACTCGCTTATCACCGCTACCACCCGAGTTTGATCCCGAAATTAAAAGTGGTTGAATGTGATAGGGTATAGCGGTTGTCCGCTTTGGCACGCGGGTTTTCCCCGGGCACTCTCGCTTCTTCCCACATCAATGACCCCCTCACGCTAACGAAAAATAAATGAGTTGTGAATTAGGTCAATGTTGACTTGGGCTCGAACATGCAGTCTTCCTCTTTATTTTAACACACTTATACCAGTAGTTGCAGAGGCTATAGAGAGCATATAAATGTGCAATATTGCATTAATTGATCCATGAATGCCTGTATTAAAACTCAATTTTGTTAAATAATTTGTAAGCTTCTACAGGGTTAATACCTGATACAGAAAGGTTCGTTAATACTAGATAATTAATAATAATAATTGCAAGTTTTTATATAGCGCTTTTAAATTGCTGATGCATATCTCAAAGCGCTTTTACAATTAGATCTGTTACTATAGCAGGATTAGCTATTAGATAATCCGGTTAATTCTGGTCAGCCCATCACCATCATACAGTATGAACTACATACCCCTCCTTCGGCGAAGGATTCAATTTTTCGAATACTCATCAGTTGGGGTTCGTTCTTTTCTCTAACGAAGGTAGCAACCGAGGACGAGGCGGCGACCATGTTTTTACTGCCTTTTCTCCTATTGACGTACGATGCGTTCAGATTTTGTGGAGCTGTTTTCGGCATAAGCGACACCAGAGTCGGCGGTGACGGAGGTTGTGGCGAAGTCGCAGTGCTAGTATAGTGTGCATCATCCGTGCCAACACTTACCCCCGGCGGCGATCCTATGGGCTGGTCGGGAGACGAGGTCGATATCGTTTCGTGAGCAACATCCTCACTACCACTGTTCTCCGGCTTTTCTTCTTCTTCTTCTTCTTCTTTCCGATGCGTCTCCACAACTTCCGTTTGTGTACCGGAACTAGTTGCCACATCCTCTTCCGGTCCGGAGTGGTCGGTCAGCGTGTCTGTGGATGACGGGGAGGATAGGCACGCTGGCTTCTCCGCCGTCTCTTCCACATTGTCTGTCGTCTTCCGATTTGGATTCTGGAATCTGGACGGCACCTCCAGCAAATCCAGAACCTTCTTCTGATCCAGTAGGTCTTGGAAGGTCCTCTGCTGCTCCTCGGATGCCGATTTCGGCGTCGTCATATCGCCTTTTGGTTCCTGCACTATCGGGACCGGCTTTTTGACGGTGAATTCCAGGGACTGTGGGCCTGGTTTGACGGTGAATTCCAGGGACTGTGGGCCTGGTTTCGCTGACTTGTAGTCTTGTCTCTTCTGCTGGGCGTTGTTAGTCTTTCCCGCGCCATTACCTAGCTTGGCGAGATTACTTTCCTCCCCTGTCAACAAACAAAGAGGTTTATTTACAACGTATTGACTTCGCCATATATGCTGTTACCAGTGGTAAAATGGATCGTGGAGACCAAATCTACGTTTATCATCTTTATGAAATACAAACGACATTTAATAAACGAGTATTTATGACATTATATTTTCGCTACTACTATATGAATGATCTTTTCGCGATCCACGCGAAATTTTCTAAGCCGCGAACAATACGTTGGTCTTCAGTAAATATAACAGTCTCCATTTCTCTGCTACCGACTGTCAAACACAATACAATCTATATATACATGTATATAACAATGACCAATACTAGCTGTCTATTTCTAGCTTACCCATGATTTCCTTTAACTCTGACGCCGGGACGTCCGCCGACGCCACGGTGAAAGATTTGGGTCGCGTGGGCGTTTCCGGGTCGTCAATCCCTAGCAGAGTCCGGCTCAGGGTGGGGGAACCCCCGCTGACGGTGGCCCGCCGCTGTTTCGGGTCGGTGATCACAGGGAGGGTGTACTGGGGGGACTCGGATCCGCTCCTAAATACGTCACTGTCAGTGTCATTGCCGTCCTCCCTGTCGTCGGTCGCTATCTCCTCCCTACGTCAAATCAGAAATCACATTTTATAAATGTATGTATAGTATTCAAACTACAGGGGTATGTATGTTTTCATGATATCCCTTTCAGGAAGTTAATTTAAATCAGTCGTACGCGTACTGATTTAACCCAATACACACAATGCAGATAACGTAAATGTGGGTTATCCAAATACACGTTTATTTAGCGTGTGGTTACTGGGGTATATACATGTGAACATTCAACCATATCTACGTTATGAGTAAACAACAAAAAAACAACTATAATTTCGAACTGTTGTAAGTAACATATATGTATACTTGCCGGATGATATGTAATCTCCTGAACATCACACGTTTATGAAACGAACCACAGTTTAAGAGACAATTATTGATAATGTAGAACTTTCCTTAAAACTAGTTCCGCAAGTTTTCAAGTATGTATTCCAAACACAAACTGAATTCTGTAGTACTATATACTGTATGCAACACTTCCGCTATATTCTTCTATAATAGTTAGGCATTTTTGAAAAGTTTTTTCCGGCCCAGACATGAGGAAATCACGCAAAAATATATTCATATACATGTATCGTGCTGCAATACATCCAAATAAAAATGTACTACATATAAGTATTTTTTTGTAATTATATTGCAACTAATCTTACATGTATTTGCATATTTGATCATTAATATTTTTGAATCCCTGTACACTTGTATGTGGGATAAAGACGACTTCAAATTGAGGATTTTTGGCGTAATAAGAAAACTAGAACTGTCCTAAAGGGACTAATACCCCCGCAAGGCTAATTTCAAATGGGACAAATAATTGAATTGAATAACAAAGGTTTGGAAAACATACAAATAAAAAAAATTCTAGAATTGTAAGAAAAGAATTAGTTAACAAAGAAAAATCAAAATTTTCAGAATTTCACTGTAAATACATATGTATAACAGTAATACATTTACAAATTTATGTATCTGATGATATTTTTTTATTTAATTGGTTTTTTTTAAAACCAACTAAATGACAATAACCCCTCCCTTTCCAGTAAATGGAAATACCGATAGCCAAGCAATGTTCTTCTGTTGATAAAACGTTGAATATCTTTCTAAGAAGAGTCTTGGCAGATGCAATTACTGAGTAGTTGTTTCAAATTTTCCTCACTTTTTCCTATGGTACATTGGAACTCCATATCAGAAAATTGATCCCATAGGACTATGATTTTCTTTGATGAGCTTGTTAAATTTAATAAACTCCCAAAACATTACTATAATTACTTATGTAAAAATATGAAAAAAAGAAAAGAAAATTTAATATTAAAATTGCCAAAACACTACAAACATATCAGTAATTTTGAATTTCATTTACATTAATGCCCTATAGGGTCACTTCATCACTTTACTTGATTGGGGGGGGGGGGGGGGAGATAGCGCAAATGCCTATTCAGTTTAATCGTAAAATACAATTTTGAATTTATTTTTTTCCAATTGAATCTATTCAAATATATTTTAATTCAAGTTTGCAAAAGCACAATTTCTAACTATATTCAGTTTTTAATATATTTATCAAAAGAAAAAAAAATACTGTCTTAAATTTCTGTGGTATTGAACCCATATATAAAAAACCCTAGATGTATAAGGTTAGCTTATGTCGGGTGTCTAACCACACACAACAAAGTAGCGTGTTTAGATAATGTGTCGCTTTGGCCTCGAATTCACGGACTTGTATTATTTTTTTCAAAACGTTCAATTGTTGGGATACAAAATGATATTTTTAATGTATAGTGGGTCACCTCTCCACGTTATTGTTGATTGAAATCGGTTTGTTTTCCTTCAGACCTTATTTAGGCTATGAGAAAAATATGGAGCACAGGCCCTCACCATGAAAGAAAATGCCTTGAAGTTCTAAAAAATGACACTATTTTCAGGTTTTGATACGTATACGCCTGTTTGAGTCAACATATTCCCGGTATTGAACATATTTATAGGTTTAAAATTAATAATATGTTAAATATATATTGTTTTAAATGATATTTTAAGAAATATCAGATTGATTTGATATTTTAATTTTCAGTATCTTGTCCGACCGTGCATGGGCATTTTACACGCCTTATCCACCCATCTTCTTTAAACAACTTCTAAAAATAGTTAACTTCTCTATTTATTTATTAATTATTATATTTATTTCCTTATATTGATAGAAACTTTTGGTTTACATGAAACAGTTTTAAAATAGCCCCAAAATCACCGCCCATTTTTACAGATTATCAATTTTCCCTTAACACATGTTTCACCTAAACCATGGCTCAGATAATGGCCCTCTTGGGACAAGTGAATTCAGCCACACTTGTCTTTGATGTTCTTATTAGCTCCTAAGACTTAAAAAAAATCTGAACTGTTTGTGCCATTTAAAATTTCACAAGGTTTAAAAAAGTTTTCCTGAAAAACAATGTTTCAGAATACATTGCATCGAATTTATCGATTATTTTTAAGAACTAAGTGTTGTCAGCGGGATTGATTTGTGCTTAGGTCCAAACACTGTTTCACTTTCGGATTGCTCGAGTAAGTGCATAGGAGAGTTGATTAAAATCAAATTCCAAAAACAATTATTATTCGTGCTTTTATTTTGTGATTTTTTTTTTGGTAAACTGGTTCGCAACAATTTTCGCGATCGAGCTTTAAAAAACCCAACAAAACCTTCCTCATAAACATTCAGATCCGAATAAACGAAACAGATATTGCTGGTCAAAGAATGTACTTGATTGTTCATTACCCCTGCATGTACAATGTAATTATATAGAGAAAAATCTGGCCCATGCTACCAAATGTGACAAATTCCCTATGCGAACTAAATTATAAATATCCTGTAGTGTCTAAGACATTGAAATCTTGTCCTTCGAAGATTGTTGCCATTAATTCAAACGAATTTAAGTCTTACGTGGTTTTTTTTTTATATTTGTTATTCATTGTCAGTTAAAATGTTTCTGTCAAATTACTTGAAAAAACGCGATTTATTACACATTTAAATTATACATGTACATTTACGCAGCTATTTAGGCGCACATATGAAATATGGTTATATTTTTTCATATCATTGAAATGACGTGAATAATTTCCACAAAACGTGTTCTTCATAGATGTAGGAATGTGCATAATTATTGTAAAATGTAAATTAGGTGGTGAAAAATATGATTTAATCCCCACTAACTATATAAAGAAGGCAGGCTGATGTTAGGATACACATAACGCCAGCCTTTTGCATGTTCAGCAACCATGTAAAAATTACTGTTTGTATTACAGAGAGTATGTTACAATATACATTTTTTTTTCCTTCTTTGGGGCCTCTGTAAATTTTACAAGTCAAAAATTACACAAAGTTCGTAATTTGTTATCGACTTTTGCGATTTTCATAAGCTTTTATAAAGGTTTATATTCAATATGCATTTAGTAAGTTTAGACTTTAGTCTTCCTTGGTTGAACTTAGTCTTTTAGAAGTCGTAAGCTAGTCGCAAGTCCCTTAGGTTCCTCAACCTTGTTAAATCAATATTTGTGTTTGGTATAACTGTCCAAGGCGTTGCTCCCTCTTGCTGATCCTTGCATTCATGATGGGGACATACAACGTTCAGGTAAAGATGTTTTAGAATGTCGGTTACGATTTCGGACGCTTCGCAAAAAATTAATTGCTCAACACACTTCTCGAGAAAAATGCTTTCATTTCATCTAAATTTAAAATCATTCTCAAAAACAATACTAGTATACCAAAATCTTTCTTTTTTTAACCCAATGCGAATTCTTCCATAACTTTCCAACAAACGGCAAAATCCTGTTCTCCCGCAAGTTAAAAATTCTGAATAAAAAACTTCTCCGAATTGCAACGCAATTCATTCCGAAAAGAAAGGAAATAAAATTACTATATAATTGACCATATTTTCTTTGACAATTTTGTAGGCTTACCGTGTTAAAGTGCAAAAAGTTATATCTATAAACCTCTCAACATCAAAACCCATGCATTGAGGTTTTTGCAAATCTATAAACCCTTCTGTAAAGAATTTTAAAAATGCATTTTATGGTCACATATTGTACAATTTAAAAGTTTAAAAGATATGTGAGTATATATTTTGATTATATCATTTACAAATGTCCGGTACTTGCTATCTGCATAACACGATTGATCTATTACTGTATCAATATATGCATGCATATTTGAGTTTAATAATCCAATTAATGAGGAGAGCGTTAATCTAATTACTCTCCAGCTGCGCGCTCTCCTAGTCTTCCTGATTACGTGTGGAGTACGGGCCGCCATCCGTCCTATCGAACTCCCAGACAGCCTGTCCAAGTGTTTCCAGACCTTCTCCAAAAAACACTTCTTTAGGAACGGAACCGCGGAACAGCTGTCGCTGACGTGTTTACAACGCTATATGTGGTCAGGCGAGTCCTTCGATCAGCATTTGTACTCATTCATTCATTTATTCATTCGTTCACTCATTCATTCATTCATTCATTCATCCATTCACTATTTCATTTAATCATTCATTTGGATCTCATCACTATTTGACAACGGTACATACAGAGATTAAAATAGGAAATTAATGTTGTCTTATAAATATAACAAGCGAGGGAAGAGATGATATTTTTAAGCAGTCTTTTAAAGAACTTGTGTGAATAAGAAGGGGCAAACGCCTACTGTTCAGATCGTAAAATATAGTTTTCAAAGGAAAAGTATTCTAATCGTGCAAATATAATATATTTCGGTAATAACATTTGGTGTTCAAAAAAAGAAACAAGGCTAATATTTAGACTGCAAAGGAACATTAATTTTGTAAACGATAAAAGTAGATACTTGTACATGAAATGCATTGAAATGTTGACATATGATTCTAAAAATTGTAGACGTGGGCATCGTATGCAAAAACATGACCAAGCCGGAGTTGGATTACATCGACAGTTTGTTGTCGAAATTTCTAAGAAACAGGGAAAAGCGTCAAGCGCAGAGGCGACTGAGGCGAGAGTACCGGTCTCTGACGCCGCAGGAAAGGAACGCTTATCATCAGGCTGTAAGGGCGCTCAAAGACAGACCCGCGGTAAGTATACAGGCATCATTGTTCTGTTAGCGTGCTCAAAGTAAGACTTATAAGTATATCAACATGCAGAGAGACCGCTCAAATCCAGACTCGTGGTAAGTATCATCAGTCAGTAAGTGCTCCTAGATCCAGACAAGCAGTAAGTATCATCATGCCATGAAAACGCTCAATTTAAATCCAGACCCGACGTAAGTATCGTTACGCCGTAAGTGCGCTCAAATCCAGATCGACCCGCAGTATTCTGCAATGTCTATAAGGCCGTAAGCGCGCCCAGACCAAGACCCACAGTACATGTCAGTATCATCAGGGCCATGAACGCGCTCAGATCCAGACCAGCAATAAGTTATTATCAGGCCGCAAGGGCGCTCCAATCCAGACATTATGTCTGGATTGGAGCGCCCTTGCGGCCTGATTGCGTGGACCCTGAGGTCCACGCAGAAAATATATAAGCGAGGTTAAACCGGATGCTATGGGAAAAATTCAGCCTGCGCATGAGCTAGCCTGGTTCCAGCTCAGGGAACCAGGCTAGCACACGTTTATCTGAATCGGGATCGGGATTCCGTGCCATATGCACACATAAGTTCAAAGGCGCTGCAATTGTAAAGTTGTCGGTAAACAGTACAGAAACAAAGTATTCCTTTTAAAGAAATGATTGGCGTGTGATATGAACTATCAGTATTATGAAATAAGTTAATGTTATGCCGAAATTACAACATGCATCAATAAGCATAATTTGCAATGTTTTGATGTATTCCGAATACACATGTAACTTAACTTTACTTTTATAGTAGACGAGGCTAGAGAACTTCCCGATTAATTTTTTTTAAGCATTTAAGTATGATAATTATGTCACTGTGTAAAAGTTTAAATCTCAAGAAAAATGCATCAAAATATGAAATTTTTAATTTACACAAAGTTGTCACTGCATAGTTAACAAAGTAGTGCGAATCGTAATGTGTGCGCAAATAGTAGAATTCACCGAATGCCTGATACTATACATGCAAACTTCATTCATAGATAGATCATAATTATTTTAGAAGTATTAATCCTTTAAATTCTGAGAAAAAAAGTCAGGGCTATACATACATACGTAATACAACGTACATATTTAGTGGTTAAAAGCAGAGGGCTAGAGTCGGTGGAATCTCAGATAATCTTAAGGCTTTCACGTTTTCGTTGGAAACACATGCAAATGGTCCACGTATTGTAGTCCTTTTTTAAAGGACAGCAACTTGTAATAACTTATTGCTGGTCTGGATCTGAGCAAGCAGTAAGTTTCATCAAAGCGTAAGCGGCCTCAAATCAAGATTGCAGTCAGTAGAATAAGACAGTGAAGGCGCGCAAAACTGCAGTTACTGTAGGAAATATCAGCCCCTGTGGATGCTCTCATAGAGCCCCGCGTTAACATAATCAAACCATCAAGGCTTTCAAACATTCATAGTTTGTGACTTTTTATGGTCAGACGACACGTTCCTCAATTTTAGATAACTTTTTCCAGCAATTTGTTAATGGTTTACTACTACTTTGACAAGCTTTCTTGTAAAAAAGATCCGCCGGGGCGGGGCGGGGCTTTGAACTCACGACCTCTAAAACCTATACGCTTTTGGCAGTGAGCAGCCACGGTTGTAACCACTCGACCATCTAGACATATAAACAAATCCAATTAAATTTTGATCATTTATAAAGTAGTTATAAAATTAACATTTTTCATTGGAACTCTTTATTACGAGGAGATACAAAAAAGATTTTTGAGGAACGTGTCGTCTGACCTTAAACAAACATACACATGATACAAAAGTATGAGTTTTTTTGTACACGTTTAGACAAATATTCCCCCGAAATCAGTTACCGAATTTCAATCATTACATTCGTCGTATTTCTGTATTTTTCAAGCCCCGTAACTACGATACCATAGCGAGATACCACCAGGCTAATGTTGGACAGTCGGCACACGGGGGACCGGCCTTCCTGCCCTGGCATCGGATTTATCTTCTTATGTGAGTACATGCATGTAATAGCTACAATATGGCTCAAACTGCACACAGTGCTCGATTTATTTATATTACATCGATTAAGAGATACCGGTAATATTTCAAAGATTAAAAAACAAGATATCTGGGAGCCAATGCTCACTAGTGATACCCCCGCTCTGATATGAATATTAAAAATAAGAAAAGTCGACATTAAACAGGAAGTTGGCATCCGATTGGTACAAAAATAACTCCCACCATATGGCATGCCTAAACAAATAGTGTGTTAAAATTTTAAGCATCTGCGATAAATAGCTGCTGAGAAATCTTTGACGAAAATTTGTTTGAAAATGTTTTGGCTAAAATAAACAAAGTCACCATTTAACAGAAAGTTACTGAGAAATCTTTGACGAAAATTTGTGTAACGGACAGACAGACAGAAGAAAGGACGGACAGACAGACAGACACACAAGGGAAAAACAGTATACCTCCTTCTCCTTCGGAGCGGGAGTATAAATATAACATGTATATACTGATAACACCTTAAAGTGTCATTATATAACTTTTATTTAAAAAGATAACTTTTTAAAAAGTTAAAATACGATGTATAGCAGATCGACATTTCTTGTTAAATTAAATTGTTTTAAACCCGTACATCGAAAAATTTAACGCTTTTTATGTCTCTTGGCATTTAGTCCTTAATTAAAAAAAAAATGCTGCATATTTAGATCATCAAAAAATAATTCCCTAAAAACACGTTTTTGCACTCTGTAGATATGAGGAAGCACTTATCGAGGCTAGTAACGGCCAGATCCAGGCCCTCCCCTACATAGACTTCCGGTTAGACTCCCGCCTCTCTAACCCCACCAGTTCTGTCCTGTGGACCCCTGATTTCCTAGGGACCGGAAACGGACGCGTAAACAACGGACCCTTTGCTAACTGGATTGTGGACGGCTCGGCGCTCATAAGGAATGTGGGCGGCAGGTCTTTGTTGATGACGGACGCCCAAACAAGCCGGCTGTTCCAGATACGAAACGTGCGCCGTTTTGGTCAAGATTGCGAGTCTCTCCACAACGGTGCGCACGTGTTTGTCGGGGGAATGATGTCGGAGCTACAGAGGGCGTCCTTTGATCCCACCTTCTTCATGTATCACTGCTTCATAGACTACCTCTGGTGGCGGTATCAGTGTCCGCCCGGAAACAACTGTATCAGCGAAAGGTTCGTGTACCCCGGAACGCCCTCCGATGGCCCCATGCACCAAATGAGTTCATGGATAATTTATCGTTCAATGGTCGAGTTCGAAATAGAGAAGGTTATGAACAGCGCTGGCTTAATATTTTTACGTATGCAAGTTCGCCAGTAGAATGTACCAATGCATGTACCTCGCTGTCAAGAGCCGGGGCACTCGATTGTACCACGACTTCGTGTAGGTCTGCCAGTACTGGTGGAAACACTGGGGGAACTGGGGGCGGGGGAAATGGAGGCGGGGGAAATGGCGGCGGGGGAAATGGGGGAACTGATTACTATGATTACTATTACGATTCCCAGCCAATCACTGGAAGGAAAAAAAGAAGTACAGACCAAAACCAACAGCCATCACCCTTCACAATGCCTTCAACCGTGAACAAGAATTACTTCTTGGCTTATCCTGTTCAGAACCTGTATAGAATGAATTGTGTTAGCGATACCAGCAAATGGGCGTTCATTCCAATAAAAGTCATCAATGTCCGTGCGCATTCGGACCTCTACAATTCGTACCCAGTGAAAAATGGGAAAGTCGTTGTGTCCACATCAAATGACATTTACGACCAGTTACCGGAAATCCAGAAAATCGACAGACTCACGAGTCCCGGCAACCAGACCCATTTCAATCCTTGCAAGACCGACGACTCGGGGGCGTTCCGGATATCAGTCACTTCCTACGGTTTAAACTACTACGGTACCCATGAGGATTACGTTATAATTGACAACCGGGCCCCTCTGTATTCCGCCTTGACCTACATTGGCGTGAGACGGCCAACCAGAAACAAGTCCACCAAGGTGTACCTGACCTCTTTCGACAACTGCGGTCGGACCTGCACTGCCGAGTGCTTGGTTCCGGGTTCGAAACCTCCGCGCTACGTCACCTGCTCGGGCGCCATTGAAATCGATCGTAAAGGACCGAAGGGTTACGGGGCGACGTACGACGACGCGGTTTTGATGTACTATAACTTTAAGAAGCCCGGTGGCTGCCCAGTATCAAATGAAGCGTCAGTACCAGTTGTTTTCTACTGCAGAAAGGCCAATAATTGGATGTATACTCCCAATGCATATAAACAATAAGCACATGCAGCATTGGAGATAATTTATAAGCTACAATGTCACTTACTAAACTATAGGAAAGCCAACACCCTATTTCTATGCATAACTGACAACTTAACAAAAATGTAAAACGTCAAATAAGTACCAGAAAGTACACACTGTATATAGAATTACAAAAGTAGTTGCATTTTATTTCCAATTTAGATTTTTTGTTTGTTTAATTTACGTCAATAAATAATAATTGTGACTACGGTATACTAAGTATTTTTATTACATGTAACTTGTGAATCAAACACTTGAATTCCTTAACTTTATCCTATACGACATTGTTTTCATTCGTTAAGTGGGCGTAAATGCTAATAGTTTCAAAAAATATCACATACATGTATGAACAACAATCCTTCCCCCCCCCCCCCCCCCCCGAGTTTTGTTTCCTTTATATTAAGTAGATCTAGCATTTCATAGTAACAAAAAAAAAACCAAGAGGCCCATGGGCCACATCGTAAAATTTTTACACTCTGATGGAAGGGAATATACAATGTAATAAATTTTGTGTTGAGTCAGATTTGATGATCAGCACCTGGCAAAAAGACATAATCCGACCCTTTGGATCAATTTACTGTCATCATGATGATAACATTTACCGTCATGATAATAAACAATTATGTAATAAAAAAAAGAAGACTTCAGACGACCTACCGTGGTGTATAGAGATCTTCTGAGGGCACCGAGCTGACAAACTCCTGCAGGGAGGGCCTGGGCTGCTTGTTGTGCTCCCCCTCCCTGGAGCGCCTCTTCTTGGAGGGCAGGGTGTTGACCTGTGGCTGCAGGAGGTTGGTGTTCTGGTGGCGCTTGTTTGGCAGCTGACCGTACGGACTGATGTGGTGGGGCCGCTTCTTCAGCAGCAGGTGGACCTCTTTTGGTTTCTCTTTCAGGGTGTCCACCAGACGTTGAAGCTGCCACCCAACCTACAAATAATTATTTTATACAATATCAATCTAAGTTATATGATGGCATGCTATTATTTTTACATGCTTTGAAATGTATTGTCTGTTTCTTTAATTGCATTTATGGAAAAAATGTTACTATAAATGTTCTCTTATTGTCATACTGTGGTATCATCAATATTTGCTGAATATCAGTTTTCATGGATTTCATTAACAGTTTTGTTTATCCCTGATATTAGATGTTCATTGAAGTGCAATTTCTTTTAACATTTTATATTGATAAGATCGTTGGCCATGAATCTACGTATCCTTGAAACTGTGATATTCACTTTATCCGCAAAAATTGACACCCAAGAATATTAATGAAACTACAACAAGCATATTGCTTTTTTAACATGATATGTATACGCATAAACCATTGTTTACTCTATGTCAGAGACTCGCCACTCTCTTCCTGTTGTGCCTAAAATTTTATGTACCTATCCACTTTTTTGAATGTGAGATGCATATCAGTGTTTTCTGGTTGTGAGGAACCTACCACTGTTTACTGGTTGTGAGATACCTACCAGTTTTATGGTTTAAGATATTATCCACTGTTTTCTGGTTGTGTGATAAGATATTTACCACTATTTTCTGGTTGCAAGACATTTACCACTGTGTCTAGTTGTAATATACCTACCACATTTTCCTGGTTGTGAAATATCTACAATGTACCACTGCTTTCTGGTTGTGAGATATCTACCACTGTTTTCTGGTTTTGAGATACCTTCTAGTGTTTTCTGGCTGCAAGACATCTACAACTGTTTTCTGGTTGTGAGATACCTACCACTACTTTCTGGTTGTGAGATACCTACCACTGCTTTCTGGTTGTGAGATACCTACCACTGCTTTCTGGTTGTGAGATACCTACCACTGTTTTCTGGTTGTGAGATACCTACCACTGTTTTCTGGTTGTGAGATACCTACCACTGTTTTCTGGTTGTGAGATATTTACCTGTCCACTGTTTTCTGGTTGTGAGATATCTACCACTGTTTTCTGGTTGTGAGATATCTACCTGTCCACTGTTTTCTGGTTGTGATATACCTACCACTGTTTTCTGGTTGTGAGATATTTACCTGTCCACTGTTTTCTGGTTGTGAGATATCTACCACTGTTTTCTGGTTGTGAGATATCTACCTGTCCACTGTTTTCTGGTTGTGAGATACCTACCACTGTTTTCTGGTTGTGAGATACCTACCACTGTTTTCTGGTCCACCTGTACCACTTCATCCCCTTTCTCTATCTTTCCACACAAATCTGCTGGTGACTGTAAAGGAATAAATACTAAACATTTTCACATGAACTTGATTAATGTGAGTTTCAAACATGCACCACCAAACATTTTAAGGAAGTGTATATGCAGTTGCTTCCATCGTTAAACATTTAATCTTGACACTTTACAAATAAAATACTAATTTCATTTTTGATCCTGAATTTGACCTTTACCATATCATAATGTATCTTGTCCTTGATCCCTGACAATCAAATTTCTGACCTTCACACCATGTTATGTGTTTATCATTAAAGTTATGTTACATATTTTTGCTAGCCAAGGGTTTTCAGTTCATTCTGGGGAGTGGAGTAATTTAAGCTGAAAACCCTTGGTTAGCAAAGATGTATTAAATCAAGAATTAGACCATACGATTCTTACCCTGCCTCTGATATCCCCAATTACATGGACACCGTAGTATGCCGAGTGTATCGTCATTCCCTGGAAATAGATATCTCTAAGTGAATCGTCTTATGTATCCCTAGTATTTGATATTAAAGATCAAATTAAACTGCATTTTTTATATAATACAGATGTCCATATTGACAACTTCGCTTTTTTACCCAATGGCAGGCAATTACATGTGGTATCAATATTAGTACTAATATTTATGATATTACTAATGGGTTTGTTACCAACAGTTACTGTCTACGAAAATATGTTGGGCTGTTAAAAACCATAGAAAGTGACTCAATTAAGATTAAACATTACAGCTGACATATGGTTGTCTATAATTTTGTGCTTGTTGTCTATATAGATATAGACAGCAATCATGGGACATGTTTTATCCAGTTACATTGTTTTGTACTAGTTTGAGAGAAAACAAAAGAGAATTCTCTGGATACTATATGATGAGGTGTTAATTTACCAGTTCCTCCCCTGGTTTCTTGCGGATGGTTGTGTGCTCCAGGGAGGCGGGTTGTATGGACAAAGTCTCGGAATTGCTGACCACCAAACCATCACAGTAGTCAGCCAGCATGTGACACTACAAGAATGAAACAGGTGTCAAATCAATGATACATCTCAGAGAGAGAGAGAGAGATAAAGAGAGAGACAGACAGACTAAGAGAGAGACAGACAGGCAGAGATAGAAACAGAGACAGAGAGAGAGATTTCTACAAATATGGTGACTCAAAAATTTTTTATGTGAACACTGCAGAGTTTATGGATTCAGATAAAAATGCAAAACTCAATATCCAGTACTGATACTGTATTCATTTTTTTTTTAGTCTTAATAAGTTGGATTCCAAAATAGGACTATGACTGTTTTACAATAATAATCTATTAAAAACACAGACTCCAACTTTAAAATTACCAGGAAAAATAGGGGAAGAAAATGTTTTTTGTACATACTGCAGTAGATATCTTTTCCTCTGGGTTGGAATCCGTTGTGTCTTTCTGACATGCAGATATCAGATCTATACCGAGCTTCACCAGGGTGTTACGCAGCAAAATCATGTCGTATATTCTGTCAAAGGGTGCTCTGTGTCAAAAAGATTAAAATAAAATTTCAATAACTTTATCAAATATAACTTTAAATGTTTTTCAAAAAGTTGAAGTATATACAATGTAAAATATATACGTAAACTAGATTAGTTTCCTAATCAATGTTTTTTAGTTACAGTAAAATTCTTAAAAGTCAAATGATGGACTGCACCTATAACATGCATATTCAACATTAAGATGTAGTTGTAGTCGACTACAGATATAATGTTACGTATGAGTTTCGCAAAGTGAAATTCCCCATCACTTCCTCAAAAAAATTTTAATTTTAATTTGATATACCCCTAGTACATAACATGCTTACATTGTACTAATACTAGAAGTATATATCTATAAACAAATGACTGTCCACTAGTAAAACAGAGATTGCACAATAGGAACTCATTTTCAATTGGTAATCAAAAACTCTTAAATAATATAAGTACTATATATTATATATTACTTTATTTTTTTTCCTGGTAACAAAACATAATAACTAGGATACATTTATGTACTAAAACAACAAATAAAGTGTATGATCTGCTCATTTCAAAGGGAGATAATCCGCTGATTATTTTTCCATACTTTCCAAACTTTTACCTGTCCAGCCATTGAATGACACACTTCAGTGTGATAATAAGGTCAGCGACTGAGGACAGGATCTCGACGGACAGCTGGTGTGGCCTTGACCTGGATGAGTGGGAGTGGTTTGCCATATTTGGGTCGTTCTCCACGTTCCGCGGCTGGACCTCATTAAACAGACTTCTGGCCTTACATCCAAGCTGCAGGGCTAGAGACTGGAGATTCTCCGTTTCATAGTCGTATCGCTGAAAAAGTACAAAATGCAAAGCATGCTATCATAAAAATCATGAAATGTTTAGAATGTCAGACATTTTATTTATTTCCGCTTGAAATAAAATTTTGAGTCACAAAGTTTAAAAAAATGGGTTTTTAAAAAAATCAAATTACATTTTCTTCTGGATCAAATTTTTGAATGCAGTGCATTCAATTATATCTATCTACATACCTTACACTGCACAAAGCTTGAATGCTTTTATATTTGACAAGCTGTACATATTAATATATAGTTTGTTCATCAAATTTCAAAAGAATTTAACTGCAGTGATAGTTTTAAAACTTAAATTGACATTTCCTTCAGAATCAACTTTTCGTACAGCAATGTAGCATATTAAATTCAATGCTACGTGTACCTCAAATACTGTCATTCTATTCTTTTGACAAACTGTATGGTAAGCTATATATATAGTTCATTAAATTTTAAGATTACCAACTGATATTTTTTTGCTCCTGATTCTGCAGTTATTATCTGAGTCAGACAGAGATTTAAGTATAGAAGTTCACTAAATACAAGTGTGCATAAAAATTACAGTGTCACAGTCTTCAGTATCTATATAGATAAGTGTACCAGACTAATCGAGAGAGAATATAAATCAATTATACCAGAGATCTGAGGAGATCGACTGCTTCCAATATCAGCTCCTGGTGACCCAGTTTACGGACGCCTATCTTCTCCAAGTCGTAATGCGTTAACATCATCAGCTTTTTGCCGTTGACGTCCTTGTCCTTGAAATGGACAACGTACTGTTGGATGACATCATCCAAGCCTGAAATTACATTGATCAGAAATCACTGTATAGATAGATGTATGATCATCTTAAATGCAGTTTATATGCAAAGATATTACAAAGTTAATTTGAGAAAAAAGACCTAACTATTGCAGTGTTGTAGAAGAAGTATTATAAATACCATACCTAAGTTTCTATTCATAAATAATTGGTTGAGAACTGATTTAAGACAATTACATGTAATAATAAAAATGTAAGTTTTGTAAAAAAAAAAATACATAAATAATATTTTCAATCAATTATATCATGATAAAGAAAAGAGTTGCAGGTTATCTATATATACATGTAACAATAAATCCAAAAGCATTCAAGGCTGCTTCGATTAAATGAATGCTAATAGCAGTTGATTGAATATTGGAAATAATTACCTAACCAAAGGGATTTTGTTGTTTTATTACAAATTAGATATTTTCATCTATTTTGTATGACTGTGTATTCCGTTTTTCTTAACTTTTCAAAATTAATTCACATCAACTGAACTGCCAGTCAATATATAGACTGCGCATGATCTATCATACATATAAGGCCGTCGGTCAATAGACTGTGATCTAATGGACCAGCAATGTTTTTCAAATGCGGGTCTGTTAAGGCTTTCCGATTGATTTTACAAGTCACCTGTCTGTACGACATACGATATGACATCATGATTTGACGTCACAATCTGCAGCATTTAGATAGTTCTCAGGGAATGTAACATATATAATGTACGTTATAAGTGAATTTTATTGAACATTAATAAAAACGCTTATTTCCTTTACATAGAACCTGTTTTTAATATACTAGTGATACCAAATCCAATATTAATTTTTATCAATATTGAATATCAAATGATCCCTTTGAATAGGTAACAATTAAAACACACCGAGTAGTTCCCTGTTAACGGCCTCGGACAATAGAACACACTGAGCTGTTCCTAATCAGAGATTCCTCTTACTCTAATCCCCACTTTTTGTCGTGACGTGTGGGGGTGGGGAGAGGGGAGACACGTCGCAATATACAATCGGGGGTTAGAGTCAGAGGAATATCGGATTAAGCTGTTCCAAGCACCTCGGGGAAAATATTCTGGTTTAATGATTGCTTAAGCATTAAATAAGTGTATACTGTAGGATGAAATTGAAAAACATATTTAATTACAAATGCAGCCCTGTTTTAATTTACCGGTGTAACTGTCATCAAATATGATCAGATGATAATGAATATCCTACACTCATGTACTCATGTATCAGTGCAAAAATAAAATTGCCTTACCTTTCAGCCAGTCGGAAACGTGATTCGATGACCAATTTTCAAAATGAAGGTTGTTGACTAAACTTGCTGACATTTTGTAGCCTAATCAAAACCCAGCATGTAAATAAAGTGACATCACACAGCAATGTTTACAATTTTCTTTAACACTTCCGGGTAAACAGGCATGCTATTTTTGAAAAGTATTGCAGCGACCAAGAATTGACAATTTAAATCTAAAATACTGAATTATCTTTTTTTTAAATTAAGTATTTTAATTGTCACAATTTCAAAAAAGACTTGTAGACTTTTGGCCAGGCGATGTGTTTTCATGTGAACATGTGAAAAAATGTGCGCATGCGTGCAATGAAAACGCCATTTTGGTCGAAGACGAGGTCGTACGATTTCGAGGTTGGTGACTCGTTTTCACACCCTTCTGCCTCTTTTTGCTTTCCCCGCTAAATAAAAACCAAAACAAACCGTCAAAACACATGTTATGTCTGAATAATGGTTTGCTGCACTATGAATGCGTTAGATAGCTTTAGAGAAATATGGATATGGAATGTTAGCATATTTTGTGTTAAAATTATATGGTTTTTCCCTTTGTTTTGCCTTGTTTATAAGGATTGAGGCTTTATTCGCTCTGATTGTTTATATACTTGAAACTTATGCGATTTCATGACTGATATCATGAAGTCTGTAACTTTTTCATTTTTAATTTACCGGGTAATGTAATAAATTTTATTGTACATGTGATAACCACCATGGAATGATACAATTGGATAAGGAAGTAATTACTCTGAACAGTCTGTAAATTATGGGATATTATTAATATCCTAAATGCATGGAGATATTTCTGAACAGCTAAATTTTAAAGTTATTCACAGGGATTTGACTCAATTTGAGCAACAGAAAAGGGGTTATATAATTTAATTTTAAACAATACACAGCCTTTAATTATTTTGTTGTTGCTTTATCATATTAATTCTTTGATGTCTGCAATTTTATCCATAAAACAATGTAAACATTAACCTGTGAGCTTCGCGAGCAGCGCTTCGCTAGGAAAGGTTAGTGATTACATTCTTTTATGAATGAAATTGCCAACTCCTTTGATAAATTAAGTCAAATTCCTGTGTGGCTCGACATTACAATTTTGGCAAAGTATTGGATAAAACCTTGCAAATTAATGCATAAAAAAACCCAACTCCTAGCAAACAAATTGTCTGTACTCATACTGTTTGGGTTATTAATTGTACTATCCCTTCATCATGTTAATAGAGGATGAAGATTTTGTCATTCAGCGATCGACCTATAAGACAGCTAGACACTCGATCAGAAAAGATTTTTAACTAAACTTGCCCAAAACCAAGTGTCACAAAATTAGCAATAATTATAAATACATGTAAAGTATTGAGTATACAAAATGGTGAGTTTTTATTTCAAGAAATGGTATGCGTGCAGTGGCAATTAGGACTTAGAGGACCTAGACCAATACTGAATGAATTTCTCTGTTTTTATACATTAAACAAACATAAAATGACCAATAAATTAATAAAGTGCATGTGTATCATGATATTATTTTTTTTTTCAAGCTTCAAAATGGTGGATTGTTTAGACCTGGTGACCTCAGCCTCAGAGGTCATCAATACAGTTACCATGGTATCGAACGCAGACAACGATGACATCATAACAATAGAACCTACCTTGAAGGATGACCTAAGTGACGAGATGGTGGTGAACGCAGAGACAGGATTGGCTGTAACCTCAAGTATGATCACAATATTTAATGAAAACGAGTTCTTAATTGTTAAAGAAAAATTCATAAATTTTTAATATGTTAATACATGTACATAACTGGCAGAGGACCCAATCTGAAATGTTGCAATTATCTGCTTGAAGAAGTAACTAGTAATAATTCAATTTTACTTGTCTTTCTCAGGAAAGCTAGACATGTATTTAACTTTAATCTAGTATGTAGCTAATTAAAAAAGTACATGTACAAACAAGTACATACATGTATTTTTGAATTGAAACTAGATGCATTTATGAATTGCATTGAATTATAGAATTGAACACCATAAGGTGAACAGATATTGATCCTCTCCCTAACTGTTGTAGTGACCCCCAGTCTGGCCAACCCCACGATACAGGGGCTGCTCTCCTCCCCAGCAGGCCTCTCGCTGCCCAGCGGGCAGATACTGACCACTGATGGGATACAGATCATTGCGGTCAACGGGGCGGGGGACCTGTCCAGGGAGGGACAGATCTGGCAGGTGCTCCACCCAGACATGACCATCATTGCTGTCAACAACGACCAGACTTTTGAGATCGAACCTAAGCAGGAGGATAAATTGGGTATATGTCTTTAAAGCTGAATGTTCGTTTCAGTCGTAAAATAGGCACTGTTCGCCCTATTTCTCTTTCATCACCGCTGTCCCTACAACCGCTATATAAGCAGCAGACGTCTTAATAGTTTAATGTATTTTGCTGTAGATGTTTCACATGTGTGGACGCGTACATCTTACCTTGCAGTTTTACTCAGTCGCAATGAAATTATCAAGTTTTATGCACTTTTATTAAGCCAGGAGAATACTAGCATCAAATGAGCAGGTCATTTTTTTTTAACAAACAGAATATGCACATAAAATAAGAAATATTTAATAAATGCATAAAATCCAGAAACGACATACTACCCTTCGGCCATGAGCTTCAGGTGTGCAAGTCAAAGAGTTTATATACCTGTGTGATAATGCCTATTTACTAGTGGTGTTCTGAATTAAGTCTTAGAATGATAATAATGAAAATTTAATCGAATAAATTCATTAAGTCTCAAGAAAGTTAAGACTGAAAAATAAAGTTGGTATGTCTTTTATATTTAATCAAAATTATTAGAGAAATCACCTTCGTATGATGAAACATCAGTTGAAAAAATTGTTTGAGAAGAGGATGTAATTACTGGATCCTACTATTTTTTCAAATAATTTGTCATAGAGACAGAATGATAATATAACATATATTGAACATGATATGCAACAAGAAATGAATTTTAAATCAAATATAAAATTTTGATTATGTATTTTTTTTTATCTTTAAATTTTTTTTTTATTTGAATTACAAGTACTATTCTTCTGTATAGCCTCAGTTAGTAGTTGTATAATATTTCAGCCATCTTAGTATATGTACCGGGTAATGGTAGACAAGTGTTATGCTACTTGTTTAATTACACGTGGAAGTACCTGTATAATTAACTCTTCCCTTGTATGTTACAGTTGACACAGAAATGGAGGAAGCAGACAGTCGGAGTTCAGGGATAGGATCTCTGCAGGACAGGCTAACTCTAAACACGGAGATCCTCCCGCCGGACACCCCAGTGTGGGCCCAGAGATTGAACAAGTGCCAGGTCAGTCCCACTGACTGTTACATGTACTGATCGTACAAGTGTGGATCTTTTTGACTCTTATTGCTTAACAGCTCACATATACGTATATATATACTTTAGATTTTTTAGGGTACCTTTATAGTGAGAAAAGAAATCTATCGAAATGTAATTGTTTTATTTCGTTTTAATTTCATTTCGCATTTTAAAATGTACCCAAATTTTGAGACCTGTTAAGCAAATGTCAACATTTTACATTATTATCAACAATAAATTTTTTTATTCACCAATTTATGTTGATAAAAAGTCCCCTTTTTTTGTTTTTGTTAGAAAATAGGTGACTACTATAGAGGATATGTGGACTCAGAGGTTGACCTTGACCTTTTGTTGACCCATCACAGGCAGCACACGGCTAGTTTCTGGGGCACACGACAGTCACCTTGCCCGGCCAAACCGTCCACACGACTGATGTGGAGGTCACAGTACGTCCCGTTTGACGGAGTCCCATTTATGAATCTAGGTATACGATTTCAAAATAAGTAAGATGTGTAATATGACAGGATGTGATAAATATGTACATAGTAATGCCATCAAAATTTAATTCCTTGGTTCTCAGGGCCTAGCATTGCAGTTATTTAAACTTAATTATAACAGAATGCAAATGGCTGCCGAATCTAGTTACAAAGGTGGTGATCATGTTATGATTGCGACAGCAATAGTTTTAGTTTTGGTATATGAAGAATATGAAGAAGAACATAGTTTAACCTTAAATGCTTATAGAAGGAGAGTTCTTGTAGCTTGTACTATACTAAATATCCCATCATGCTTATACACAGGGCTTTCTCAAGCCTCGTAGGTGTGATGTTTTATGAAGAACATAATGACTTGTTTATTTCTTTTAGTTTGAGCTAATTAATCTAAGACCTAAACATTCATTACAAGGGAAAAATTTATTTGCTTTACAACATCATTTTTTCAGGATTTTTTATAAGAATTGCACAAACCTCATCCTATTATTATGATATATAATAAAGAAAATAAGATCACCGCCTGATCGCATTTGTTTTTGGAAATATTGGCCGGAGAACCAAGAGATTAATTTTTTATGGCCTATTAAGATGTGAAATGTGTGACACTAGGTTGTTTGTATATACATATCATATATCATAAGACACTAGAAAAGAAATGCCATCAGTTTACTTTGATAAATATATTCTTCTCAAAGTAGGGCTTTACTAGATTTAACTTTTCAACCCTTTATGAAATGTTGTGTTTAGAAAGAGATATTACAGATTAAATCATTAAAGGACAGATAACTCTTGCTGAGTCATGTCTGATATTTCAGGCATTGTTGAAATATTTAACATGGCTATAAACCCTTATAACAAATTGATAAAGTTTACAGACTATCAAAATACAATGCACTGTCAGTTGATAATCTTAGATAAATTTTTAAGTTCTTAGAAATACAGTGCACTAGCTGCAGGATTGTAGCTCCCGATCTGAAAAAAAATCGAATGGACGACCTGGGAGTTACAGTGCCACCCATTGAAAAAATTGTGTATTAATTTATTTCGCACAAAAATGTGCGCTAGTTTTGGACTGATTTTCCTTATTTATAAACAAATTCTGTGAAAACAATTAGTACCAATAAATTCTCCATGCAATTTACTACACGTACTGATGTTGTCAAATTGTAAGAAATGCAGCACAGATGAATGAATTTTCAGGTAGTCGAGCTGTCGTCATGGAGTGTCAGTTTGGTCCAAGACGTAAGGGAAATGTGAAACACACGAGCGAATACAAGCAGACCTGTCCGGCAAGGTAACAGAGCTTGTCACATGACAATTAGGGTACTGAGGAACCATTTGAATTCATGGGAACCAGTTTTTGTAGATTGTCTGTTTTTTGCCTAGTCAAGGGGTTGTAATTTCGTGGATGCATCCGTTTTCAGTTTCAGAAAGATAACTAACCCTTTCAAATTTTGTTTTTTGTCGAGGATGTAAATTCATGGGGGAGGGCTACCAAAGGAAATTTATATACCTCAAGTTCTATTGATTCCACAGCATCTGTCTTAGTGAATCAGAACAAAGACTAGTTAAGTGATGAAATTAGGAATCATTCTTTGAGTGTTATGAAGTGATCAAATACTGTTGGGGCGTTATCAAGTCCAAGAAAGCATGAAGGACTTCATGATGTATTTGATCTTGCTTGGCTGTATTTAATCATCACCTCATAATACTCAAGGAATGATTTCTCATTCAAAACTTATACTTGTATAACTTTCACCATTTCTTCAATTAATATTGCGTAATTGACAGTTGTAAAGTTATAAGGGAAATTGTAATGTTTATTCATAAATTTAAAACTATAAATTCATTATGATGATGTATACCAAACGTAATTTCATGTAATAAATATAAAATATTTTGAAAACTCTTTTAGTAATTCAGTTAAACGTTTATACTACTGTGTGAATTTGTCATGAAGCAGTTTTATGTGTGTGTTTTTAGTTGATTGAAGTATATTTAACACCATGATAATATTTCAGGATATACATAAAGAAGGTGAAGAAATTCCCAGAATTTGCTGTTGATGTTAACCAGGATAAAAAGTCACTAAAAACTGCCATGGATAATGCCTTCCATCAATTAAAGGTTCTAGGGACCAATGAAATTGGAAAGGAGTTGTAAGTATTACTGTAGTCAGAACAAAACTTTAGTCATTACATTTTTTAAAAATATATACGTTTGTACTTATTATTATACCCCCCTCAAACAAAGTTTGGGAGGGTATATAGGAATCACCTTGTCCGTCCGTCCGTCTGTCCGTCTGTCTGTCTGTCTGTCCGTCTGTCTGTGCAATCGTGTCCGGTCCATATCTATCTTATGGAGAAACATTAGAAGTTCTTACTTCACACAAAGTTTGCTTATGACCTAAGGGTGTGTCATGACCTTGACCCAAAGTCATTTGGGCAAGGTCAAGGTCACTGGCAGAAAAAATGCAAAATTCGTGTCCGGTCCATATTTTTCTTATGGAGAAACATTGGAGGTTCTTACTTCACACAAAGATTGCTTATGACCTAAGGGTGTGTCATGACCATGACCTAAGGTCATTCAGGCAATGTCAAGGTCACTGGCAGAAAAAATGCAAAATTCGTGTCCGGTCCATATCTTATGGAGAAATATTGGAAGTTCTTACTTCACACAGAGATTGCTTATGACCTAAGGGTGTGTTTTGACCTTGACCCAAGGTCATTCGGGCAAGGTCAAGGTCACTGGCAGAAAAAAAGCAAAATTCGTGTCCGGTCCATATCTTCCTTATGGAGAAGCATTGAATCAAATTTTGCTTATGACGTAAGGGTGTGTCATGACCTTGACCCAAGGTCAATTGAGGAAGTTTAAGGTCATTGTTTCGAAAATGTTGAATTTTGTCTGTGTCATTTCTTGTATTAATGGAAATATTAGAAGTTAAAATTTGACACAAAGCTTGCTCTTCTCAGGCCACATAAAATTATTTTTAGATTTTCATCCCTGTTTCTCTGAAAATGGCCTGCCCCAATGAAATTTTTATTTTGAAAGAAAAATGTGTGGAAAAAAAATTTCGGAAAAATCGGGCTCAGTATACCAATAATTCAAATTGTTTAAATATTAAATGGCTGATTGACATGTGGATTTCGTTTGATTCGAGTTTGATTTGAGTCATGGTTGTTAAAGGAAGGATGCAAATGTCCTCATGCATTAACAGTTAACTTAAAATAAAATGGAATTAAAGGATAGAAATTGGTTTGTTTACTCCTATTAGCATTAACAGTTTTAAAAAATAGAGCAGATGTTATTTATAGAAAATTGCAGTGAAATAGATTCATCCAATATTTTCTATAATAGCAAAAATACATGCGTTATGATTTTTTTCTTAGCGGGGGGTATCAATTGTGAGCTTGCTCACAGTACCTCTAGTTAAATACATTTATAACAATTGATTGAGGTAAAACGTAATTATCAACAGTAAAAACGTTTGAATAATATGAAAGCAAATTCGATATGTATTAATTTGAAGGACCATTCTTGTAGTTCAAAAACATTTATAAGTTCATTTTCTGAACATGGTTTTACATTCTCTTCACAAGATAATCTCTATCCGGAAATTTTTGCGATTATCCAATTTTCGCTTTTTTCATTGCAAAATATTTAATATGCAAAAATTATGTCTTGTATTGTCTGCTATAAGAAACTTTTTAAATCACAGAAAATGACTATAACACCCAGTTACATTAACATTCTGTTAACATGATGTCCAGTTACTTAATCTATACAGGATGTCCTAGTAACATTCTCTTTTACAATAAATTACATCCAATTACTTTCTGTATACAGAGAATCACAATTATGTTCTCTGTACAAGGTATTAAACCCAGTTACATTCTCTCTTTGCAAGGTTCTACATCCAGTTACCCACAGAGGACGCTCATGAGTTTCATGCGGAGCTGCCAGCAGAGCCAGCCCCGGTGGTGAACCCCGAACCAGACACCCTCAAAGAGAGGCTAGACCCAAGAGTCCGACAGAAGATCCGCGAGTTAGTGGCAGCTGGGGAATGTAATGTGTATGCTGTCCGCAAACAGTTACGGTAAGAGTTCGTGAGAATTTTTTTAAAATTAAATGTGGCTGTTTAATCCTCAGGGTTGTCTCTAAGACTCGGGAGGCGGGGAATTCCCCCGTCTATAATGCCTCAATTAATACCCGGCTATTTTTGCATTTCAAACACAATGTAACTATAAGCAAGACCCCCCGACCCCCTTCTACTTTTTCATTTCCTCCTACAACTTCAGTTTTTAGAGACAACCCTGAATCCTTCTCTCTCTCTCTCTCTCTCTCTCTCTCTCTCTCTCTCTCTCTCTGTGCACTCTAAACAATATCAAATATGTACTTGTCATTGAAGAACCTATATCTCTAAGGTTCTATACATATTTATATCGTTACATATTTTTCAATGCAGTCATTTGTCTTTACGATATAAAATATGTCCTTGTCATTACGATATAAAATATGTCCTTGTCATTACAGAACCTACGTGTCCAAGGTACTGTACATGGGCACCGAGGTCCCAGAGAGACACGACCTGACCCTGTTCCCCACGGTCAACGACCTAAAGAACCAGATCCACCAAGCCATGGTGGACGTAGAGAATGGCACGCTGGCCGTAACTAGTCCCCAGGTATACTGGTACACTCTTGGTCTAAAGGTGGGGTCACATGACGCAATTTGTCATCTGGTTTTCCATCGATTTTTCTTATTTGATTTGGTTTCAACTAAAATCGCTTTGTGTTACCACCTAAATTGAAAGTTGAAAGCAAAGTCTGAAAGTCAATTTAAAATTTGATTGGTACCGATTTTCATTCCACTTACTGGTGAGAAACTTCCAAAGTGACGTCACAATGACTGAAAAGGTACAACAAGCATAAATTGTTATAATGATAAAATCAATTGTAAAATTGTATCATGTGGTCACCTCAACAATGGACTTCAATTGACTTACCATAGCAACTAGCAAATTGATTTAAAATCAGATGAAAAATCTCATCATGTGACCACACATTAACTATGGGCTATTATTTATTATTTAGCAGGGTGGCAGTAACTAGTTCCCAGTTAGGGTTTTTGTTGGGTTTTTTGGGTCTTTTTTCGCATCGAGAAGAATATAAAAATTATCTAGTGAGTTCACACTGCTATTAAATGCAAAGGTCTGAATTAATACATTTGAACTCTCTTGAAAATTTTAACAAGCAATGGCATTTTGTGGATGAATTGATTTATTTATTGAAAATTTTTTTGAATATTGAGACAAAGGTCATTCTTTCCTTTTGATATATATATATTTTACATTTTGTATTGAACAGGTGAATGTGGAAATTGTCGGCCAGTCGTCATCCAGTCAGACAACAGAGTTTTCTTCGGTGGTGGACGGGTCAATGTGGTCGTCCGACGGGGTGGAACCTGTCCCAGAGACAGTGACCGTCACCCTCACCCAGAAACCAGGAGATGGTATGTATCTCAAAGCCTCATCAAACCGGGCATTTTTTATCTCAGAGTGTCATAAAATCTGTTAAAGGTAGGTATCTCGGGGTATCATTAACCAAGAGAGATTAGATATCACCCTGTCCCATTATCCAGGTGATTGTAGGAATCTATAGGCTTTTCTTTTCCAGGGATTGTATGTATATTCCAGTAACTTTTATTATGGATTAATGATGAATCATTAGAATTCATAAGTGCTGATTTTTTCGTGGAATTTTTCGGTAGCCATCTCCAAAAAATTAACATAACCAATGAATAATGTATTACAGTCTTTAGACATTATACATACAAGCAAGTCTAAATCAAACCTTTATAAAAATAAGTCAATCTACAAGATTTTTACCCACAAATTTTAATGATTCCACAGCAGTTGATGACTAGCATCTCATTGTCACAGTCAGTTTTTGAATCTGAAATTTACCTGGTTTTTAGATGGACATCATGTGATATCTCGGATAGAGACTCACCTGAGTGACGGCTCGACTCGGATCAGCACTCACCTGACCCCTGAGACTGCTCAACTTCTGTCAAGACTCCACCCCAACATGTTCCCTGCCGGCTGTCTTCTACCAGTATGTACATTTATCAATGGGTCACCATGGCATCAGAATTTTGATACCACTTGGAATTTACATATAAGTAAATTTAAAGTAAAATTAATCACATACTTGCATACACTGTGTTTAGCAATGGTTGAAGAGACATGGATGTGCATTGGATAGTTATTAGAGTAAATTGATGTTCTAAAATTTTCAATACCATAAAGTAAATGAGTAGTGGATTATTTCAGCTTTATGAAATTGATACTTCTTACAGATATATTTCCAAGAAATAACAAAGGGTAAAGAAAGTTTTTTCAATAGATAACCTTTTATTATCAGAGTATCATTTCTAATCTTGCTTCCTGCTCTTTTTTCCCTGCAGTCACAAGACTTGGACGAGGCACAGCGCTCGCTACTAGAACCCAAAACTGACGACTTTCCCCTAAAGGAGGACTCATCAGACACCCTGTGCATCGGTGCTATCCCATCATCTTCTAGTCAGAGTCCCTCCATGTTAGATGGCGCAGAGACGCACGACATCGAGTCGCTGGCGGTGATTGTGAATGGCACGGACTGCGACGGACGGACGATGATGTCGTCCATGGATCATCATGGAAGTCACTTAGACGATACATCGGACCCTCCGTCTGTCGTACATCACGCAGAGGACGAGGACAATTCCATTGAAAATCAGCTGATTAACTGTGTTGGTGTTTCCATGACGACAGACTCGGGAATTATTCTTAGCGATCCTCCTGTGTCAGAGTTTCAGCATTTACCGGATTCATAGTGCAATATTTTTGTAATAGTTTTTTTCTTTACTTCGAATTTCTTTTAAATGTTATTTTTGTTATTGTTGTAAAGCTTTATCTGTTTTATTATTTATGATTTACATTTACCTACAGGGAATAGCAGTTGTGTTATTGTAATATATCTCTCGCTTCATTATAAATTCATGATCATTGAAAATTGGTTTAACATGTACATCTTCTTAAAACATTACCATCCATTAACTGCCTATTTTAAACAAATCTCAACTACCGGTACTAGTCAATTACAGATTAAAGTAGTATTGTATGGGTACATGTGTATGAATTGCTTTAATGACTTTTAATATTTTTAAAATTGTTGAGGTCTTAATTAGCACAGGTCTGAATCTTTTCAAATCCAGTTTCTTACAATTTTAATAACTGTCACATGCAAATATTATTTTGTTATTGTTCATTCAGAGACATTTAGCTATATTTGTCAATGCATTCACTTTATATAATAACACTTTGAATGTATGTATTGAGAAACAGGGTTTCTTTCAGCTGTTGGTAAAAGTTACACTTACTATAAAGTTTTGAAGTTTACCAGACTGAGTATATAATTAAAGAAGATGAAATCGGATCATTTGAAGTACTTTTTAAGCAATCTGATAAAAATCAGGTCCTTGAATCGCTCCTTGTTTTACTATTGTCGCCGACTTTTGAAGAAAACAAATTTAATAATCTGTCGGTGTTCAAGTTCATGTGCTTTTATTAAAATGAAGCAAAGAGTTCTAAAACGATATGAAGGCAGTGCAAGGCACTAGTGTCCGAAATCTAATAAGTATTTTAGAATGCTAAAAGCCGAATCCTTTTACTTTTGTATAAATGAACGTCCAAATGAGAAGTTAGATGTATTTAATTGATTAATAGATGGTATTCTAAAGAGTATCAAAAGTTTATTTTAAATTTCGCTGATATTTTTGTCGTGAAAACTGCTACAAGGGTTTTGTGTTTGAATACTCCATACATGGCTATTTTCACCCCATTTTTTTTGTCACCCTTTTTTCACTTGCAAATAGTTTATCTCCGTCTTGAATTTACACAGACACAATTGTGATGATAACAATATCCTAACACAGTGAATTAATAATTGTTTTAAAATCACCCAGTCTTGAATTCACCCACTGATGATTGCGAAACAAGTGAAAATAAAACAAAAGGGCCAGTTACCCCCTTTATACAGTAGTTAACACTTGAAGTGGAAAGTGGAAAGGAGAAAACAAGACTGACTATGGCATACTTCCTTAAAATGATTGCTTATTAATGACTTTTGCTATATTAAGAATGCTGCATAGGTGTCAAATTAACCATATTAACAAAATATGATTTTATGGATTTTGAATTATTATTTAAGTTTTTACTTAAAAAAATCACCAAATAATAATAATATAAGGTGAGTTCTTATAAAGATATCTAAATTATTCTTCTTTTTTTTTGCAACACTATTTGAAATATCGTGTAAATAAAATTTCTTGGTTCAAATGTTTATTCATAATATGCAAACATGTTCCATAAGGAGAATTGACCGTGGTATTTGAGGTCCATAAAAAAGTTGTTGAGTTGGTGTACATTTGATATAATTATTCTTTAACAAAGAAACCAGAAAGCAAAAAATGATAAATCATTTCCCGATATACTCAGGGATTTTGCATAAATTTACCTAGATGTTCGATATACGTACATTACGATAACAGGATTTTTACGTTAAGCAGTATATAGTCACACTTCGTTATCTCGAACTGGATGGGACTATTTAAAAACTTCGAGATATGCGACCATTCGAGATATTGAGGCTAAAATACTTAAAAAAATAAGTGCTTGGGACTTGAAAATAACTTCGACATTTCCATTGTATTCGAGATATCAGTATTCGAGTTATCGAAGTTAAACTGTTTGTATATTTCGTAACAAATTGAGGTATTCCTGGTCTTAAGCATAACTATAATGTTTTCGTATGGATCATGATCAGTTGAGACTTTCAGCTTCTGATTCGTTAGATTCCATGGCGTAGAAAAGTGTAACGCAGGTCTCTAATGTTGGTAAAACTCGTGTCAATTTCAACTCTGAAATTGAAAGTATTTAAAATATAATGCATATAAACATAGGCTTAAAAGACATTTATAATTGTAGTGTTGCAAAACATTGAATTGAAAATGGTTGGGTTTTTTTTAATTTGGTTACTGGTAATTAATATATGTGATGAATTTTATTTTACAACATTATTCTGAGAATTGCATATGTTAATATTCAAGACTTCATAAATAAAAGATATATTTTAAACAAGTAAAAGAGTTAAATGAGATTCAAATGAAATTTTAATAAAATAGAATAGATTGCACAGAATTGTTTCTTTTTATACTGTAGAAACATATATTTTCGTTGGGTTAAAATTTCGTTGTTTTTTAACATAATAATTTCGTTGGCATTTGAATTCGTCATATCATAATCTCTGCATCACGTATTACTCTGTATTTTTAAAAAAATAATACTTGGGTTAAAAATTCGTCACGGATTTAATTTCGTTGATATATACTGCCGACAAAATAACAAAATTAAATCCTCAACGAATATTTCTACGTCTACAGTATATTGTATATATATTAACTAGTATATATACTGTAGTAGAGCTATACATATAAAGTAGACTCACTGTCATCACTTTCGTTTCGTTGATAGAAACTAGGATTCGAGTGTGCAGATATTGATATTCTATTCCCAGCTTTTTATAATGCAAGTTGTTAATCCCGTCACGCCGATATCTTCCCTTACCAGTTTTGATCAAATGATGCCTGTAGAAGTGAAAATTGAACCTCAAAATGTATAGGGCTGGTACGTACTTTTACATATGATAGCATTCCTAATAAGTATTAGTTACTTGTCATTTGGTCATACACACATTTTCATGTACCGTTGTTTACTTAGTAGTTGAATTCAAATCAATAGTCTGTTAAATAACGATTTGTACGTTCAATAAATAAAAAAATGGTCAGATACAAGTAATAAATAAATAAAGCACACACACACAGATATATATATATATATATATATATATATATATATATATATATATATATATATATATATATATATATATATATATATATATATATATATAAACATACTGGCAGACTAAGTATCTGGTTTTTGAAATTGGTGCATTTTTTTTCATCTGAATTAGAAAAAAATAGTACATGAGTACAGATGAACCTCACGAAAAATACTAATTCTGGCGCACCGCATACTTGAACGACGAAATAAATTAAATGAATGAAATGAATGTACTATTTATGGTCATATACAATTAAGAAAGAAAACGAATACAGTGACAACGTTGTTTTTTCTAGATGTATTGATTAGCTGTTTAAAAATGCTGAACGTCCTATGCAGACTCTTTCACTGAACGGACTCATTGTTATACTTCTAGTTATATTATATGTCAACGTATTTCTTTACCTTCGTTTGTTTGCCTTGTTACCCGCGTCATGGAGATGTTTGATCATCTTGTATCTGGACAAAGATGCTTGATACCGAGATATTTTAAACCCATTGTTAACCAACCTAGAAAAGAAATAATGGGACCTCTATGAATGGTCCTCTAAGCTTCAGTCTAATATCAGAACACATACATGTAACTGTCAATTTAAAACTGATGGAGAGAGAGAGAGAGAGAGCGACTGACCGACCGACCGACCGACCGACCGACGAAGGACAGGCGGATAGACAGACAAACAATATAAGAAAACAATGCTATGTTTAAGGGCTTCACCTCCTGAACATGTCATCATCTTCACCTCCCCAGCCAAAGAACTTGTTGGAGTGCCCATTCACCTTTTCAAAGTGCGCCCGCTTAATGGCTGTCACTCCACCAAACAATTGTGGATATGGCAACCTGAAACGCAGTATTAGATATTTAAAAGTAAAATATAAACAGAACCACACACAGAAGTAGCACAACGTAATGCGATGGTTAAATGAGGTAAAAATAACCAAAATAGATAAAGAGAAAAGCATTCTTTGGGGTATAGCATGCGATTGTTTCCCATGTCCATTTCTATTGAAAAGGGGTCTTTAGTCATAACATTTATTTATACCTGTAGTTACTGTTGTGATTTTCTGTTGAAAATTTCTAGCTAAAACCTAATTGATACCATTTATGTGTTTATCTTGGAGATTGTACAATTCATTCAAAATGCAAAATGGGAAACAGATACATGTAATTGTGAAAACCATAGAGGAATGCATGATCTGCGCATAATAACTGCTTGATACAATATTTTTTTTCCAATATGCTTCTTGTCAATGATAATATGAAAATATATGCTTGACTTCATATCACAAACGGGGAGGGGGTGTTTGCGCAAAGTCACTTATTGACTAGTTTTTGCACAAAAACTACCTTTAATATTTCTGCGTTCTGTGCGTGCTCGGAGGACAAGCCAAGATCAGGGCCTTTACTGGCATTTCAGTAGCTGCACGTCAGTAGCCCCAGGTCTGAAAAAATTCGGATGGACGACCATCCGAATTTTTTGAAACCGCAAGCTACAGACCTTCAGCTAGCATTTTAGGCACGAACAAAAGCTTAAGTTTATTACTTGTAGCATTTTTAGTAAAATATCTTCATATCTTTGTAATTCCTGTTAAATCTCGGAATTTTCTAATGGTTGCCGCGCGCCTCTAACAACGCGTCTTGACTTATTATTATGTAACCAACCTAATAATTTATAATAAATCTCGATCATTCAACTTAACGTAGTTCTTTGATGGTGAATTACATAATTCAGAAGGAAATTTCTTGTTTTATTGGTCCACCCGTCTTAACAAAAGTTTTATTTGGATAAAACTCATTGCAATAAATCGGCAGTTAGCCATGATTACACATTAGATTTGTGCAACACTCTTCATAATGTTTTGTTCACGAGGTTATAGTAAATAAATGACATATCTTTGTAACACTGTTACATGGTTTTAAAGTTATAACCAATGAAATATTTAATTTCACTGAGAATAAAATCATAAATATATCTATCTTTATTTCCTCCTAAACATTTACAAATACATATAAATATTTCAACAAATGAGAAAAATAAATGCCTAAATGAAATTCAAAACTTTCATCCCAACACCGGTTCATAATTTTTTTTTATCAATTAATGTTTAAGATAATTTGCTTTTATTCAAGATGTGTCAACAAAAAAAAAAAAAGACCTAGCTGCATTCAAAATTATCAGTTCAAGGAAATAACTCGATACTTCCTTTAATCAGCATTTATTTATAAATATCTTATGAAATGTAAATGTAAATGATCAATGTCACAAGTTTTATCAAAAAAAAATAGTTACCCTTGTTTTGCGACTCAAACTTTTTTCCCGATTAATAAAAGCAATTGTTTAAAGTTTGAAAGTGAATGTTTATTTTAAAAAAAAATGAACAAATAAAAAAGCATGAAATTGAACAAAATGTAACTTTCTAAAAAAAAAAATTCTTAAATCTCTGTGTCCTTCCTCAAACCCGGTTTGCTTAAATCAACATACAGTGTACTTAGTCCGGTATAAAATTATGTTCTAATGGAAAATATATAAATTAAAACCAATAACCAGTTACAACTTCACTTATATGTTTCACAAAAAAGAAAAAAAAAACCCTAGGTCGTTTGTATTCCAACCCCCCCCCCCCCCATTTATTCCGGAAAAAGGAGAAAGAATGGATAAAAGAATAGAGAAAGTAATATTTAAAGGGCTGATCTTAGTAATAAAGAAAGCTTGCATTGGATATATGCGCAAACTGAACTTAATATATTGTTGTTTTATAACTCACTTATATTTGAATTTGTCGACGGCTGACGACAGGTGTCGGGGGCTGTCCCTGCAGTCGTACATGATACGGTCATTCTCCGGAATCAAGTCCACGTCGTGGAAAACGAAGCACGTGTAGTTGTAGATTTTTATGGACTCGGCGTATCCAATGTTCATCAACATCGCCCGGTTAAACTGAGTGCCATTTTCCTGAAAGACGAGTAAAAATTAATTCACTTTGTATATTTTGTTACTAGGAAAGATTGTAAAATTAAAACGGCGCAAAGGAGAACAGGTTTATATAAACCTTTTTACATTGAACAGGTATATATAAAACAGGTTTATAACTTTTTTCTATAACGTATGCTTTGCATTTCCATTGACTACTTAAAAGTGCCGCCAAAGTAAATTAATCAAAGTACTGAAAGAACTGGAAAGCAGTTAGCAAGTAAGTTGTACAATTGTTGGGTATATTTTTGAATTAACATTACATTTTTGTTACTGTAGAATTTCTCTACAAACTTAAAAAATAAATTTTAGTAATGGAAGAGCCATATACACAATGTACTCCGTTATATGAAATGCCAGACGAATATGTTTTATTTCTATATTGATTTGAAAAAATAACAAATTAAATCAATATTTTGTTCTTATGCCTATTCAATGCAAGAAGACCACAATAAAATTTAGAAAAACTAGCCGATTAAACCAGAGAGACTGAACAATTTAAGGGAGTATATATGAACTTGACCTCCGAACCGGAAGTTGGCGCACCTGCTCTACGACGTAGATGCCATAGTCAAGCTGCTGGCGCTGTAACATAGGATGGAGATTGTGGAGAAGAATCCGGAGGTGTTCCTCACGGTCTCTGAACGGAATGATGATGGCTACTCGCTCCCTGGCTATACAGTCAGGTGGGGTGTATAGACCCCCTGGTCTCACGAGGGGGTAGATTTTGATCATTTCTTTATATGAAGGCGCTTCTTTGTATGTTGCCAGAGAACCAACTGGAAAACATTCACATTACAGCAATGGCGAAGTGAAGATACTTAATTGTCACCATGTACCGCACATATAATTGCAGGTAACATTCATAATTTTAAAAACTCTACAAGACGAGACCAGCATACGGTTCGCATACGATAAAAAATTGTTCGCTCGGTCATTATTATCAAATGATAACTTTAATTCGTAGATTTTTTTGGGTCAAAGAACTCCAAATGAATGTGGTGACATATATGTATACGAATGATTTGTACTTTTAAAGGTAACAAAAGGACATGCCTAATAAAGCACTATGTCTGATAACGGCACTGTTCATATTTGACTTTATGATAAGAGCGGAAAATCTTCATGTACGTACATACATAATTTTACGAAAGCCGAGAAGGATCATTCGAGATTCGAGATTCGAAATACGAGATTCGAAATACGAGATTCGAGATTCGAAATTCGAGATTCAATATCTAAATTAACCAATCAAATCAAGGATCTGAAAATATGTATCCTAGCGACATCAAACTGTTCTAAATAAAAATCATACGTACATGCTCTTATATACAAATAAATGCTTTGTTCACTTCTCCCTACCTAACTAAATAATTATTTGTATTTACTTTTACACAGAATATCTAAGTAGACTAGTAATAATGCAGTGTGCGTCGCGGATCTAAGTGATTTTGTTTGCCCTGGTGCATTTCCACCTGATGCGTTTGAACCCTAAGGTATTTCACCACCAGTAATAGTTTAAAACCCGGGTTTATTCACCCCTTTTGTGTAAAAATGCGGTTATGGTAGAGAACTTCATAAGCAGAGCTAATTTTTTCTGTAGGGGGTCCTAGGCCAATTTTAAAAAAATTTACTATGTAAATGTAATAAGCTTCAATTTTCCCGAGGAGGGGGTCCAGATCCCCTGACCCCCTCCATTCTAGATCCCCGCATGAAGATTAGTACATGTATCTAAATAATCTAAATATAAATAATCTGTCCTGTTTCACTAATAAATATAAGCATTACTAATCGTTTTTATGTATACATACAGTGATACACTAGTACTATGATTATAAACAAATCATTGAGATATTATCACATCATACGGAATTATTAATAAATACATTTTTTTTTCCTTTTCCTCAGTAAACAACTTATTATGAGTCTTACTTTTGAAATTGTTTTCAATATAGAAGGATACCTACTCTCTACAATTAAAGGTAGGGATGATAGGGTGCCAATTTTTTCACATTGCCGATTTCTTGTGCAGAGAACAGTTAAACCTTTTATTTGATTGTGCATGAATATTTCAAAATTAATTGTTGTACAAATATTTTGTTATAATTCATTCATTGATATATCAACAAGAAAGAATAAAAGCATATGTTTCACAGCCAAGTTAAGTTTCTCTGTAGTTTCCTACCCCCTACCCCCACCGCACCAAAATTGACAATAATTATACATATAAGTCATACAAATGTTTACTTTTTTTGTAAGTAAATCTCTAAAGATGTAAATAAGCACTGCAAACAAAGATGTGTGTATTTAATATACTACTAAATTACACTTAGCCAGATAAAATGTAATCAGGATGAAGCTACAGGGGGTGAGTGGTGCAAATTTACCAATTTGTCGCCATACACACAGAACACCAAATAAAGAAACTGTGAGTGGTGTGTGGAATGCATAAAAGATGGCGGCAAATTATCTCAAATAATCAGTGAAAAAACCCACAAATAGGCTGTTATTTGTTACATATCATGCAAAAACATTGATAAAAAATGTAATCGCCCCATAACATAGCCGATTAAGTTAATGTGTACATATGGTCAACGTACATGTAATTCTAATATACAAGAAGGCAGACGTATCAGGCGGGGATCCAGAAAATTAAATTTCAAAAATGATCGGTTGAATTACATTAAATGCTTTGAAAATTGTTTTAAACTATCACACGGGTCAAAATGCGTGATAGAAGCTATGTACAGTGTAATTGGAAACTTTCATTTTATATCAATATGTAGTATTACCTATTATAACAAATGAGAGTATAGCACAACTGCCACAAGCAATACATGTCCTTTACCGGCACCACCTCCCTCCCCATAAAAAAAATGAAACAATTGTCGTTTTATTTGCTAAAATGTGTGTGGTTCAAGATTTTTCTAAAGGACATGCCCGATTAGAATTGAAAAAGAGTCGTACGTTTAAAACTAATTTTTATATCAATTTGCCGAGCCAAATAAAAAAACCCCTGGAAACAGAAACGAAGAGAAAACAAAGTGGGGACAGAATAACTGACAAATTAATTAGGACTATATAGCCCCCCCCCCCCCTCTTGAAATGTATATACTGAAAACAGATTATTGGCGTACAACATCCACACACAATTTAAAGAAAATTTCATGGTTTTTTTTATCATTTTCGCTAGCTAATGTAAGACATCTCCCAAACCCCCTCACGGAAAAGGAAATGCTAGGAGAGAGAGAGAGAGAGAGAGAGAGAGAGAGAGAGAGAGAGAGAGAGAGAGAGAGAGAGAGAGAGAGAGAGAGAGAGAGAGAGAGAGAGAGAGAGAGAGAGAGCGAGAGAGAGAGAGAGAGAGAGAGTCGATGTAAATCACAGTTAAAATTAAAGCTTGCTAGTTGGTCTGCCCTACCCTAGCTACATGTACCTCCTCTCTTTTCTCGTTTTAGAGGCTTAATTATTGTCTATATATACTTGTAACAAACCAAATCAATTTCAAATTCTAAATCAAACTGAATTTGACACTACAAAACTCTCTCTCTGTGTGTGTGTGTGTGTGTGTGTGTGTCTCTCTCTCTCTCTCTCTCTCTCTCTCTCTCTCTCATATCGACAATGGCATTGCCATACCCTACAATACACTATTCTTATCTGGTTTTTTGTCTTTGAGGTTGTAAATCATTATATCTTCTATGGTTTAAAACTTTATCATAACCTATATTTTGACATGTCGATTATTTCATTGAGTTTCGTTTCATAGCTAAAACATTTAGATTAAACAGATCTTTCTTCGCGAGCCGATTTTTACACAGTTGGGGCGAATACACTTCGGGTTAAAATTGTTCGGGGGGGGGGGGGGGGGATACATACAGGGCAAACAAAACCACTTAGATTCGCAAAGCCAACAGTGTTATTTCTAATTTAATTGTTTATACCGTGTGGGGTTAATTCATCAATGTTGATTTAACCATTTTATAACCACTATGTAAGAGCTATTAAGACATTTATGTGTAGGAAAGAGCATGTACGAATGATCTTTATTTAGAACAGTTTGATGTTGCTAGGATACAGGTTTCAGATCCATGATTTGATTGGTTAATTTAGATATTGAATCTCGAATTTCGAATCTCGAATCTCGTATTTCGAATCTCGTATTTCGAATCTCGAATCTCGAATGATCCTTCTCGGCTTTCGTATAATTTCATATTCATTAATTTACTATACAGCAATTTCAGTCCAAGTTTGAGACTGGACAGCACTGACCATATTCGTCCGCACTGTCAAACGCATGCAGCGATTAATAAAACTGATGACATGACTGATGCATAATGAGTAAGCGCCCTTGGAATATAACCCAACTTGAGTCTAAACAATCTGTCCCTCCATCCCACAACCATAAAAAAATTGGGGTGGGGAGGGGGGGGGGTGGGGATGGTGGTGGTTTCAAACGAGTTATATTCGTCAAAGAAATAATTATATCTCTTACAATGACGTATACTTTAATTTACTTTGAATATGGTTCAAGTGAATGCATCTTCTTATCGTTGCGCCGGGAGATCTGATCTGATTTGAAGATATCCAACAAAAAACAAAGTATGTGGACTATATTACATGACTGTATATTTTGTTATCCAAGTAGAATTTCAATGTAAAGATGTTATATTTTTATTGTAGTTTGAATGTAACAAAAATGCAAGCTTATTTAACAACCTCATGACTTTTGTTGCTTTAAAAATCTATAAATACAATATTTATTGCAGATTAAAAATCTTGATGAAACATAGTATATTCTAAGAAATCACGTTCAAAAATCTTCTTTTTTAAAATAAATGTTTTTAAAATGTAGTATATTTGTTTTTAGAATTGATTTGATAGAAAAGGATAGAGAGGAGATAAATTTTTACTCTGAAAATGACCATGCATCTAGCCCTTTAAAAGTCTTTAATGAAAATTAAACATCATATGTATGGGTATTTGTCCACACGTTACGTTAATATCTGTTTACGACCTTCTGGAATAATCAACACTAGAACATGTCACTTGAGTGCTGTATGTAGCGATGTAAAACAATGCAACGTAATCTTTGTGTGAAGTAGGTCTGTATAGCTGACTGCCGAACGAAAGCGGTGCGAGATAAGTGTCCAAAAAATCGGACATCAGGAATTTTGTACACATTATGAAACATGGCAAATATAATTATTATTTATACATTTGTCTTAAAATAATCGTGTTCACAACGACAAGCTATTTTTCATGATCATAATTGTGTAACTAAGGACACCAAAAAATGCGAAAACTCGTTATTATATAAATAGTGCCTGTTTGGGCTCCGCGTCGGTTGACAATGGTTTCCTCGGAGTGTCAATTTCAACTGTTATCCCCCCAAGCAGGCACTATTCATTTTATTATACTGAATGTCTTAATTTTAGAGAAAATTTTACTGCTTTTATATAGAAATGACGTGTATTCTACGGCAAACCGTACGCGCATGATTTACGCGCATGTAACAATTCATTTTGTTATACTTTCATGTTAAATACTGAAATCTGATTGGTTTAGACGCAGTTCATAATATGTTCTATTACCCTCAGCGTTAGCAACGCACTTAGCAACGGGTAACATTACGAATTGTTACATGCGCGAAAATCGTGCGCGTACGGTTCGCCTTAGAATTCACGTTATTCCTATCTAAAAGCAGTGTTGTTTTCTTTAAAATTAAGACATTCAGTATAACGAAATAAATAGTGCCTGTTTGGGAGGATAACAGTTGAAATTGACACCCCTCGAAAACCATTGTCAACCTCTGCTTCGCGTCGGTTGACAATGGTTTTCTCGGGGTGTCAATTTCAACTGTTACCCTCCCAAACAGGCACCATTTATATAGTGTTACCCGTTGCTAAGTGTGTTGCTAACGCTGGGGGTAATAGAACGGATTATCAACTGCGTCTAAACCAATCATATTTCAGTATTTAACATGAAAGTATAATAACAGAATATAACTTTTTGCGCACAAGTAAAAAGGTGTTTTAATTTTCATTAATCAACCTATCAAAAGAACATTAAGGTAATACAATTTAATTGATTTAAATACAACTTTTACTATCTGTTCTTTTTTTTTTAAAGTTGTTTAAATGTATCGATCATCGGAGACAATGCCAAAGTTTAAAAAAAAAATTATTTCTTTGAGTCTATCAACACTTTATATCTTGTGTTAAGGACACGGGGAGTAAGGGGGGGGGGGGGGGGGGTCAGTCGTGTAGTTAAAGAGACCTGCCATTTGTTTTGCAGCTTTAATAGTTACATTTTATTTGGCGTTTAAGATATTTTATAAATGCAGGCATCAATTTTTATAAAAAAAAAATTACATATATTTATACACTAGATACGCGAGTTGCACGAGAACAAGTAAACGTTTCATGTGAATGTAAACAAGTTGTATGTTTACATATATATGTGTTTCATGTCATAGTCATAATTAAGTTACAATGTAACTTATACCTGATACACAGGGACCAAGCCCTTTTTAACATTAGAATGCAGAATAAAAGTTCAGTTTGGAGAGTATTTAGGGAATTTTATCGGAATTTAAGCATGTAAGTAGCATACGTTTGATGTAAGATTCAAAAAGATTAGTGCGAATGTTTCTCGACTTGTTGCAATACTTGCTGTTCTCATACATAGGCAAAATCCCATCGTGAGCCCTGGACCGATAAATGTCCGAGTAAAAATAAACTGGCGACTTCGAGAGAATAATAACGTATATCTCCGCTATTTTAAAGGGGCATGGTCACGATTTGGTCAAATTCTATTTTTCTGGTTTAATTATTTACAATGCTTTAGAAATGCGTTTCCAATGACCAAATGAAATCGGAGAGTCAGTAGTGAAGTTATAAGCAAGATACAGGGCTCACAATTCTTTGTCATGTAAACAAGGCTCGTGCCTTGTTTTTGTTTACAATAGTTCAATATACCGGTAAAAGTTCTTTTTCACGCTGAATTTTTCATCTTCTTATTCATTTTAAGCATAAATAAACATATCGTAACGTTTACCACATTCATTTTTGGTCTAAAACTGGAGTTTTCACTTCAACATTCAAAATGTAAACAAAAGTTTTGTAAGAAGTTCAGTGCCGATTTACATGCATTTCATCATACATTAGGCAAAAGACCAATGACATTTTTTCTCATTTGATGTAAAAAAAAAAGTTAAGTAGGGACTGACTTTGTAATAGGGAAATTCACATAATATCTTCTGTTTGATTTATTCAAATGTTATCAAAACGGACATGGATATTTTTTTACGCACAAAAATTAGTAACATATCGATTTGAATTATCATTTACATAACGTTGGAAGGACACATCAAATGCAACATGCAGTTATTTTGATAAATTGTTTTAAGGTTACATATGTTACTGTTATCAGCAAATTGGTTTTTAAATCTCAAAAATTGGTGTCAATTGCTGCGTCCGATTTTCTCAAAAAATATTTTGGTGCCAAAAGTTTGCTTTCGGAAAATAATATTGAAATATAATAAATTATTATTAATAATTACGATTAATTATTATATTATTGTTTACATAGTCCATGTGATATTTAGAAATATTTAGATCATTTGAAATTATTTGGGTTTCTTACAGTTAAATGCTACATACCAAGATCGGATGGGCTGCTGGAACAAACCCTCACCGGCTTACACCCCCTGTCCATAATTTTCTGCAAATCTCTTATGGTAGCATTTTGCATCCAACCACAGGGATCAGAAAAGTTAACAATTAATGAAAACCGAGAACTATCCTCCAACGTAGTGAGTATTCTGCGAGGTGAAGAAACCATTTTGTACGTTTTCCTATGGACTGAAAAGTTTAAGGAAAGTTCTAAGAACAGAAAAAATATCACAGCGTACAGACACACGCGGATAACACTCCCACGTGACACGAAAACATCGTCCATGTTGATACTAATCACATAGAAATAAGTGAAATCCTCATAAGTAAGAATGCCGGATTTTTTTTTTTTTGTGCAAAACCAAAGAAAAAAAATCGATTAAAATGTGCCATGTACTGGATTTACGCAATACATGTTCTTCTACTCGTTGGTATTAAATGTAAAAGTGACTGCTTATCAGAAGTCTAACGGATAACTCCAATATGGCGATAAGAAACACGCAATCAAGGTAAGGTAAGAGCTATATCATTATCTGGCCTTGTTAGTAGTCTGTCCCAAGATATTTATGCTGCACATTTGGACGATTTTTAATAAAAATACACTTACCTGTGAAAGAAGTGCAATTGAAATAGTTGAAAGGGATATTTTCCAAGATAATTTCATCGACACATTATCATCTTTCACTCGGAAAAATTCACAGGAACGAAAACAGATTCCTTACGGAGATTTATAATGGGGAATGTTTACATCTTTTCTCCATTCGGAATACACTCGGAATACATCGCGCAATTTTTCAACGTTATCATCCGGGCTTGCTGCAATGCAAAATCTCCGTAGACATAATATTTTTTAGCATTGTATTGAAACCTGATAAGCTAACAGGGGCGTTTTGACTAAGAAATCTTGGAAATTTTTCATACTTTTGAATGAACATCGTTTGAATCCTGAGGTATTTATAAATATCAAACAATTAAGCCAAACGTGAATCCAAAATATCTTGGGACAGAGTGTAGAAGTCTATCAACCAGTGGAAATTAATTAATTTCATTTTAATATTTCAAAAGAGAAAGTAATAAATTCTTTAATTTAATTAGATCAACATTTTTTTTTTATATGTCAAATATTAAATTATTTAAATAATGTTTATCCTATTTTATAACATTATGAAATACTATAATACGAACCAAGCAAGAAGTGAAATTCATATCTAATAACAAAATAAGATGGATTTTAGTCTAAGAGAGTTAAATTTTATTTTGGTTACTTCACAAAGATACAATAACTTCAAAGGATTAAACTAATGTTTTTCTTTAAATATTCTACTATAGCATTGAATCATGATTTTTTGAAGTATACACTCTCATAACTGCAGCGGTGTGTGCATACAAATTGAGTAACGCGCGTTAGCGCGTTATGAAAATTTGTATGCACACACCGCTGCAGTTATGAGAGTGTATACTTCAAAAAATCATGATTTAATGCTTATATTTACATTTTTTTTAACTTCTTGTCTTGTCTGCAAATGCGATTCATACCTTAAAATTCCTATCTTATCCTAAGGGTAAGTTAATATTAATGGAAGAGCCACAGTAACAGCCACAAGCGTGAACTTTGATTTTCGCTTGTGACGTTGCAGTTTACAGCGTTTAACGTTTGTGACGTCATAACAAAAACTCGTCAATTTGACCTTTGACTACTTGTTGCATTTAGAGGCATTTGAAGATCACAGAATTTAATGGAAAAACACAGTAGAATGTAAATATAAAGCATTAATACAACAATATTACTTCATTTGAACAAACAATGTTCAATAACTAGTCATATAATATATAAACAAATATAAACATATTTCATCATATGTTGTTTGCTAATAGCTCGCAAAGATTCCATTCAATATTGCTATAGGCGGTAGCAAAAAAGACGAGGACTTCCGAACAGTGGGGTCCAACACAGGGACACTGATAAGTACATCGTGAAGGACTGTCATTATTAGAATGCGACACGAGGTCATCCGAAAGTTGACAGTACGTCATATCTCCTTGGAAACCTATCATTGGAGACGATATGGGGAAAAGTACCTTAAAAAACGAAATAAGCAACGAATGTATACCAAGTCAGAAATGTTGTATACTGTGGAATCATTAATTTCGTGGGGGGCCAATTTTCGTGGATTGCTAAAATTTTACAGGTTCTTGGGGACATAATTTCGTGTATTCTCTTATACCTACAGAAGAAATATGACTTTATTACCCTAATTTATTAATTCGTGGATGATGTTAATTCGTGGATGAAAGGTACCCACGAATTCCACGAAAATTGAGCCACAAGAAATCTAATGATTCCACAGTACTTATTAATTTTTATATACCGTAATAAATGCATATGTATATTACATGTAATAAAGTAAGAAGCACTAAAAAAAACAACACTCAATTTCTATAGGTGTCGGATCTGAAAGATACACGGTTAAACATGAGATATAAAAAATACTGAAAATAACAAACTACGCGTAATGTAACGACACGTAATAAAATATGTATTAAGTAAACAATGCATAGCAATGAAATAAGTATACGTATACCATTTTAAAGTAAACAGTGCATAGTAATGAATATGTATACATAAATTATTTAAAAAAAACAATGAATAGTAATGAAATATATATACATTTATTTTTTAAATAAACATTGCATAGTAATGAAAAATGTAAGCATATTTTATTACATGTAAACAATGCATAGTAATGAGAATGTATACATATTTTGTTACATGTAAATAATGCACAGCAATGAACTATGTATACATATTTTGTTACATGTAAACAATTCATTGTAATGTAATGTGTATACATATTTTATCACATGTTAACAATACATAGTAATGAAATATGTATACATAACAATACATAGTAATGAAATATGTATACATATTTTATTACATGTAAACAATGCATAGTAATGAAATGTGTTTGTATATTTTACTACATGTAAACAAGGTGAGCGGTTAGGATAATTCAAGAAGGCTGGATGATCAACAGACACAGATCAGATATGGCTTAAAATTTGAAATTCTGTATTCTTTTTAAGGCAAGAACCATTTGTTAGTAAAGGAGATACTGAAACATTTTTATGATATGTATGATGTTTTGGGCCATAAACATTGAGTAAAGAAAAATTCTAAATACGTATATGAGCTTTTGTAAAAAAAAAAGTACAAGTTTCAATTAAGAGTATTTTTAATAGTAAGTTTAAATACTAATATTAATGCATGTTTAAATTATTAAAAAAAACATGCATAATCATTAGTAAAATAATTTATGAGTTATAAAATCTCATTACATGTAAATGTAAAATGCCCTTTCCGTTACATATCTATAAAGCATGTAGCATATTTACCTGTAATAATGTAACGTTGTTGTGTTTATTACAAGATATTCCTTGCCCAATCACAGTAAGTTGAAAAGCGGAGGGGGCCAATCCCCAGATCATTGAAGTGTTAATGCGCATCCACAAAATGGGCGGAGTTTGTCCGATAACAGGAAGTTTGACACAGGTGTCATTTTTGCTGTCAAAGACGGAAATCATGTCTGATGTGATAGTGCCATTGATGTCATTAAACACTTCAAACCCTTCCTCAACTGTCAATTGAAAAACATAGTTTGGTTAGTGACATATTATCAATAGATTTTTGTAAAAAATCTGAGACAAATTATGTCCATAATATTGAAGCAATTAAGAGATAATATTAGTCAAGTAAATAAACAATTATGTAAAAAAAGTTTGACATGATTGTAATAAAAATTCTTTTGAGAACAATTTTGATCTGAATCCTTTAAAACATGAAAAAAGACTGTCTACACATGACAACGATTTGCAATGTATATTATTGGCTTACGATTCTTAACCAGGAAGTTGTGTGCTACACAACAGTAGGTGCTGTTTGGACTGACTGGAACTAATCCAATATTGGTACTCAGAGGTCTGTCTTCCAAATTGTAAACCACATGTGTTGTGTTCTCGGTTTCAAACTGAAGCTGAAATTCAAAATTTACTGTATATTGAAAAAAAAACCCTATTCCCATATTTTCACTATAAAAGTATTATCTTTAAAGGTGAGAAAATAGGAGTTTGATAAAATGTAATTATATATCATTTGGATTATTTCTTATTTGAGAAAATGAAAAATAACGTATTTTTATATACATTAGAGTTAACACTGAGTCTGTGGGTATAATTGTCTTCCATTAGTTGAAACCTTAATTTTTTTGTGCGCATCACTAAACAAATTCAATCCAAAAGCGTTATTTCTCTAGGTATCCAAGTTCATATTTCAAACCAAAAACATTTTTTTTTCAAATGCTAGAATTATGAAATTTTTTAACACACATTGGTCGACTGGTAATTTAAGCTGTCTTTGCTGTATGTTACTTCACAGTTGCTGACAAATTGCATAACATCAAAATCAGTCTTAAGGATCTCGATCCCATGCACCATAGAGAGTTTTTCGAAAAAGGTCTGAAAAAAAATAGAAAAACTCAATGGTAAAAGCACCTTAATGGTTATTTATTGATTAAAAAAGGTATGATTAAATGGTTTTGACCAAAAACAAAAATCAAAACAAAGAAAAACAAAGAAAAAAGATAAACAAAAAAAACCCCCAAAACAATCAGCATTTTGAAATGTAAAAGTAAATGACTCTCAAAACGTTTGAAACATGCAAAACCGCAAAGTTATTTTTTAAAAACATTTTTAGCCTCGTTATTTTCCAGAAGTTTGATTTAATCTCGGTTTCCCAAGATTGTTATTTCATGCACATTGGCATTTACCCCCAGTATAACATATTCACATTGACCAAGGGCTATTGATTATTGGGTTTAAAAACAAATTTGAAATGTCTAACCATTTTTTCAATAATAATGTCGAGTGTTGCAAGAACGTTTTGCAACAAACCGGATGACTTAACGAGTACGCTAAATCTAGCTGCAGAACCTTCCACCTGTATGTCATTCCGGATACCCATTACAACTCTGATCGTCAGTTGGTCGGCGAGAACAGTGCTGGCGCTTAAGGGATCCCCTTTGTTGCAAAACAGAGGAAATTCCAGGGTAACGTTTCCTAAACTCCCGTCATTGTATACACTATATGGAAAACAAATATATCAATACAAGATAAGAAAGGTCAAAATGTATCAATTAATATGCATACTCTATCAAAGAGAAAATGAAAATGAGGTCCATGTTTGGATTGTTCTTTTTTTAATTTTTTAATTTTTGATAAAAAAAAAAATATTGTTTTTAAGTAGAAATATTTGAAATCATCTTTCAATATCGTTCTTGAAAATAAAGGCTATACCAAAAAAATAAAAAATAAATGATCATCTGAAAGTTATACTGCCATTTAATGAAAAGAATTTATATCATATTAAATAAGAAAAAGGCAGAAAATATGTTGTAGTAAAATCGACAAACCAGTTTTCGATACCCTTTCATTTAGTAAGAATTTTTCCTTCCTTATACTTACGTAAACTTATCCAGCGAACCGTCTAACTGTATCGATTGAAAACATGGCAAGAGATTTTCTCCCACATGAACTATCTTGTATTCGTGTATAGAAAACGGAGTCTCGTCGACAGGAAATTGAACGAACAATGACCCGGGGGACTTGTTCCTTTCTGTAGTGATGTTGACCAAAATTTCAAAAGTTTGGTTCTCTGATATACATGCCATTGAGTCTTTATGATAGAAATCCACAACATAAACCAAGTTTTGCTAAAAAAAAAAACCCAGTTAAATCTACTGTAGATTACTAAATAAACGCGAGGAATAAATTTCCGCGCAAAATCGCGATAAACAACCCTCGCGGATTTTAAAATCATTTTTCAAACTGTTTTGAACTAAAGGAAATTACAAAAAAGAAAATTGTGATCGCTATTTCATATTCTCGCGATTTGATGCAAAGCAGTTGAATCGCGGAATTAAATTTTTGCGTAAAATAAGGAATTTAAAGTATTTTACGATAGCTAAAGACAGTTGAGAGTTATGAATACTGTCAGTGGGAATGGTTTCAACAGAGCTTACGACAATTAAACTTAGTTGAGATTTTATTATCCGAACCTCTCAAGATATATTCATTTTACCACATCATGTCTATTATGTCGGTGATAATGCCATTTCATGAAAACATTTTTTTTCAGTACATATCAAATGAGGCAGGATATCTGTACTTAAAGTTATTTGAGTTTCTAAATTTATTTTTAAAATTTATTTCTGTAGCATGACGTACATCAAATGTTTCGATACTGGTGACGTCCACTTCTTCCGAAACATTCCTAGGTCCACTGCTGATGTCCATGGAGTTGGCATCTCCAATCTCGGTGTATCCGGGCACAGGAATCGCGAAGGCCCGCAGGACCAGCCAGTTCTTGTCCTCGTTTGGAGACGGAAGTTGACTCCCAAGGTTAGTGACACCTATGACAGCTACCATTACATTCTGAACTTTTGACTGACCCGTTTTGGAAAAGTGCATTTTTACGGAGTGACACAAGATGTTACTCCCTGTGAGTTGTACAGTAATGTTCTTCATCATGACCCCAGCCTTCCCGTTCCCTCCTCTTACTACGGATTTGACGGTAACGTTTATTTGGAACACACCAAATTCCGGAAAGGTCAGATTGAGGTCCATGGAAAACGGCCGACCAACGGCAACGTTTTTGTTGTTTGGAAGCATTTTCATATTTGACGCAATCTATGGGAGAAAAAAACCTCGTTCAATCAACATCAGTTTGTCGAAATGTGTAAGCTTTAGGTTTTAACATGAAAGCAAAATTATTAACAATGAAACTTTTATAAAGAATTCAAAAACATAATTAGATATTGATCATTTACCGGTATAGTAACGGGTGCTTTGGAAATGAATTGGAACGTTTTGGTCCATAGCACCGAATTGTCAACGTAGATAGTGAAGTCCAATGGGAATGTGGCCCCGGCCAAGGAGGTAAGGTCCATGTAAACTAGACTCTCTAATTGTATGAGGTCTTTACTAGAGACAGGGGTAGGCGAATACGCGTCTAGATATAAAACATTAATTCAAAGAGGTTAGGTCCATATGAATAAGGCTTTAATTAATATTGCACGAGGTGTTTACTAGTGACAGCGGTTGGGAGAAAGGCGTCTAAATATAAAACGTCAATACAATTTATGTAATGTCAAAAAATATATATATTTATTATTTAGTACGTGTAATTAATACAGCATAAAAGCATTGAATACTCTTTAATTACATACCTAAGTTTGAAAGGTGCGTTGGAAATGCAAGTTCAAGAGTATCATTTCCCGTGACAGTCTCGTCGCAAACGACGCCTTTCACAACGTATTTATCAAGTTTCATCTGATGAGGAGAAAAATATCTTTATTTGTCTCTACAATGTACCTACAAACTTACACATGTAAAATCATTTGCGAAACAACAATTAAATAGAAGGTATTAACTATTCACATTGAATATATGTATTTATTAATGTTACTTAAACACGTGGTAGTGTTTGTTTATTCTTTACATCTATTGGTTGTTATTATTGTCACCTAGTCAGGTGACAATATTTATATTCATAGCACGGGCTATGAATGACCGTGAAAGGTAGTGTGTACTAGTAAATCCATTCGAAGGCTCTTTTTCGTGCAGTCATGTAAGTCCCACCCACCCGCCTTTTGCTTCATATTGTATAATATATAAATGTATCCACTGTCTAAAATTTGCAAATATATTTTGTAGATGTGGAAGATTTGGTTCTGAAAAAAGACATTATTGTTATATTGGAATTAATTAAAACTGCACTTTCAGAGCACTTCACATCCTACTCACGAGTTTGTGTTTATTTCATAAATATTTTATGTTCGTTTGAGTGAAACGAATAAGAACATAAAATACTGTACGATTTTTCGTCTGAAATCAGTCATTCTTGATTTTGATTATTTCATAAATGATAAAAACTTTAATGCATCGAGAGCTATTTAAACCTTAAAATAAATTAATTTCCCGTAGCAGGTTATGCGGAATTGAACAGCTAGATCACTAAATTCTACTTTTATTTTTTTGCAATACATGAGATTTATTGTTGGGTCCCATAACATGTAAAAAAAACCAAAAATGTGAATTTTCATTACCCATGGGAAATATAGTTGAGTGAAAGTGTAAATGTTTTTAATTAAAACAAAGTCTCCGTGAAGTTTAAACTACCCTGAATAGAAATGCAAGAATATAGCAAACGGTAAACATTCACACACGTGGAAATTATGACGTTAACAGTTTTAATCTTTCCATTAAAAGGTAATGAAGAAAAGTTCGTATGGATTTCTCTCTTTCACCCTTTGTTGCATATTTCAAAGTTAATAGTGACACTTTTCATTCTTTTTCATACTCATTTGTTCATACTTATCTTCATACTCATCATTCAAAATCATGACATGTATATCTAAATATATATTTGCATGTGTAATTATTCTAAAAGAAAACCCGGTTCATCTAATGCATGCTATATAAGGAACTAAACATCATTTTGTTTTAAGTTTGTAATACTTTGTTTGAGAGTTACCAATAAATATCTTTAATTCTACTGGCTTACGTGCCATTTGTATTTTAGCCGCCATTCGGCCCCTTCCTGTAAGTTTGAGAAACTTTGACGAAGTGAAAACTGAGGGAAAATATTAAACACTTTGACAAACGCAATTTCTGCAGTTTATCTATGATAATGAAATTCTTCATCTCATTTTACATTAGGAAAATGTGAGAAAATATTAGAGAGCTTTAACAAAATCCCTTGCATTATTTTTGCAATTAAACTAAAGTCTCTAAATCGAAAGTTTACATACGTGACACAATTTAAAAAAACTTTTTTTAAAAAGTTTTACTATATAGTTAGTAATATTAAAGTTTTTATTTTCAAATAAAATGTAAAGGAAGTATTTTTGTTTTAAGTCCGACCTGAAATTCAAGGGTTATCGAGAAATTTAATATAAGTATTTGATATTGATTATCAAACCTTAAAAAAAATGGAATCAAATACAAATGTTCCTTTAAAAAGATTTAACAGGAAAATGTTTACTTTTAAATTGAAAACGTGATAAAATTCCGAAAACTTTTTATTGTATTTTACTGAAAGTCTTACAAGGAAGCTGAAATTATCTCCCACTGCTGATACTGATAGACGGAGTACTCGGAGCTCCGACTGCGGACTTTGGACGGTCACCACGATATCAGGGTTGGGCAGGGGCATCCAAAGGTCAACAGAAATCCGGGCCATCATACCCCGCTCAAGGTCAGATGTGTCAGGAAAGGTTACATATACTTCTGGTGTTTTTGGTGGTTCCTTTGAATAAAAAGGGAATGATCTTTATATAATGTATTGCTTAAAGTATTCATATCCATTTTTGGTGTGAATATAAAGTAATCGCTCATTATAAGTATGTGTTTACACAGGAAATAGAATAAATAATTCTAATTAACAAAGAAAGATATAATGCACCAATATTTGATTTTTGCTGTATCAATATGTTTACAAAAAGTATTTGTATAAAAATACAAACCATGATTGCTGTGCGCATCGTATATGTGACATCCCTGTTCCAAATGCTGACTCCATTGTTATAGGCCGCGAATTTGACGACATACTGCTCTCCTTCAGTGATAGAATCTATGGATGTGACGTAAGCTTCAGTCTCTACGTCAACTACGCTGTCCTCATAGTTAGTTGAAGATCCATAATTATCCACATTTTCTAGAGTAAAATTCCCTCCAAGAATGGTGTAAAATCCACTCTAAAAATAGAATTAATGCAATTTAGTGGAGGAACCCAGAATTATCCACTTTTTCTAAAGTAACCTCCAGGGTAGAGTAAAATCCACTCTAAAAATATAACTGATGCAATTCAGTCGAGGATCTAGAGTTATCCATATTTATTAATATAAATGGTGTAAATTTAATCCTAAATATAGAACTGATGCAATGCAAAACAATGGTTTTAGCATTCATTATAAACAAACATATTAAGTGCTTTTTTAATTTCCAAAGTAATGTAACAAAAGAGGCTGATGTTACTCTTAAATTATGTCCTTAATGAATTTAAAACCTTACCTATTCATATATTCTGTAAACCAAGAATATTCATAATGGAGGATAAGCTTTAATAAGAGTAAGCTTTAATATACATTACCGACATTGTTGAGCCTAAGACACTGTAGTAAAATCCATATCTTAGGTAAATAATATTTCCCCCTCTTCTGGCCATATTAGTATCGCCAAGCGCCATTGCGAGTTTGGTCGAAGATGCCGATATTGTAATGGTCACTCTTGGAGTGGTACCTGAGGGGAAAGCCACCTTCAATGTCATGTTACTTTTATAACCAAGATGTAGATCCGAATTTTCTCCCTCCACACTCATCGATACTTGTACAGTAGCCGGAATAGCTGCCTTAACTAAAGACAAAGAGGAGGAAAAAAGATGACAAATGGTGCAAAACCCCCCGAATTTACAGCAAAGGTTGTTATAGTTAATACACAATGTAAGGTTTTTTTTCATCTGCTTTGTTGAAATGTTCCAGCTCCTATGAAGCATTTTTGAAACATCAAAATATGGTACATATTTAGTGATATTACACTTGATATATTTTGTTTCTCGACACCGTTTCACAAAAGCGTCTTAAATTAGGTACTTCGTAACGAGTTACGACTTTCTTATGTCCTATGTATGTACTTAGTTAAGACCGTTTTATAAAAGGTACTTAGTTCCGACGTAACGTTTTCGTATTTACGTCCGTCTTAAATTACCGGAAGTTGATTTTCAATACAGTATGACAGACGAATTTGTTATAAAATCAAAAAAAACGAAAGGATAATAGAGTTAACGAGGTTACATACGACGTTGCACAAATTGCGTCGCTTTCGTGAAACGCCCAAATTTAACTAAGTACTTCCTACGTCGCACTTACGTACAGCGTAGGATATACGATGCTTTTGGAAAATGCTGTTCTGAATCCGAGTCACAGGTTCCAGATGCTGGATGAAAGTAAATTTTCGGAATAGGTCAATAATTTTGAAGCAGGCGCCCCGGGACGGCATTAGATATGCTGTGACCAGTCCGACCTCAAATTTATCAAACTTGGATGGACTAATAGTATGCTTCTTGTGATATCGATGGAGTTGAAATCTTAGATAGTGAATCTGAGCCAAAGATTTCCAACGGTAGTGAAAGGTACAGTTTTATTTGGACCAGGTTAACCAGAGTTTGGAGCAAATCGCATGTCTAAGTTACCTCTGCTACATTTTTTTGTTACATTTCCTTATGCATGATTGATTTTTTAATAAATAACATGCGGTGATAACAAATAATGTTAATAATAAAAAGAAAAAAAACATTATGGGTGCAGATCAAAAAACGGATCTCTTAAAGACTAGAGGTAGGATCAGGTGCCACGGAGAATCAATATTAACCCTAAAATTTAAAAGTTGCTTAAATCTCATGAAAATGCACATATCATATTGAATATGTGTGTAGATAAAGTACCAAGTTATACACTTTTGTTTTCCCTTGGTCTGAAATATCACACTTTCATTGGTTTAAACATAGCACGTGATTGCCTCATAATTCTCTATATTTGTTCGGTGAGAAATAATATTAGGCAATATGGCCGTCATGGGCCGATGCTTCGCTTACTCATTTCGACATTTCATAGTATTTAATACATAAACCGCATGCCGTGATTTTGAAAGACTATTGATTTAAAAGGTGAGATTGAAAATTTTAAAGAGTTTAAATGAGTTAAATTGGACGAGACGTTAGGCATTTTGTACATGGCTTTGCGCAGAGCATCGCTATTTGTGAATAAATATGTCGCCCGATAGTCCTCGGGAAAACAAAACACTTATTAGGTTAGTTACTGACTCATTTCGGAAATATAGTGAGTCAGTAACTAATCTAATAAGTAATATTATCTTGTTTCAGAAAATAATCATAACCTCAACATTTTGGTATATTTCTAAGATTTGATAATAAAAAAAATTGCAATTTTTCTTGTAGTTTTTTTAAAAAGGAAAGCTTGTCCCACAACCGTCGTCCACAACAAAATTAATACATTTTATTTGATATCACATGATAAAGTTATAATGTGAGTCTCATCTTGGGCGACAGCTGCGGACATAACTTTCTGATAAAAAAACCCACTGAAGAATTGGTATCTTCTGCTCAGTTTTTTTTTTAAATTACGAGAAAAAACACTGTTTTTGACGTCATAATTACCCTTGTAAAAGTTGAATCAGGTAACTTTTTATAGATTCTTAGTTCATGGGTATTTTTGAGTAAATAAATGTTGCATTTCCATTTTTGTCATATTTTTAAAATTACGCTAAAACAGGGCAAACTATGACTGAAAGTATCACTGATGTTGCGCACTTCTTATTTATAACAGGCTCGCCACCTGTGAACGTTACTAGTTCGACATATTTTAGTTCTATATATTTATATTATCTTGAAAAAAAGAAAGAAAAAAAACTACAAAAATATTGCCGTCTATACTTTGCTACATGCCAACTATAAAAATATAGATTCCAAATCCGGGAAATGCTTTATACAATATTATTATAATTCCGATATTAATTAATGTAGAACAATATGAATTGTTAACTATGTGAATAAAGATAGATGATTTTGGCATCATCGACACGGTAAACGGAGTAAAAACCATCTATCACTGAGGGATCCATGCACTGAAAGTGTCTATTCATCCTTTATTAAAAAATTCCTCTAAACGAACCTAACTAGCTAAACCCCTACAACATCATGATGGAAACGTAAGCTTAATTCGGCTTTAATTCCTATTCCATCAATTTACATCATGATGGGCTCTGATGACGATCTCCTCTTGATCATATTCTTGTCAGGCTGTCTCTTTTTTTCCTTCCCCGCCAAAATTGTCAAACTTAACGATCTTTCCCTCTTTCTCGTCGTCGACATTGATGTTGACAGACCGAGATGTATCACGTGACCCATTTAAGGTGGGGTTATTCAAATCTTTAGTATTTTTTACCGGCACATAAAAAGATTTTTTTTTTATTTCTTGTATATTTGTTATGCGATTGACTTATACAGCGTAATTTATATCAAAGTTATGACGCAAACAATAAGATTTTTTTATTGTTATTCATTAAAAATACACCATTTTATTCTTTTAATGCGATACAGAACATAATACGACATAGACGTTGATTTTGATATAGCGTTTTGAGTATTGCCTTATATAGGTACAGGAAAAAAATGACAATAAAAAACCACGAACCATCTCGAAAATCCATAAAACAAAATACAAATTCAAAGCAGAGCAACACGGACCTCCAAATAGATAGAGGTAGGATTAGTTCATAGGTACATGTAATATCTTTTTGAGGTATTAAATGCTGGATTCTCTAAGGAATGAGCCTTTTCGTTATCATACATCCTTCCTAAATGAATAAATTCATGAAATTTTCACACAGTCAAGATCATGTAACCAATTGATTTGATCAGTGTTATCGAATTTGACCATCTGATTTCACACCAAGGTTGGGTGAAGTTCACTAACCTTTCCCTCATTTTAAAGGATGATAAAAATAAATTTAGTTATTTGCAGTTATGTAGACATCTGTTTTAGATATGAACATTCTATTTTTCAATGAAATGATAAAATATCAAATTTTAATGATATTTCTTAGCCTGCGTTTCTTCTAATATTTTAAATTTTGACGATATTTTGACTAGAGGTGCTTCTAATAATCAAATATTTCTGATTTTTTACATATTATAAAGACTTTACATAAATACACAAATTGACAGAAAAGCAGTTGACCATTTATTAAGAGGAAAAATTTCCATCTTAGTGATTTGGTCTACATTAATCTATTTATAGAATGAGCGTTAAAAAGCTAAGTTAAATTGATTTGTGACCAAATCTTATCTTAACACCTAACCAAGTTCCTTATTATTAGTTCACATCAGTTGAAATAATCTGGCATTAATATTTTTGTTTTAAAGATGCTATATGAAACCAAATATGTAGGTCATGTTAAGTTCTTAACTTTCATTATTTCTATGTCAAGTTGAATAAAGTAAAATGCAAAGAAAATATTATGTTTTAATTTCATTTCATTTCGATTTATTAGACATTTACTCAAATTAACCTTTGGCAAGTTAAAAACCAGATACGACTCTTTCCTTTATTACTTATACTTTTATTCAAAGATATATATTGCTTAACTGATTGAAAAAAAAGATCATTGATCGTAGCTATTCATATATGTAAAAATTGTAATTTTAATCGTCCATGCATGGAATATATTATTGCCGGATCTAATAGCTTGTAATGAATCTTATTACAAACGTGTGTATTTAAGTGACAAAGTGTGTGGTTATTGCAATGTTAAAGATAGGTTGCATGATAATGAAACAAAACATATACTGTAAATTCCTTACATTACGCGAGTACTTAATTCCGCGATCCCGCTGTTTTGTATCAAATCGCGAGAATATAAAATCGCGAACGCGGAACATTTTTCCATATTTCTTATCGTTACAAACTCTCAGAAAATAAATGGCGAGGTTTTAAAATCCGCGAGGGGTGTTTCTCGCGATTTTACGCGGATATTAATTCCCTGCGTTTAATTAGGAATTTACAGTAATTCTATTTCACCCCAAACTAATCTAATTTTTTATGCTTTATGCTTTGAAGCACATTTTTTCAAGAACTTTTACTTATCAGAGAGCTGTTGACATGTATATTCTGAAATGGCTACGATGAAAATCACACCAAAAATGTGCTTTACAAATTAAATGTACCAGAAATCGCAGGTATCAGAAAAAATGTGCGTCTCTAAAGTTACTAGCTGGCAAGATAATACTGTCTCCTTCAAAAAGTAAATCCTTATCAATTATTATAAAAGTTTTATATTACATATATAAAAACATGCATTGAAACTGGTACTTACCCAATAGTTCATGGTCAATAGCTAGAAAGATAAAGAAAAACTTTAAACAATTTTCCATCTCAGCTCGCACTCTCTATATCAAAACACCTTGTATATGTTAAACTCGTTTGAAATTAACCTAACTTTGAAATTGTTAACGTGACATTCATCATGCTAATTAAAAAAGATAATGAAGTCGGAAAGGGTTTCATTTAATAATTTATATATTTTGTTGTTTCCAATATCTTAAATAAGAATAAAGCTTTCAACGTATTATTTGAATAGCAATTTAAGCAAAAAAGCGAAAGTAATTACTAAAGTAATTACATTTTTACCGAGACTAGTAAACAAGGATCTTCAATTATTCAAATCCAGATATTTACGAGGTTTTATAACAAAATGAATTGTTTTGCAAGTAACAATCAATATAAGTATAGAAACTTCTATAAATGTTTAAAATTAAACTCATTGTAATTATGCAATTCGTAATATACTGGTGAACTTTGAACTCCGTTTATAATACGCATTCTTGACATACTGACCCTATGTAAATTTGAAATAATATTAAACTGTCCGAAACTTGCAATTTTCTAAGCGATGTAAACTGCAACTTTTAATTCATAAGGAACTGTAATATTCGGGACGTCCATTCAATTTTTGCACATATCTGCAGCTTCTTTGGAGATTACTAACCTAGTTTACATACATATTAATTTATTTCTGAGAATATTTGCAAACATTTTATTTTAAAATTAGTTTTGATCATATTTAGCACCCTTCTCTCTTATGGCTAAATTATAAGTTCTATGTTTCTGTAATAATTTTTTTTTATCTTTATCAAGACTTATAAAAAGTAAGATAATTAATTACTAGTTGTAAATCTCAAAACGATTTTAAAATAAAGAAAATATATTTTATGATTCTACGTTAAATTTTAGGGATCTAATTATTGATTTCGAATAGATGAGAATAAAAGAGGGAAGGGTGATATTTAAAATAATACTAAGTTTTTAATGAATCAATATACGTAGTTTCATATTAGATTCACGTTGTAAATTTCTAATGAAAGAAATTGAGGCAGTTTTCTTTCTATTTTAAATTAAGTGGTCAGGGATTGAGCAATTTACCTCTCCGAAATGGTGTTCTTGTAATATTGGAAATTTTGGTACCTCGGTTCTTATAAAGTATTGATTTTAAACACCCAACCAGAATTCCAAAGTTTTTTTTTCAAATAAGTCTCAATTTTAAGAGAATGCTGGTTATTATTAAAATTTTTAAAATTTCCTCTTTAATTACTTACAGGTCGAGCTGCTTTTTTGAAGAGAATGTTAATAGACTGGCAGATAAACAAACAGACATATATTCCTGACCATCAGCTTTCAAATTAATTAAATGGTGTTCACAGACGTTTAAAAAAAACTTCGCAACGCATGGTGTCTTTTATTATAACCTCGAACTTAATTATGGCAATTAAAATAAACATTTTAAATGATTTTTTTCTTAGTTTTGTTCCTGTTCACATCTAACAGTAATTAGCTTCGATGTTCAACATTTCACATTTTGGAGTCTGGAATGAGCTATCACGATGAAAAATATAGTCAGAAAGTGGAAGAAATAGTAGTATATCTAGCGGATTTCTGATTAAATAAATAGTATAAATATACCGATTTAATATTAAGGAGATTGGCACCAGAAATACTGGTAATGTCAATCATCCGAAACCTTCTTGGATATATATATATATATATATATATATATATATATATATATATATATATATATATATATATATATATATGAGGACTTCAGATGTTCATTTTTTTTCATGTGTGACCTATGTCACATGCCATATTCTGGAAATATGGGACTCCAAACAGAAATGATAATTTTTCTGAAAATATTGCTAAAATTTGGCATGGAATTGATGATTTGAAGAAATCAACTAAATGTTTATAGTTTGAACTATGCTTTGGTTATGAATTCAATACAGTATGGAGATGAATACATGTAGTGACTATGAAAGTTATATTCATGTCGAAGTTTCAAAAACATAACTTTACTGCTGGCTTCAAATGCCTGTGCATTATGAATACAACAGCAAATGTAAAAATTGTTGCAATCAAATCATTACGCAAATAAAAAAAATAATAGAAATGTCATCTTTTCAAAGCATTGCATACACACAGACAAACATTTAATGTCTCATATAAAAGTAAAAAAAAAAGTAGGGGTCAATCTCAAAAAATTGAGATCTGATATGAACTATGCTAATTTTAGGCTAAAATTGGATTAAATGTGTTCTTGACTTCTATGAAATATAAGCTAAATATGCCAAAAAATATTGATAGAAATAGCAAACTATTGTTCAAATATGCTTTTTCAGGACAACATAAATATATCACAATACATAAACTATCTGTAAGTTTAATCTGCGCTGAAAATTAGGAGGCTAAAGTATAAATACTCTAAAACTGTTGAGTTATGAATATTATTCATTTTCTTCTTGAAAACCTTCCGCTACAATATATAGTCCATTGTAAATTATAAATCTACAAATAAAATTAACATATGATTCAGAATTTTTAGGCAAAAAGTGGCATAAAGTAATTACCCAAAAAGAGATACGAACCTCTTTAACTCGAGAAATTCATTATTCATATTGCTTAGGCATAATTTTTCAGGCGGGGCTCGTAAAACCCAATGTAATTATAGTGTTTTTTGTTAGCTGATGATGAGTCTTTTTTATTCTACCTTTTTTTATTTATTAAACTTTAAACTCCTGTAGTTTTACAGAGCTATATATAATGAACTAAGACACGTTTCATAATCAAAACGTTTCCTGTGCGATAACAAGCTACGGTGTAACAAATCTGCCAAACAAATATATTTTTAAGATTATCATATGATTGTTAGAATGTCTCGCTTAACATGGTACTCTGTGGGATTGTTTAACTATAGACAGTCTATTTGGCATCATTGGCTCGCTGTGAGCGACGTCTTAGCTCACCTGAGCTGAAAGGTCCAGTGAGCTTTTCTGACCGTTTTTTGCCCGACTTCCGTCTGTCTGTCCGTCCGTCCTTCCGGTTATAAACTTTTTACTTTTTCGATTTCTTCTCCAGTACCGCTGGGCCTGTTTCAACCAAACTTGGCTCAAAGCTTAATTGAGTAAAGGATCAATTTCGTTGAAATGAAGGACCAAGCCCTCTTTCAAAATGAGAAAATAAAGAATTTTAAAAATGTGTTGGTATCTTTCAAAATTTATCTTCTCAAAAACAATATGGCCAGAAAAACTGTAATATGTGTGGAAGCATCCTCAAATAGAGTAAATTGAAGTTTGTTTACATCATGATCCCCAAAGATAGGATGTGGCTACAATCGGGTTTCGCAATTTGATATCGAAATATAAAGAGAAATTCCTTTTGAAATTGATTCTCAGACATCATTTGGCGCGAAAAGTTGTAATTTTTATTGAAGCATTCTGTTTTTAAATACAAAGTCTGTTCAAATCATATTCAATTGATTTGACTGTGGTCTCTGGACAATTATTGGGCCCCACAAAGGTTAAGTTTCTGGTGTAGATTAATATAAACCATAACAGTGGGACAGTAGTGAAATTTTACCTCGGGACAGTGAATCTTGTTCACTCGGCTGATTTTCACTACACCACACTCGTAATAATAAATGTTTTTATTATACTTTTGTGTTAAATACTGAAATATGATTGGTTTAGACGTAGTTTATAATCCGTTTCTTTTACTCTCAGCGTTCACAACGCACTTGGTAACGGGCAACACAACGAATTGTAACATGTACATAAATTATACGCGTACTGTTAGCCGTAGAATCCACGTTAGCATTTACGAAAAATAACGTTTTCTTTAAAAATAAGACATTGATGATCAATATAATAAAATGAATGGTGCCTGTTTGAGAGGGCAACATTAAGTTTCTTCGCTGAAAAGGATCAATTGCCTATTACAATTGAATTGACCTATAGGACCGGTAATATTGGTTTCTGTCTTTAAAATAGCACATCGATTTCCGTTCCACTTCTTCATTTTAGGCCATACACAGTAATTTAAACTCTAGGGTTCTAGTTCTCATAATGTTTAATGATTGAACAAAACGTTTTACAATCGTTGTCCGAGCATTATGAGCAATGGACGCTTTTTTTTTATATCTTGAAATCTTTTTTTCAGTTTACTTTCTATAATACAAAGCATTTTTTCTTTATATGCGTTTAGTTACAACCCGGGACGTATTAGCAACTATCGAAATTCTCATAAGAGACCGGGGGGTCATTATTCTACGTCGAAATGTTGTAGAATAATTGGATCTTTATTTAAGAAAATTGACCCAGGTGTCATTCTTCTTCATGTTAAACATGAAGATAAATGACTACCGTAAAAAGTAACCCCTGCTGTAAACAAGAATGGATATGATTGCATTCATGAGTAAAGAGTGATTATGGCATTCTTGCATATTTTGAGGTTTTTACAGAATTGAATAAATCACATTTCAAAGTTGTCAAATCTGAAATGTTATGGCTATTTACCAGTTTAAAGTCGAGTCTTTCTCTGCTTTTAGTTAAGTTTTACAAGAGAAAAAATGTGACGTCATTTTTAATCACATGCAACGTCAAAACAATTTTAATAGAAAAGTGACCGTGACTTCGAACCGCAATAAATGTGAACTACAACACTATGTATTTTTTTTTAAATTATGGACTAATTTGTATGTCGCTAAGTGGTTAAAAGGACCAATATCAAGTGATATTGATTGAGGCGATATAGACTGAGCTTGTGAGGTCGATATCACTTTTACGTGTCTGCGGTGGATACTACTTGACAAGTGTCATTATAGTAACATATTTTTGTACAATGATGTCCTTAATAGTTATATAATCACCCCATTAGACAATTTTATTTAAACTGATAAGTAAATATAGTACAACAGCTAAACTCAGACAACCAGATTTTTCAAGCTCTTTGGGTGATCATCAACGGCAGACGATCAAGGTCAGATGGGGATAAAGATTCGTTGTTCAAAGACAGAATGTCAAGTGATTTTTTACAATCAATAATTAAAAAAATATATGTTTTATATAAGTTAGTTAGGCACTAATGTGTCTTAATAGTTTGAACAGTACAGAGCCGTTGAAACTTGATCAATGCTATAACAATGACTTACTCATACGGTATTGTGTAAAGTACATATTAAATAAATTATAGAATATATATTAATTTAAAAATACATAAATGATAAAATGATAAAATGATAAATGGCCCTCGAGTATTTTTGTATGGTACTAGAAAAAGTATAAAGTCTTCTATTATTAGTGTAATCTAACTTGAAAGAAAGAGGTGATATAAGGAAGCAAATATTTAAATTGCATCTAATTTGGTATACATTTAAACAATAAGATGCTTTCTTTGGTGATTCAATCGGGATATGAAGGTAGCGACATTGCAGAAAAAATACATAACCCGCGTTAGCGGGTTATGTAATTTTTTTCTGCTCTGCTCGCTACCTTCATAACCCGTATGAATCATCAAAGAAAGCATTTTATTGTTTATATTAACAACTTTCTTTTAGCTAATTAATACATTGATTATGAAAAGTTAGTTAAATTCACTAAATTACTGTTAATGTACATGAGTACGTTAGTTAGAAGAAACAGCCAAATCGTCTCTTGTGAGACTTTGAGTCTGACATCAGCATGATTATTTCATGCAGTCCGTGGTCTTTCTTCGGTCGCTGTAGAATTTGACCAATCGATAAACGTGTCAATTTCACTCCTGTCAGTTTTTTGTCAGTTTCAGGCGCTGTAGATTTCGACCAATCGATAAACGAGGCGTGTAGATTTCAGTCTGGCTGTTTCTTTAGAGCTTTGAATAACTATAAGTTTCCGTAAGAAATAGAGGAAATAATACTTAGTAGATGTAAATATAATAAAATATTTTGGAAGAGTACCAGTATCGGTAAGGTCTTCATTACTCGTATATTATTCATTGTTTTCATGACCCATTTTGGGAAGTTTAAAGCGATCATGAGTTATAATTAAATTTTGTGTTATAATATTCAACGCAAAATGTAACACTGCAAAATCTTACGAATATGAATCAGAGAATGTATTTTTAGTCGGGCTCTGCCGAAAGCAGAGTCCTGGCTGTAGGCAGGCAAATCGCCAATGTTACTATAAATAGCACAACTTCAAAAGTAAACAAAAAACCAAACAGCGTCAAAGTAAAAGCTTCCGCTATACCAAATAGTTACACAAAGAGCCACGATTTTTCAAAAGTGTTGGCATTCTGTTTCTTTTTTTTTATTTCGAGAGAATTGCATTTCTTTTTTTTAGTTTTCTTATTAATAACGTGTTCTAAAAACAAGACTATGCATTTTTGACACATACAATGCGCATGAATTTCCATGAACTACTTTGCTGCGCGTTGAAGAAATGGGGATTGAATATATAACGCTTGTTGCAAAATTCAAGGCAGCAACTGCTGAACATTTTTCTACTAGACAGACATATTTTTGGTTTATAGCCACTTCCAAAATTTGAAATTAAAAGCATCAGAGAGAGAGAGAGAGAGAGAGAGAGAGAGAGAGAGAGAGAGAGAGAGAATTTTTTTCAGTCTTTACGACTCAGTATGCATAAAGACACACTAAAAGAGCATGGCTTTCAGTACTTCAGTGCTTTGATTATTTCTTGGAATCTAAAGCGCTTACAATATTGAAATTTAAAAATGAAATAGCCGCCATTCTTTTCCGGTTTACGGTTTGGTATGGTTGATGTAATTATGTTAAATGTCATTAAAGTTCAAGTCATGATGACAGAATGAGCTTGTGTTATCCATCCATCTGAATCATAACTGGAATATCGGGGTAATGTTAGGGGTGACTAATTAGCACAGCTACGTTTGATTGCCTTTAAACATCATATATATAAAATATCAGTTTAAAATTGAACTAGTTCGTGAAAATTAATCATAATGAACCACAATCGATGACGGATGATGATTGCAACGAACGAAGTCCATTCCATGTAAATCAACAAGATGCAGAGAATTGCAATGATTTTTTTTCTAAATTTTTTCCTTTGTACTTTTCCGTGAAATCATCAAAATTGTTGCACGAGGTTTCAATTTATATTTTCTTTGAAGTTTAAGTGAAAGACAATATTTTTTGGCATTAGATATACATGTCATAGTGTACAATTCCAGGTAAATCAATCTAAATTGCTGCAGGGAGTTGCAATAAAAGAGTTCTCTGAATTTTAGATAAAACAAAAATTTGTTTTCTGTATAAAATATTCATTTCATGATGTAAAATTCCTTGTAAATCAATGAAAATTGGTTTAGGGAGTTGCAATAAAAGAGTTCTCTGAATTAAGATGAAAAGACAATATGTTTTTCTGTATAAAATATTCAATTATAATGTGACATTCTATGTTGATCGATCAAAATTGATGCTGGAAATTGCAAGAAAAACATCCTAAATACTAAGTAAAGCGAAAATGCGTTTCTTTATTAAAAAAAATAATTTGATTGTACCAGCCCGTGTAAATCAAACAAAAAGATCACATATGATGCAGACGACTGTAATGAAAAAAGTCTCGGAACTTTAAATAATGAAAAAAAAATCATATGTATAAGAAGACTGTATGCGATTTGGATAAAAAAGATTTCCAGTCATTGACCATTTTACATGTTTTCTTTAGATTTTGTGATTCCCTACATTATTATGAAATCTTGATATTAAAGCAAGTTAAAAGCAGTGTTGCATTTTAACACAGCATAAAACTTAAAATTTGAATAAAGTCAAATTCAATAAGGTCAATTTTACACGTACAAAATACCACTGGCAACTAATGAATAGGTATTTAATTTAGCTAAGAAAATGAAATACAAGTATAAGACTGAACATCTTGAAATTGAACCAATTACGATACATTTTCATATGATATAGTAAGTATTTCAATTACAAACCAGTACATTTTTATATTCAAAACTTCTTCCTCTATCAACTTCGAGCTCATTGCTAGGCCTAGAAGTTTTTAAGACATGTTCTCTGTGAATATGGGCAAAATAATCATAGTTTCCATATCAGGGGTTAGACATAAGCTAAAAAAAGGAATCCACAGTTTGCTCACACAAAACTAAATATAGTACTATGTAGTTACGTAGATTGACACCTTCAAGTCAGTATAGTTAAGGTTTTCCGCTCTCAGCGGAAAACCTTACTATTATTCTGAAAATTTTTCAAATTTCTTATTATTTTTTTTTCTTCTAGACGCCAACTTTGATCCTTAATATCTCGCTCGTTTGTTCACCGATTGTTTTGAAATTTTCAGGACTGATAACATGCCGCGTGATGTTGTCGTTGCATATTTTAGTTGAGAAAAATCTTTATCCGGTTTTGAGTTATTCCCCTTTTAGTAAAATTTAACGACTTCTTTTGTCCAGGGGGTTTAGCTTTAACGATGACTGGCAGAGTCTCAAAGATGGGCTGGTTTGGAAGCTAATACATTGAATTTGTGCGAGATATATTTTATTTATTATTTAAATGCAAATAAAAGGGGTGGTATAGATGTTGAAACAAAGATAAGAAAAAAAATTTAAAAAAATCGCGTATTTTCCTTGTTAGTTTTCTACCTGATAAAAATTTGTTATAACATGTATTTTAAAAGTTCTTGGTCTTACCGAGACCTTTCATTCGGTATACAGAAAAAGGGGCTGGCCCTTATAATTAGGGAGTTAGAGGCGTCCAAAGTTCCTTGTCAATAACTTAAAAAGGAATAAACATTTCTAATGCATTATTGAAGCAAAGTTGTAAAGAAATTAATTTTGAATCCTTCTATAGTATTCAATTTAATGTTTTCGTAATTTATAGTCAGTATTTGCAGAAACAATTGTTGTCAGTTCGGTCCATTTTTGTGGGGGTGCGCACGTTTATGAGGTTATGAAAGGGCTTCTTGTAATGCACTAACTGATACATGTAGCGCGCAAAAATAATTCCACATAAAATTCCCAAATGTTTTATACATATGTACATTTTCATTTCATATAGATAAACCTCTTTGACCTTTTTTTTGTTGTTTGTTTCATAACTGTGCCCCTGTCTATATATAGATGCATTACGAGACTCAGGTAACCGATCGATAGGAGAGTCGCTAGCTGTATTCAGGCCGTCGCCCAGACGACAGTGCATGTGCTTGTAGAGCTGGACGTACACGATTAACGCCCCACTGTGTTATACTGTAACAGAGACATTTTGAATTGTTTCAGTTCTGGGAGATGTGTTAATAAAATGGTTCCAATGCATGGTAATTTAACTAAACTTTTCTACAATACGTATACACGGCCGTCATATAAAGCACAATGTGTATTACTGACATGACAAATGTACGCTGGCAATTTAAACGAACGCGGGATTGCTCCCGATAGAACAATTCTTTTAAAGCAAAAAAAAAAATACTGATTTGCGATGGATATAATATAATTATCATCGTGGAGATGATTTTAAAATGTGAACTTGATATTCGTATACGATAATATTTGAATCCAAAGCCGCTAGTTTTAAGTTACGGTTATTAGGGATATTAATTATGACTTGCCCCGCGTTTCAGGTTTTTTACTTGCAAAACATCTACAAACGAAAATACCAAACAACCTTCAGCAGCAACTTATAAATTATTTATTCCATACACAATTCTAAAGAGGTAATTAAATTAATTTTATAAATGCTTCATACTTGTATTCGCTATCTTCCATGGAAAAAAGTGGCATGGAAAAAATGTTGTTCAATGTTCATCAAATACGCTGTAGCCTTAGCAATCGAAAATAATTAACAAACTGTATATTGATAGATTGACATATCAACAAACATTCTGACCCGCAATGTGTTTTCTTACAAGTTCTATAAAACGTAGACTCAATGACTGAATTCTTTATTGTTTTCCGTCTGGGTTATATTGAATCACGGGTGTACGTTATGTGTAGCCAATTGTGTACATGCAGAGCAATGCATTGCTAGGACAATAAAATTCCAACAATGTATATGGTGAGGCCGGTCAGACTGATACTGGTTCTGCTTGTTCTACAAATAGCGAATGTAAGACGAAATATTTGGGTGTTATATTTTAAACAAATATAAGTATTGCTTTCTTAAAAGCTTGCATTACTCAACAAAGTATTTTATTGTAATTATTCTTAGTTACCTTAGCTGCATATATGTACCGCTCGGTCTGTATCCCGGAAAAATTGACTACCATCCGAAATTTTTCATACAAGGTCTACAGACTTGCAGCTACATGTAACATTACCTTTAAGAATACATTTTAGTATTTGCCGCTGTTTATAAATTCATTTAAAAGACGCGCAGAATCAAGTGGTAATATGTCGTTTGATATGGGATTTATGACGTCTATTTATATTGTTTTCCTTAAAATTATTTCATTATTTCAAGCTTGTGGGTGGAATGAAATCAGTTTCACATGTTATATGACATAAATATGTCCTCTTCCCACTTTTTCTCGAAGCAACTATTTTTATAAAATTTACATAAAAAATTGAATTATCATGGAGTTGCCCCCCCCCCCCATTTTGGTAGCATGTAAAAAAAATGCTATAAAAATCATGAAATTATGAGTGAAATTTTGAAAATTTTGGATCTTGTCAAGATTTGTTGGATGAGTTTGCCCCCCCCCCCCACTTTCAAAAACGATGCTACGCGCTTGGAAATTACTCATTTCTTTATTCCCCTCTTTAATAAACAAAACAAACTAACAAACATAACCGATCCAGATAAATATAATTACATGTATCAAAAATAAACTTAAAAAACAAACTACACATTCATCCTTCACCCACAATATTGCCACAACGATATTTCTCATCGTTGTAGACCCGTGTAACAATCTGTTAAGTAGGTGCTTGCACGAAAAAGAACCCCTTGCTGATCTACATTTTCATTAACGCATACAAAGAAAAAATATATTAGATTTATTTTTGAATTTCTTTTGATGTTAAAAAAAAGAGAAGAAATAGGTTCTCAGTCTCTCTTTATGCCTGTTTGTTAGCGGTTAATCCAAGTTCATTTTGAATATCCTTTTCTAATTTAAAAAATGCGATGTAAATTTTTTTCATGCAATATTTCGGATAAATCAATGAAGAGTTGTTTCTTGAAATTTTATTAGACCATAAAATTGTAAAATGCTAACTTTGAAAATTGTGCCCGATTTCTTTCTTTTTTTTAAGGTAAAACTTTATTGATTTAAAAAATGATTCTTTGAGACAAACAAATTGACATAATCAATAAGAGTTTGACAATCTCTAACTGCAGGTCTGTAGCTTTCAGTCAGAAAAAGAATCGGATGGACGACCTAGGACACAGATCGTCCATCCGAATTTCTTGAAAATTGCCATTATTTTCGTACGCGGACGCAAAACTCACCGAGACTAAATGGTTCGTATCTTAAGTTTTAAGTTTTAACTGCTTTGAAAGGTAATATTGGTTTTCTGATAATTATGAACATGAATAATTAAATAAAAATGGTTAAAATTTCAGTAAAATTACCGGCATCGGTCTTCTCCGTGCGCGGATCTAGAAGAGACAGGGTTCCAGACCCCCCCCCCCCCCTCCCAGCTAAATTTCTTTCAATTACGTGTACATTATAAACTTACCAAATATGCCTCGGACATCCCTTGGCAAACTCAAATAACCGTCTGACTTTTCAACCCCCACCCCGGAAAAATTTTCTGATCCGCGCATGTTCCCCCTCCTCGAAATACAAAATTATTCTTTAAACCCCTTGTAAAATTTCCAGGATCTCCGCATATATACTAAGAGATTCATTGGCGCTTGCGTTCGATAAAAATGCGTGTAAAACGTTTGCCAATGGTGTTTTTACCTTCGTACCGGGCATAACCACAGTCCCACTCTGTGAATAAAATGCGGCGAATCAAACTAGAGACAACGGGTTAAGATCTGTATTTGCTCATAAACATGTAGTATCATAGTGCAAAATGCACTGTTCAATTATAATTTTTTTTTACTTTACTTGTAAAATTCAACACCGGTTTCGTAATTTTTTCTCACAGTTTATTTCTTACATAGATACTTTTTTTTATTTAGTGATTGATACTTTTCAGACTTTATATGTGATTTCAAAGAGACAGAGTGTCATGTCTCAAGGACTGTTTACCTCTTAAAACAACATTGTGCAATTATCAGATTTTCATTTCTTGGACATCAAACTCATTGAGTTTATTTAATTATTTTATATCTGTGAACCTTTCACTCAGCTTACTTATATAATTACCTGTCAATTGCAATTTATACTCATTGTTAAGATTCTTATAAATAGTTATGTACAATTGTCAATACGCAGTCTGGAATACGGCGGCCAGCCCTGGCCACGTCCTACTCTCCCAGAGTCTTGAGTCCGGAGGCCACTTCTGGCCATATCCGACTTGTTTGTTAAATTGTTGCCATCGTTGAGTCTCGTCCAATAATGTGGAATCCTGCATCAATTGCCTGTTTATTTCTCTGGAACTGTATACTGGTGGACCTTCGGGAATAAGGCAAACCTACCCTTTGTTTTAGCTTACGGCCCACAGCGCGCCCCAACCTTTTACCTTATACACTTTACGCCAACATTCCCTCACCCGGTTCGTACTGCACACGACCGATGCAGATCCAGACGAATTCTCTATCACCGTAAAATCTACGCGGTCACAGAAATATAATACTTTGTTTCTCAGTGTTTACAAATCTAATATTGTACTATGGTCAGCTATAAATTTTTTGTAATACGTCACAAGTATGACGCAGCTACGACGGAAAACCTAATCGTTGCTTGCAACGAGCTCGTCTCTAGTTTGATTTAAAACTTAGGAATTTACACCACATGGATTTTCTGCCTACTAAATCTTTTGATTTTATATATATAAGCCTTCAAACAAAGAAAAGCGAAGAAATTTTGAATTTTTGGATAACTGGACATTCAGGATAAAAAAAAAAACTATAGCTACGAATACTGGACCGTGACCGCTCTGTTACAACGCACTGTGATAAATTATGCACTTTGAAAGACTTTTCAAAGTGCATTAATTTTGAGGCCAAGTAAACGCACTTTGACGTTTTTTTTTTGATATCGTCGATATTAACGCATTTCGAAAATAAAATTGTTCAGGGTTTCGTCAAAATAATTGATGCTTTTATATACAATAAATGATTGTTTGAACCTTGTTTAACTTATTGTGATGTATTTAAAAAAGAACACATTGTATTCTCAACTGACTTGATAAACAGTTTCTCAATTAAAATTTGTTTCTTCTCTCATACGACAATATTGACAATTTACACATAAAGAACTATTTAGGAGACTTAAATTATCCAAATATGACATAAACTGCATCGCTTAGCAACTGCATTTTTTTTTTTACATGCAACAAATTTACTTCATATGATTTAATGATTTAAGTAAACTTATTTATTGATAAGGAATATTATGTATAACATTTCAACTAGCTTCAATTGCATGTGCTTATAAACAAACATGATGTGTTAAAAAAGGGTACGGTAGGAATCATTGCGAGAAAGAAAAACCTAACCCTAACACTTATTTTTAAAATTTATCATATAATAATCCATTGTTTGTCAATGTACATTTAATTTTTTTTTATAATTAAGTGATCTTATTAGAATTTTTGTAATGAGGGTCTATGTTGAAAGACATAGATAATACTATCAACAAATTGGGACTTCAATTCCAAAATTTGTGATTATTACATATTTTTTTTCAAAGTGCGTTTAGTGTCTAGATACTAAAAATGTTAATGTACCTTTATAACGCACTTTGAATTTTTTTCAAATTGCGTGGATTTGGTAAAAAATTTAACGCACTTAAAAGAAAATTTTTAAAGCGAGTAACTTTTTCAAAGTGTGTTGCCACACAGGTGGTTACAAATTAACCATCAGATCTGAGTGTCTTAAACTTAAATTTCAGCTTTAAAATTTATCAGTTTCCTATACCTTTATACAGAACTCTTTTTCATAGAATATTTAAATAGTCTAAAAATGGCCACAGCCATTGAGCCCTTTTAATATTTCGAAACATAGATATTTTATTTGATGGATAGACAAAGAAAATATTTTTTTTTTGGAAAAATTATTTTACATAACAGAGACTAATATTGGCTTGTATGTACGGTAATTTCATGCATATCTTTTTTAATTTTATTCTATGCTATGGTATGCTATTTCAATGATTTGCTATGATATTTTTATGCAATGCTATGATATTTGTATTCTTCCAGAAATTGAAATACATCGTAAAGAGCATAATGATATGGTATGCTATGAGATTTGAACAAAAACTAACATGCAATTTGAACAGTCTACTTACTTATTTATTTAACTTAAAAAAGTCAATGAATGTAATTCGAGTTATCAAAAGAAAAAAAACATTATTGTTCGACAAATAGCTAAATAATTTCTTTTTATCACTTTCTTAATTTTTAACCGGGATTTCCAAAGGAAAAATCCGGTTATTAAAATGGCGGGCGGCTGCCAAAAGGGTACCCTCATTGTACGGATAACTCCTCCTACAGTTTTCAAGATAGGAATATGTTCTTTCGCATATCAATTGTACATATATCAGAGATGTGCGTATTGCTAGGATTTTGATTTCCGATAATTTATGAAAAAAATACTAGATTTTGAACTTAATCATTTTTTGGCAAAATGTTGCATATAGGGTACTCCATTTTACTGGATACGGGATGACATGGATTATGGATACAGTTCACATAAAAGAAAACCCAGTTTGCTGTCACATTGACAGCTTTTCACTTGTTTTATATGATTTGAATAAACTTAGACCTCTGACAAATTAAAATATTGGCCAGTATGTAAATAAATACTTGAGTTAAACTAATTTGAACCTCATGGGAAATATTACAAAAGATTTCAAAAGAACTAAATCTACGAAGTGCCAAAATCAGGCCTGTCACAAAAATAAGTCAAACTCTCCCAAATAATGCTTTAAGATTAATGATTAATAAAACACTTTATTTTTTCAAAATATATTTTCTAATCCTTCAAACTTGGTATTGTTCCTATATGCTCACTATGACGCTATGACGTTGACGTCTTTACTATAACATCATAAGGAAAATGATAATATTATGTATATGAAGGTAAAAAGTATGTAAAGACCCTAAGGTCTTACACGAAATGAATATTTTTATGGACTGAGAGAAAATTACATAATAGCATAAAGAAATACAAATAATAATTAATGTAATAATTACTTGTAAATATAACCCCATAAGCATGGGTCAGTGAAATTTTTGCAATTTTTGAAAATGTATTAAATTAAGCTCCTTCGATCTTCAATCATGTTCCTGATAATGTTTAAAAAAAACGTATGAATCGTATGAACTATGTAAAAATTGCATGTTGATAGTCCAAAGCCCCTGCAAACAAGACATTTATCTGATCAAATATATGTGGGGAAGAAACTTACACTAACGCTAGGATAGTATCGGCAGTTGGAATGCATGTCACACACGCTGATTTGACTACTCCACCGTTAATTGTCTGACATTTATTCCAGGATAAAGCAGTCGGCTAGCTATGAGAGCTTTCAGTGTTCCTGTTATAGATTTTTACCATAAAAAAATGAAGACAAACTGAAAACCAAAAAAAAAAAAAAAAAAATATTATTAAATAAATAAATAATGAAAATTAATAGGTTCAAGAATGTGTTCATCAAATCTTTGTGTAACACACTATGTACAAATTAGATGCTTTTCTACTTTTTTTAAGTCCGTGCCCTGTTTTTTTTCTCAACATGCACATTTTACAATCCTTAATACTAGGTTATGAGATTTTTTTGGAATCTATTGTTAGTGTTAAGCGTAAAACATTTTTTTTAAAGAACTGATACACAGAAACTGATACGCAGAAAGCAATCTTATTTTTTGGAAATATGTCGTTGAAATCTTTTACGTAATATGGTCATATATTCCAATCAATCAATGGTCGTTAAGAAGTTTATATGATCAATTATGAGATGTATGACTGTGTTATTGTAGGCATTGGGAATTATTTTCCCCCAATGTTAAGGAAGTTTGATGGTCAAGAAATGGACAATCAAATATTTCCTAATTTTTCAAATTATGATATGGTTGGATATAAAGAATCATGTAGTTAAAAAAAATACCAATTAGCCCTATTGTAAAATTTCGCTACATTTTAAAAAATAGCTCTGTAAATTCCGTCTATCATGCAAAGTGTTTTTAATTTCATGAACGTCTTTGATACTCCTAAGTTCGGTCACATTTTAACTGTGATAACCTGCTGAAACCATTAACATTGCATTCTCACTCATACCTGTCTAATTTTCAAAAAATGAAATCGATTTTTATATCCGTCTTATTTTGTGCGTCTTTCTGGCAGTCTGTGACGTCACACCTATGTCGGGTCACCCCAATGCAACGAGGAGAAATGGACATCACACATGTAAGAACGAAAAAATTGCAAACTAGGAAAAATCTCGAACGTCATTGATTTTTGAAAGATTTTGATTTAAACGAAGACAAGTGTTATTCCATGATTTTTTTAAGAAACCCAAAAAAGGAGATCGAAAAACTAGACCATTTTCAACAAAAAAACCGCCTCGAATGTATTACGTAAGCCTTCATGAGAATTACAAATGTTGATTTAAAAACAGAAATGTATATTAATATTAAAGGCTTATGTGTCGTAAAATTTATATCGAGCGGAAGTACGACCTGTTACATGTACCTGCACGGTGCTTCCTGTGGGGGTCAGAATGCAAGCATGCGCAGTGGTCCATATGAAATATACATCGGGGGTCAGCAGGTATTCATCAAATTGTTACAGAATTTAAACCACTCGAAATCGGGTCTCCAGGTATATTGTAACGTGTCTATTTCTTGCACGTAATATGCCAAACTGCACGAATTAAGAACCTTTTAGAAATGTGGTTAATGTCTACAAGCACGCAGCGGTTTGAAATCTATTTCTTGTTTTAACATGTTTTATTTCTAAAGAAACTTGCATAACTCTCAAGATATGAGATTATCTAGCATAGGCCTAGTTAACAAAATAATCGGAGCCCTTTAACTTTACACCGGTTTCCTTGAAACAGATTGTCTTTTTCAATGGGTTTTAGTTTCAAATACCTGAAAGCTTTATAATTTAACCCATTTATAATATTCATATTCTCTTTCTCTCTCCTCTCTCTCTCTCTCTCTCTCTCTCTCTCTCTCGCTTTGAAATTTTAGTTTTATGTTAAAAGATTTAATGTATTTAATAGCTGTTAAAAATTCAAATGTGAAACATTTTTGCAATAGCAAACAACACAACTCTTTGATTCTTTATGTTGTTTTTCTTTTATGCAATGAATTCATTGCATCTTTTGACACACATTCCAAGCAAGAAAATTACCAGACTGTCACGTGTTTTTTTTGTTTTGTTTGTTTTTTGTTTTTTGCAGTCACTTGCATGTTTCAGTTCACATCTATACTACTATATTAAAATAATAGACTCGAATACCAAGAGATTGGAAGAATACTGTCTTTTGTTTTTTTTATATTCAAAACATCATTGGTACTTGAAGATTGCCAATTTGTTTTTATTTTTTCTCAATTAAGCTTCGCTAATTAATAATCAACGAAAGTTCCTTTGAAAAAATCCGGAAATCATCTTGATTTTTTTTTGGATTTTACTATCTTACGCATGCGCATTACATTCACGTTTAATCACGGGAACTCTTTAGTTTATGTTTCCACAATTTCACACTTGCATGGATAAACTCAGAAGCGATAATACAAATACGTGTAAATTTTCATTGAAAATTTGTCATACATACTGTTTACCAAAGGAAATACGGGAGATAACTCTTAGTGCATTTAATATGAAAAATCCTGAGAGTCCCTAATGTCAACATGGTGTGTAAAGCGAGTTAAAAAAGTTGGTGAAAAAGTGTTGAATTCTTCATTAATTTAGATGAAAGGTATTTACAGCCTCAAAATGGTTTGTTATGAATAATTTGACTGTTATTATCAATGCACTTCATTAATTTTCTCCAAAATCATTTCGGAGCGATTCTGAAATTATTTGCTACATTACGGGTATATGGGAGGCATTTCAGCTGTGGTGAAGGCCTGTCCTGAGCCACATTTAGATCATTCTAACTAAGAAGAATGTAGTGAAATTAATAGCATTATTGTAGGCTTAAAGCTTGTATATGTAAATGTCAACAATACGGTGTGTCGATGTATCGATTTCGTATAAGTCCGATATCATATGCAACGTCGCATCAACCGGTGCACGCACGGGTCAAAGACTAGTTACAATAATAAAATTAAGATACATGCACGAAAATAACTGTTGTGCCATCGTCTTTACATTATATCGAAATACATGTATTTATATATCACATTATATCTGTTACAATGAAGAACCGTCGTTACATAATTTCACATACAATGTATGTATAGCTTATCAAACAAGAAATGCAGTCAGGTGTAGCGATAGGTGACATCATTCAAATTAATTTTATTTCATACAATGCAGTTATGAGTGTATTGTAAGATTCCTCAAAGTTTAGATACCTTGTGAAACAGCAATAACATATCATATGAATGTAAAATAGTTCTAAGGCAAGTAGGTTCTCAGGCAACATGTGAAACATTTGTTTAAAAAGTGAACATTCTAGCGCAAACAGCCTACCCAAATTATCAAAAACACTCAAAAAAGTTAATATATCTAGAAATAAAAGATAAGTTTTTGGTATTGTATTGAAATCTTTTGGATATGTAACTCATTGGTTAATTGACAACTAACCTTACGGTTTCCTAATTTATACAAATAGCACATTGCATGAATATAGACACCTAGAGTTGAATTCAAAACAAAAGATTATTTCATATTTTTTTTTCACAAGCTTTCTAAAATACAATTGGTATTTAAATATATTTGACCACTTCCAATAGAAAGCAATGATGTACAAATGAATTGTGACAAAAATAGACTAAAGACTTATTAACATTTTAATATTTTGTTCGAAAACATTGAATGTTAATGATTGAATAAATTAAATAAAAATTATTTGACTGTAGGAGGGATTGAAAAAAAAACTCCAGCACATTCATACATTTTGACAAATGGAGGATCTCAAGTCAATGAATCTTTGGTCAAACAGTTTGTACAAAAAGTTCACATAGTTTCCAATTTTTTGATACATTGTTGCTGGCAATATACAAAAATGCTTCCAAACATTGGGGCCCTACACAGGGACACTGGAAAGAACAACGAGTGAGAGGCTCCAGAGGGGCCACCGATTTGTCAGAGAGAAAGCAGTACGTTACGTCTCCACCGAAATCTCCATATGAAATTGATGATGGATAAAATACCTGAAATGTACGTATAAAAATTCAGCAAAATTCAAAGTTATTGACAAATGCTAATATTAATCAGCGATTGAGCAAGTGCAATTCTTCACTTGCAACAGTAGCGAATATCAATGTTATATTACATTATTAAGTTATTAAGATAATAAACAAACATAAATGAGAATAAGCAATGGTCACAAGGACCACATTGCTCACCAAAACAACCCAAAAACAAATCCGAGCTGTTACCCACGTTTTGTAAATTGTACTATAATAACTTTAATACAAATCTTAAAGAGGACATTGTTTGCCCTAATATCTAGACCTATCGCTTATGTAAGCTAGCTTTAAAAAATAACTCGTCTGGAAAAAAAATCCTTTCAAAATAATATTAGATATTGAAACACCTTATGTGGCACCTTTCAGCTTTTTTCTTATTTTAAAAAAAAGGAATGTTAAGAAAAACGACAACAGCCGCCAGAAAAAAGTTTAAATTGAAAATATCAATGATATGAAAGGATAAAAGTTACACCTTAAAATTCCGATAGTTGTAATTTAATATCTTTATTATTTATAGAATCACTTTAGTTTTTGTTTTTTTTTAGGTAATATTACCTTAAATACAGAACCATCATTTTGATTATCACAGTTTATATTCTTTCCAAAAATGTGTAAACGGAAACTTGAAGAAAATAGTCCCCATATTCCTGATATATTCATACGCATCCAAAGAATAGGCGGAATCTGTCCGAGCACAGGAAGGTCTAAACACGTATCATTCGAACCGTCAACCACTAAGGGAATTTGAGACCGCAGTGTATCATTGACGTCGTTGAAAATCATAAAGTTGTCTTCAACTTAAAAAATGCAATACTAATAAGATAATAAATTAAAAAAGCATCTCATTTACATAATATATTCCTTTCTTTGTTCTTATAAATATTTCTCCATCTTCCGAAGCAATATTATTTTTCACAATATAAATATATATATAATATGGTCACTATTAAAATATTATCGACTTTATTTAAAATTATTAGGATGACACAGTAAAGTTCGTACCATTTGACGTAATAAACTGATGCAACACACAACACGACGATGTGTTCCCGGGAATGGAATCCTCGAGAACAACAACTGAAGCCATGCATCTACTTTCAAATGCGTAAGCAACGTGGGTGTCGTTTTCTCGTTCATATTCTAACTAAGTGTGCAAAATGAACCAATGTTAGATGAAACAATCATCTAGACATTTCAAAAAAGGTTAAAGGGGCATGGTCACGATTTTGGTCAAATTCTATTTTCTGTTTTTAGCTCACCTGAGCTGAAAGCTCAAGTGAGCTATTCTGATCACATTTTGTCCGTCGTCCGTCTGTCCGTCTGTAAACTTTTTACATTTTGAACTTCTTCTCTAAAACTGCTTATCCAATTTCAACCAAATTTGGCACAAAGCATCCTTATGGGAGGGCGAATATAAATTGCAAAAATTAGAGTCCGATCTGTATTCAAAGCGGAGAAAACCTTGAAACTGTAAAAAAAGGGGGGTGCATTTTTAAAAATCTTCTTCTCAAGAACTAGCGAGGCAAATTCAACGTAGTTTAGCATAAATTATCCTTATGGGAAGGAAAATATAAATTGCAAAAATCAAGGGGTAATTTTGTTTCAAATCGAAGTTATTACGAAAATAATAATAAAGGAAAGGCGTGTTTCAATCGGGCTCGGAATCCGGTAAAATGGGTAGGCAAGACTTGGCCTGGGCAAAACAAAAGATTGGCAGTTATTAATCTGCCAATCTCATTAAAATTTCAGGATATTTGATGGACTAGTATATTTGTGTTCGCTGTATATATTGCTGCAAAATAATGCGTATTTGGAATTGACGATTGCCGATCTGCCCCGGCATTTATTTTGCCACGGCCCGGGTTTGCATACCCATTTTACCAAGACTCGTATTCCATACTTCTAAAACGAGGTTCTTTGTTTAAAGCAGCCATGACATTATACGAAAAAGGGTCGATCTGACTATGATGAATTTGCTTGTTGTGCAACAGTTCGCGTATGAAGGGAAGTTTTGAAACATGAAAAATATATTGGTGCCGATTTTGTGAAGTAAATTGAGGCTAAATATTTCAATGCGTTGACAGTTTTCACACATGACGTTGGTGTTAGCTTGTTCTGATTTTCGTTTCGTTTTCATTATTTATGCTTTGTAACCTGGAAACTATCGTCTGTATTTCGTGATTTTTACGTATTAAATAAATCAGAGACTTCGGTAAATCAAACAGTTACGTTAACTGTTTACCTGCGCAAATTAAGCAAAATCTGATGTAGGGGTACTGAAATACAATTCATTCTATCGGTAATTCGGCATTATCTTTTGCGTAATGGTAGATTAATGCAATAGGTTTTGTTGAGATGCTCGGCATTTCCTCTAGTTTATTCAGTTTAAATAGAGTTTGATATCGCTTACGGAAATATGTAGGTATATCCATGTATATATATATATATGATTCATTTCGAAAAAATAAATTGTGTTCTTTATTTGTTATACATGTAGTGCATGTTGTTTACAATTTCTATTTACAAACCATATTTGAGTGTTAAGCTTCGAATTATAAGCAAGATACAGAGATTTGCTCACAATTCTATGTTTGTACACAGATCTTAAAAGCAAAAGATTAAAAAAGTATAAAAAATTGTCAATATTTATTACGAAAATTTTCAAAATCTGTTCTTCCAGAAACCCACTTATTGAATTGTAAACTTAACCTTTTAAGCTCACCTGAGGATGGGGCCACAATAAGGGGGTCGAAGTTTAACAAATGAATATATAGAGTAACTATTTAGAAATCTTCGTCTCAGAAACTAATCGCCAAGGAAAGGTGAAACTTGTGTGGAAGCATCCTCAGGTAGTGTAGATTCAAAGATGTGAAAATCATGACCCCTGGGGGTAGGGTGGGGCCACAATGGAGGGTCGAAGTTTAACATATGAATATAAAAAGTAATTCTTTAAAAATCTTCTTCTCAGAAACTAATCGGCCAGAAAAGCTGACACTTGTGTGGATGCATCCTTAGGTAGTGAAGATTCAAATTTGTGAAAATCATGACCCCCGAGGGTAAGGTGGGGCCACAATAGGGGATCGACGTTTTACATAGGAATATAAAAAGTAATTCTTTAAAAATCTTCTTCTCAGAAACTAATCAGACAGGAAAGCTGACACTTGTGTGGATGCATCCTCAGGTAGTGTAAATTTTAAAGTTGTGAAAATCATGACTTACGGGGGTAGGGTGGGGCCACAATGGGGGATCGAAGTTTAACATAGGAATATATACAGTAAATCTTTACAAATCTTCTTCTCAGAAACTAATTCGCCGGCAAAGCTGGAACTTGTGTGGAAGCATCCTCAGGTAGTGTAGATTCAAAGGTATGAAAATCTTGACCCCTGGGGGTAGGTTGGGGCCACAATGGGAGGTCGATGTTTTACATATGATTATATACAGTAAATCTTTAAAAATCTTCTTCTCAGAAACTAATTAGCCAGGAAAGCTAAAACTTGTGTGGAAGCATACTCAGGTAGTGTAGATTCAAATTTGTGAAAATCATGACCCCTGGGGGTAGGTTTGGGCCACAATGGGAGGTCGATGTTTTACATAGGAATAAACAGAGTTATTCTTTAAAAATCTTCTTCTCAGAAACTAATCAGCCAGGAAAGCTGAAACTTGTGTGAAAGCATCCTCAGGTAGTGTAGATTCAAAGTTGTGAAAATAATTATCCCCAGGGGTAGGGTGGGGCCACAATGAGGGGGGGGGTCAAAGTTTAACAAAGGAATATATAGGGTAAATCTTTAAAAATCTTCTCAGAAACTAATCAGCCAGATGATTCTTTATAATTGTTAAGACTTTGGCCCCAGGACAATTCTTTGGCCTCACGAGAAGGTTCAGAGTTTGATGTACGTTTATATCCCATATATAAACTATTGTTAGGGATCTTTTTTAGATCTGCAATACTCAACATATGATATGACTATAAAATCATCCTGTTAGAAAAGGGACTAATTATTATAAACATAAGAATATCCAGGGGAAAATGGATTTTATTTATACAGGATTTACATGAATTATTGTACATTGTCCAGATAGTTTGTATTATGACTCCATTGAGCTGATTTTATCATACCGCTTGTTCCTCAGGTGAGCGATGTGGCCCATGGGCCTCTTGTTATTATTACAGTGCTATGGAATGCATTTGTAATGATTAACCAAAATTTTAGAGTCAATCGTAAAGTCATAAACAAGATACAGGGCCCACAATTCGTTGTCATGTAAACAAGGCTCGTGCCCTGTTTTTATTTACATAAGTTCAATATACAAGAACAAAATCTTTTTCATGTTGGTTTATCTATCTACTCATTCATTTTAAGCATACTTAAACAGTTCCTGACGTTTAACACATTCATTTTAGTTCTTAAACTGGAATGTTCACTTCAGTTTTCAAAATGTAAACAAAAGCTTTGTTTACATAACAATAAATTGTAAGCCCTGTAACTTTCTTATAACTCAAAAAATGACACTCAAATTTTGTTTGCTTTTTAAAAATGCCTTACGGAAGCATTATAAACAATAAAATCGAATAAAAAAATTTCTGGACCAAAATCGTGACTCTGCAACTTTAATTTAAGATCAAAACAACCATTGAATGCAATGAATTGCAAGAAAATAAAAAATATAAATTATCTTTAAAAAGTGTGATAATTAACATTCAAATGCACACTTTGTCATATAAATGTAGAAATCTCTAATTTCAAAAGTGAATATAATCCATATCAAAATTGTTGGTATACATGTTTATTGTTGTATGAAATGTTTCGTTCGAAAATCAGGAAAAGGACGGAAAGAACTTACACTTGTTGTAAAGAATGACTGCTCATTATCTGTACGACACTTGATGTGACAAACTAAAGGCATCAATGTTATATTCAGGCTATTCTTCGGTATTTCCACTCCAGTAACGAAATCAATCTTTGACAAAATTGTCTGAAAGAGCAAAGCTTTTTTTAATTTCATTTTCATGAAAACTCACCATAGCATAAAATTGCTCTAAAACGTACGGATTTTATCTGCAAAGTCAACTGATCAAAAATGCATTGTTGGTAAAAATAAGTTTTCTCTAACACTGACCATGCCTTTTACTATTAAACCAAGTGATGACGTCACGTCTGATAAAAGTCCAACGGACCTGACGACAACTGTGAAATTGTTTAAGGAGGAGCCCTCGGTACGTATGTCATTCCGGATACGGGCCACAACTCTGATCGTCATTTGGTCATCGACAGCATCGGTGCTGAGTTCTTGGTTACAAAACAGAGGGAACTCAAGGGTGATGTTTCCTAAACTTCCATCGCTGTATGCTCTACGTCAATACAGAAGGTATGTTCTATTAATTATTCTACTACAGTTATTGCCGAGATCAAAGAGATGCCGCGGACGTTATTCTCCAATATACCACGAACGTCATCAGTAAATTATCAGATCAGAAATACCTATTTGTCTCGCACTGATCATGAAAGTACAAATTCAAGCCGTAATTTTTTTTAAAACCATGTCAATTTCACGTGTTAGTTCCAGTCAAAAGGGTGTGTATTGCCTCAAATGTTTATTTTTAAGAGATCAATGCGGCTGTTCCTAGGACCTCCCTAACACATTTTCACTGCATGTTTTTACATTAAATATATCACGTTTAGTAGTAATAATCGTATAAAATTGCACTTAAAATATTAGGAACATGATTCAAAGATATTTTATAAATAAGTGAAGAGTATTAAAAATCCAAAGAAAACGTTTGTCGTCTGCATGTGATTCCTTTGATCGATACACATGTAAACATTACTAACAAAACCGTTGGGGTTACACGGAACAGCCGTCAAAATGACCTAGATCGTCTCTCTATAGAAGAAACGATCTGTAGAAATACTGGGCTGTTAGTAGAATAGAAATAAAGTTCTTGTTATCGTGAATGTTGCAGGATAACCTCCTCGGTCTCGAAATGTTGTTTGAAATATAAAAGCCTCGGCTAACGCCTCGGCTTTTATATTTCAAAACAACATTTCTCGACCTCGGAGGTTATTCTGCAACATTCACGAAAACTCGTACTTTATTTCTTAAATATCTCTCGTTTGCTTTCATTTAAAAAACACAAATAATTATGAAATTGCAACAAAGATTATTTTAAAAACGTCTGCAAATACGCATACACATATTGTTATGTGTATCTTGTTTTATAACCCAAAGTTTTTTTGTCTTAGAGATCAATGTATGTGATATGCACTTACAAATACTGATCAAGGGACCTGTCCAGTTGCATTGACTGAAAACACGGTCGTAGATTTTCACCAACATGAATTATTTTGTATTCGTATACAGAAAACATGGTGTCACCGAACGGAAAGTAAACGTACAGTGGTCCCGGGGTTTTGCTCCTCTCTGTAGTTAGATTCACAAATAATTCGAATGTCTGGTTTTCAGACAAGCATGATCCAGTGTTAAAATGGTAAATGTCTGCCGTGTACACTAAGTTTTGCTAAAAAAAAAAAGAAACAACCAGTTCATAAAAATTGTATAAAACAAAGGAAAAAAAGATACACGTGACCTTTTTTGAAATAATTGGTTATATTGAAATCGATCTTTTTACTAATTAACAAATTTTAGTTGTCAATGAGTCCATGACTAAGTTATAGACTCATTAACATATTGGTCTTAACTATTTCAACTTACATCAAACGTTGCAGTTCCTGTAACGTTAAAGACGTATACAACACTCAGTGCGCCACTGGTAACCTCAATAATGTGAACATCGCCAATATCAGTATACCCCGGGGCAGCCACCGCAGTAAACCGTAGAATAAGCCAACTACTTATCTCTACTGGTACATTGGTTGATCCAAAGTTTGTAACACTGTGGAAAACGTCTGCTACATTTTGTAACTTTGAACTCTCTGTTCTATTGTAGGTGGCAGTCACAGAAGAACAACCAACACTACTTCCTGTTTCACCAATGACAACCGAAAGTAGAATCAGACCGGCTCTTCCTTGTCCTTCTGCGACCAGTGACGTCAGAGACACGTTGAATTTGAACACGCCCATGTCAGGTAACGTCAAGTTGACGTCAGTAGAAAAAACTTGTCCCAATGTTAATTGACCGACGGATATTTGTTTACCAATACTCGTTGGAACCTTCATGATTGAAAAAACAATGAATATTGAAATTTATCTTTAGGTTAACAGATAAACAATATCTGCATGAAAGTTCCATTGAACTTAAATCAATCATGTAAAGACTTTCATGTTGAGAAGATATATTTGTTTGTAGTTTCTTAAAATTTATGAGAAGATGAATAAAATAAATTACAATACTTGTAATCCTGTTGGTTCAGTCGATGTCAGACTGAACGAAGAATTCCACAAAATAGCCCCGTCAACGTAAATAACGAGATCTAGAGGGTACTTAGTTCCAACTTCGGAATCCAGTCCCATATACAGGAGGGTCTCAAATTGAATGAGGTCCTTTGTGGATGTTGGGCCAGGAACAAAGGCCTCTAAGATATCAAGGCAAAGAATGAAACGATATGTTACGGTAAAAGTTGGCACAATTAATAGTTATTTGGAGGAAAACATATTTCAATATGATTGATATTTCTGGAAAGTGTACAAATTCAACATAAGGAGGGTTACGTCAGTCATATTATTTCTCAAAATTACATACACTATTTTTCTTTGATTGTAAAGGAACAAACCTTTATTTGCAAAATGTGTCGGAAAGACTAAGGACAAAGAGGCGTTTCCTATGATATCGTGACAACCTGCTTTGTCGATCTTAAGACGCTCTACTTCTGCCTATATTCTCAAATATAGAAAAAATTTATATATGATAACTTTTATGCTGTAAAAACTATATACAATGTATACTATCAATGAACAAGATCAGACATATGAAAACAATATATAATAAATTACTGTTTTCTAGAAATAAATGTTAGTAATTATATTTGGGCAAAAATACATTTTCACGCAATTTTTAGAGAAGACTATTGATTAAACTGAAAAAAATCTTCTCACAGGCAGCCGGTAGTTTTCCCCAACTTGTGTTACAGAGAGACGAACAACTCGGAGAGCTGAATCAGAGTCATCTGCTGTATGGCTTCTGGCTTCTATCACGATATCAGGATTGGCCAATGGCATCCAAAGGTCAACGGACATCCGGGTCATAGAACCACGGTCAAGGTCAGAAGCGGCGGGAAATGAAGTGAAAATTTCAGGTGTTTTGATTGGGACCTGCCATGAATTAAACATAACAAAATTAAAGTAACGTTGCGAAATGAAATGAAATTAAAATAAGATTGAGCAAAATCATAGCAATATTTGATGAAAGTTTTCGAACCAAGATGGTCGTGTTGATAGTATACATAATGTCTTTGTTCCAAACAACAATTCCGCCTATTAGAACTTGGATCTTTACGGCGTGTAAACTTCCGTCTGTGACGTTATCAACAGACTGGACGTAAACCTCAGTCTCTATGGCAACCATATTGTCTACATACAAACTGGACTGTCCCGTGTTTACAACATCTCCAAGGGACAACGAAGCGGATGTAACAACATGGAATCCAGTCTACAAAATGTTTTTTTACAATATATAAATAGTGTTCATCAATGAAAGGAAACTAATGGTAAAAATCCCTATTGGTGAGTTAAACATGTTTTTTTTTATCAAAATATTGGGAAGTACATAAGCATTTTTGTCACATATGATTCACATATAGTGTCCTTTTTATGATCTCATATGAAACAATTCATATATGTGGATCATATGTAGCGAAGCTGCCTGTGTACGAGAGTCTTTCTTCTTTAAATGTGTCAAGTAAGTTGTCAAGTCCTTTTTGACAACTAGATTCCTTATCAAAAATACACAGAAGCAAAAGCAGATACTATGTTCAGGCTTAAAGATGATCATCTTCCATGAATTTCAATGATTTACATTTTGTTATTTCTTGTATGTATAAAACTTTACTTTATGGCAACATTTGATATTTATTATTTGCTTCTGGAATCACTCAAACATAACAATACATATTCCCTGCTTATACGTTTGCATTCAGGACACATTTTTTGTTTTCTTTTCTAAACACTTACGAGATTTGTTATCGTCAAAGCTTTGTAACTAAATGAACTTGTCAAAGGTTGGATGTTGTTTCCCGTATCTTTAAGCACCAGACTTCCAATCGCCATGACCTCTCTAGTGTCTGAAGCTTTCACAGATAAGACAATGTCCGGACTGGTTCCCAAAGGAAACACGAGTTTTATGGTCAAGTTTCTTTTACTTCCGAGATGTACGCTAGAATCTTCATTGTCTTGGGCGCCTGCTTGGAGAGAACTAGGAGGAGGGCCATCAGCTTTAACCGATAATGATTATTTACATTTTCCAGCGTCTTTGTTTATGTAACACTACCAATCGATCTTGTAATGTATGGCCCAAAATAATCAATCAATGACTTTTTAAATATTAATTCATTAATGAATTAATGAAAATTATAAATTTCTTCTATACATTATTACATGTATATCCTAGTTTAACTAGAACAGTGATTGTGAGTTATAAAATACTCTTACTGTAAATCGTATTAACCTTGGTTAAAATTACACACACAAGTACAGTGTTTGCAAATATGTTACAATAACAATAAGTTTTCATATTGTATAATTGTCTATCCACAGGAGTTTTAAAATAAATAAATATCAATTGACTTAAAATATCAAAGGTCCATATGCTGCATCTATGTGTGTAAAAAAAACTATGAATAAATTGTTTTCCTGTATTGCTATAGATAGAATAAGAAGCAGTGTGTTTTGTTTGAGTTTTTGTTTGTTTACCTGTTGTGCAGTATTGTCCAGTAAGACCTGTACCAAAACAGTCACACACAACGACAATCTGGCTCCAGTTACCAGCGCATTTTCCTGGTCCACAACTCTCTTCTGTAATATTTACCATAGAATTTGATTATTTTTGAAGAGTAACACATGAAAAAAAAATCCAAGCTTCATTGTATGAATCATATACTGCACCCACATGTTACTATCAGGAATACCTATTATTTAAGGACGTTGTTTACTCAGGGTTTGAGTTCTCAAATTCGGATTGTAAAAAAGATCAAAGTCATGAGTAAAATTTGTTCTAAACACAAAAAGTATTCAAAGAATGAATTATTATTGACATAAGATTCAAAATATTTACTATATTATAGAATTATGTTCAAACAGATTTGGGCTTTAAGCAAAACAGAGGAAATTCGGACTCAGATTTCAGATTTTGTTTTTCACTGAAATATTTTTGGTAGTACTGTATTCTTTAAAGTTAAGATTTTATTTGTTACTCAACGTGATTTTGCATATTTTCAGTTTGTTTTATCTCACTTTAACATTTAGATAATTGTATGGCACACACTACAAAAATATTGAAGAATGCTTAAAAACGATAAAGGACACCATATCTCAAAATTTTGATCATTGACCTTTTATGAATTTTATGCCAGCAGAGTAAGGTAAAAATACATAGTTTAATAGTGCAAATGTTTGAGTATTATCATCATTCAGTTTTTTGTTAAATTGAAACAAAAATGGGTTGGGATTTTAAAACTGATAGAGGAAATTCGGACTGGAATATTTATAGAGATTGTGAATGAAAACGTAATGCTTTGCATCTTTTTCGTGTTTCTGCCATTCATAAACTGTATTTTATTTTGAAAAGAGTTGAGCCATTTGTTTTATTTTCACAAACAAGAAATCTCAATCAAAGTGTAAATTTTTTAAGGATTTTCTTTTAAATTTTCAAAAAATATTCGGTGGCCATTAACTCAAAAAGTAGGTCATTGACCAACATGTACTTTTTTGAAAGTGAAAAAGACCTTGCAACCAAAAATATTTCGTCCCCATGAACCAGGAAAATTATGGCTACCCAGGAACATTGACACCACGAATAAAAATGACTCCACGGTATAGCTTATAACCAAATATATCACTTGTTAAAGTTTTAAACAGATCTTAGGTTAATTTGTTGACCACAGAGCCTCTTAAATGTAAAGGTAACTTGTAATGGGACACATTAGAACAAAGAGAATTACCTGTGGACGTGACGGTCCGTAGAATATCTACTGTCACTTCCGCTGTAGTAGATATCTGAGGGTAGTCCCCACCACCAAGATCCCCGCCTCTGTACCAAATATAACCGTTAGTGTTTGAATCAGCTGGTCGCCATAACAACACCTCTGATTCGTTGTAACCGAATATGACTCCGCCGTAATTTGTCAAAGAACCGTCAGATAAGGAAGTTCCTGCGCCATGATATATAAACCCGTTGTTGTTCCCCTCGGTGGCTTTTACCTGAAAGAAGTCCGTCCTTATGCTTAGATATTCATTTTTTAAAAATCATTAATGATATCGTTTAATTACTCTGGGTTTGAACTGCTTTAAAGTCTAAAAGCATTTTGCTTTAAATTGATATGGTATAACATTTTGTTGGTGTACTGTCAGAATAAAATTTGTAACGACATTCATGTACCTGAAAAAAAATTGTATAAAAGACGTTTCGAATTTCTTATAATTTATTTGAAGCTTTTTTTACCTCGCAGAAATATAATTATTATACAATATTTCTTGAAGCGAGACAAAAGACAGCTGAGATTGATTTTATATAAATTCATCAAACTGGTACTGAACAACTGAGGGACTTACTTTAACAATAAACAAATGACTATCAATGGAAACAGAAGGCGACAGGGGAACTGTGTCGGGATGAGCTGTATTTTTGGCAATGGTTGTAATAAAGCTGACCACTTTGTCCTCTGATGGAAGAATCCAGGCACTGATTATCAAAAGGGCCAAATCGGCTAAATACGGTGTCCCCCATCCCCTGTAGGCACACCCAACTAGGCCAGCTGTGTTAAAAATAGAAATTTGACCTTGTTATATTGAAAATCTTTTAAAAACTGGAAAGAGAAATTTACAATGTAGACTGAGGTGTGTTCTTTAGTTTAAGAGTAATTTGATTTTTTTTTCTTATCAATGATAAAAACTGAATTCGTACTTTTCTCTGCTTTTAACAACAGTTATTCATGACTTGCTTTTCATATAAAGAGAAATCAGCATAGCACGTGTACTTGAATAGAGCATGTGGGTATATCCCTCTAACTATTTTTAGAATCGGTAGGACAACAAAGTAGTGCCTTTAAGCAAAATAGTCCCTATACTTTCAGAGCGTATATACATTTATTGGGACATTTTAAATCAGAATGCTTGACACATGTCAGAAAAGAGGATTTTCAATTTAAAAAACAAGTGTCAAAATTAAATAATCATTTGAAGAAAAGAATTGAAATTGTTTGATGTACACCCTTTCCAAAACTGAGAAATTCCCTACTTTTACTTTCATTTTCAGAGTTTTTAAATACAGACGCATTTTGCCGGAAAACGAATCTGACTTCAAACCACGAAATTTTAACAGGAAAGAGACAATTTGATGAGCTTTCATTCAAGAGGTCCCTCGTTGCTGAACGAAAATTAGGGCCGGAGCTATGAACCCTAACGTTAACATTACCGCCTATGGAAAATGCATTAGTGGACTATACCCATGTATTGCATACTACCAGTAAACGCCTCGTCACTCTCATCAATTTTGAACATTGTTTAACCTGTCTCCAAGACACAAAACTTTAAACTAAGAGCACGATTTATTGTCTCTTAATTTTCCATTTTTAATTTTTACACCGCATGCCCTTGCCGCATGTATTACTAATTCATTAACTTTTCAAAGCAAACTGCATGTGACAATGAATGCCAGTCTTTCCTCATGCAGTTTGTGACCTTGGCTCCGGCTCAGTCAGTAAATACAGACGGTTTCTTTGTTTCTTTCCATGCAATATACATTTGCAATTTGATCGTACCGATTCCTTGTCTCTTGGCCATCCCCCATATCCGTATATTCATGTCGTCAAAGGCCACAACCGTACCACACGCCCGGTCTGATGATGACATTCGTCTGTCTTTGAATACAGCTCCTGCAAGTACACAATATATAAAGTAAGATACGCGTTAAGTAGGTATACGGTGTTCATCCAGTGTGTTTGCTCAGAACTATATTTTGTTTCATTTTATTGAGTACCACAAGATGGAAGCTCGTAACATCGTTTGCAAAGTGGAAGCAAACATCCAAAATCCAAATGATGAAAAAAAGCTCCTTCAAAATTAAATGTTTTCTTATTTATGTAAAATTTAAAAAAAATGTTTGTTATGAGGGGGCCGAGATAATGAAGTACAGTTCTTTGATTTTTATTATGTTTGAACTCCAATACATGTACTGTTAAAACGCAAATTAGGAATGTTCAGCGCCGCCTGTGCAATGATATTTGTTCGTTAGCTTAATTACAGTATCCTTATCCCAAGCGTGACAAATGTTACCGATCAAATGCCCTTGCAATATTACGAAATGCAGCCAAAAAAATGGAATTTCGATCTATATACAGGAAGTCAGAATCATATTATATCATCAATTAATTATTGCTTGATCTCTTAGTCTTACCAGACTACTTCCAGAGACTCCTTTGCTTTTATTATGGGGTCCCAATTTTAAAGGCAGAGGGTAAAACTATTATTAGAAGGTTGTTTCAGCATAGATACATGTATATTTGTTGTTCTCTGTCATGTTCTCCATTTAATTTCAAAAGTTCATGTTTTGCAATTATGGCATTAACTATTAATGTGACACATTGTATTCAAAGATGTTAGCTGTCACGCAATCTTATTGCTACTTCTTATTTAAATTGAAAAATCGCTTTCTCATCAAATATTTACATTTTCAATGTGCTACATGAAAAAAAATACTGGTTTCAAAATGTTGTTTAAAAGTATAGAATACGGAAACAATATCTTAAGCTATAAGGAATCCTTCTTTGAATATTATGAGGTGATAATTTCGGTCGGAGCGTGGTCAAATCTATCACAAAGCCCTTCGACTAAAACTGTCACCTCATAATACTCAAAGAATGATTTCTTATTCCTAATTAATGAGAGGGGGTTCTTAGGGGATGCTATTTTGTGAATTTATACTTGTACCTTAAGTTTTCAGAATAAAGACTGCGTTTCATAATTTACTGGAGATATTACTTGTAATACCTTGGTGAGGGCTACCTTCGGAATCAACAAAAACTGAACTTCCCTGAATTAAAATGATATCATAGTATTATACAAGTATATTTACATTTTCCAGTGTCTTTGCCTGTGATAACACTACGTATCGATTTTGTACTATAAAACCCATAATAGAAATGACGCCAAATTGAGGCGCCAGCGGGTTTGCGTATTTATATTTTTAAAATATTAAATCGTACAATGGCTTAAAATTATATAAATATAAGTAATAACGAATCATTCTTTGAATATAATGAGGTGATAATTTCGGTCGGGGCGTGATCAAATCTATCATAAAGTCCTTCGGGCTTTATTGGATTTGATCACGCCCCGACCAAAATTATCACCTCATAATACTCAAAGAATGATTCCTTATTCCTTATATATACCGTCTGCTTCGTAAACAAATCCGTCCCACATTTTCAGTTGTACAATGACAAGATCGGGTGTTACTCCGAGGTTGTGAGGAATATTGCCTCCCGGGCTGTAGGCTGAAAGCAAAAACAAATACTTTTTTTCAAGGGACTATTTTAGATACTTGGTGTAATGGATTCTAAAGAATATTAAATAATCACAAATTAATCCATATCTCCTCTTATTGATTTTCAAAATTCAAAAAAAAAAAGCCGTCATGATGATCAATATAATCATTGTAAGTAGATTTGATAGCTACGATTTGATGTCAATTCAAGAAGTGGCTGGTTTAGACTTACGCGGTCCGCCAACTCCGTATATATTTGTGCTATAATTAGCTGGCGGAAAATCACAGATCCGCCATGCTCTCACTCTGACGTCGGCAGTTGTGTAGTACGCATCAAATGGACCTACAAATCCAGCTGTAAATGCGAGAATACAATGTAAGGAAAAATTCTAAACTAAAATTATTTATATTTTCTAGATTTTGAAATGTTAGGATTTATTTATTTCGTGCAAGTAGACCTGTTGACTTCAATTTAGAGAACCTTTTGTAAGATAATGCTAGTATATACTATTCACAGAAGTAGCAACACTTACATAATATATAACTTTATCATACAATATCAGCAGGCCGTTACGCTGCGTTAGAATCCTGATTACAACTATATAATTGTGTATTACAGTATTGCCGCGATCGACAGAAAGTATTATTTTAGATACCGCGGTGGGATGCGCGATTTAAAAGTAAATATGTTTTGACTGTAATGTATTGGTTATATAATCATTTTTGTTCTGGGCACTGAAGTCAAGATAATACAAAATAGATATTGCTGTCAACACGATTAAGCACTTGTAATATACGTTCGGTCGCATATGTGTATATATATATATATATATATATATATATATATATATATATATATATATATATATATATATATATATATATAAAGCACAGGGAAATTCACTTTTGTTGGAGCTCCACCTCCGCCCCGACCAAGGCTTGAATTCACGACCTCTGAAACCCAATCTTCTTGCAGTGAGCGGCAACCGCGCTACCCACTCGGCCATCTAGGCAAGACAAAATCTTGCTTTCGATGACGAACGGAACCTAGCGCGCTGGTCGCGCACTACACAGTCGCTTGAGATACAGGTGGAATATAGTTAAACGACAATTTGAGAGGATCGGAACGATACACATTGCATAGATACACACAAATATAATAAGCACAAACATTGCAATGTCACCTAGTATTGAAATGAAAGAGAAACAAAATCATATTGCTGGGATTAACGTTTACAATGATGCGCACTGAAGTGGTAAAAATGTTCGTTTGAATGGAATATTCTAAACTTTTATCGAACGTCAATTGTTACATGAGACACGCCCATTTCTTTTATAACGAGGAAAACAGTATTCGTAACAATGCTTTCGGAACCGCGCTCATCTTATAAACAACACAAGCAGGGCTGCGGACCGAAATTTGTACACAAGCTGAATCCCGATATATTCTCCGTTTATGTTTTTCATGCCCCGCGCATATCCCAGTCCTCTCAACACGCTGCGAACACAGTAACAAATGCAGAAGATCGAAGAAGACGAAGAACCTAGCTTACCCCTCTAAAACGAAAAACTTCAACATGTGCAACATATGTTGTCAAAAAAACCCTTTTCTTTATTTGTAAAAGGAAGTTCAAAACACAAATTTGTTACTAATTTTTTTTATATTTTAAACAATATCACTGTTTCTGAACATAGTTGAAAGAAAGAAAAGAAAGAAAGTTTGTGTTTTTGTTTTTGTGTATAATGTACGTGTGTGAAGTTCCTGCTTGCGTAGTTTAGAAGAGGGCGGTTCCGAAAGCATTGTGACGATTACTATTTTCCTCGTTTCAAAAGAAATGGGTGTGTCTTATGTAACAATTGACGTTCGATACACAGTTTAGAATATTCCATTCAAACGAACATTTTTACTACTTCAATGCGCTTCATTGTAAGTTCGTTTTGTTAGGTTATTTAACTGACTCCTTCGTACTTACCGGTATGTCTATTCAGCATACAAATGGGGACGAACTTTACAGGCTTTTACTTAGTCTGTTTTTAATCTTTTTTCATTAGCATTAGATGGTTTGATGGGACAATTATTGGCAGTTATTTAAAATACATACTTAATTTATCTCACAAAAATACCTGGTTTAATAAGAACAACTTTCGGCAGCTTCAATGAGTTTTTTATTTTTTCATCAGGTTAATATGTTTTACGGTGTTACCATTGTGGCGAGCACATCAGGAACCACAAATATTTAAGGAATTAGGAATCATTCTTTAAGTATTATGAGGTGATAATTTCGGTCGGGGCGTGGTTAAATCCAATAAAGCACGAAAAGCTTTATGATAGATTTGACCATGCTCACCTCATAATATTCAAAGAATAATTCCGTATTACTTACATTTATATTATTTTCAATTTGTACACTTTAAAACATTATTTTAAAACCACTATTTTTAATGTAGCACATGCTATGTATTGCTACACGGCGCAGCCAATATACCTATTTTCGGTTATGCTATAAGACACGCCCATTTTGTGTCACTCATGTTTTACAAAGTTATTGGGTTTTAGGTTCAAAATTGATTTGTAATGTTATCACAGAAAAGGACGGTTGAAATTGTAAATATATCGTGTTACTGTCAAAAATAGACTCGCTCGACTCTAAAACAGCATCGTTTTCTCTCCCAGACCCAGAACCCGAAATTGGTAACTTTAATCTTCATTCCAAATTATATAATTACAAAATGATGTGGCTGTTTTTCTAACAAAATTAATAATCTTTAAATAAACTCTAATCATGTTTTTAAACTTTACGGAGCTGTAAACTGATCAGCCATTTCGGTATTGCACCGCGGGGGCTCGAAGAAATGCTGGGATGCTGCATTCCGGCAGAGCTCGGAAGAACACCTCGAGGTGAAGTGTTGTTCCGAGCTCTTCCGGAAAGGCCCGAGATGTTGCGATTGTATTCTAAGCTCGTTCTTCTTTTTTCCCAAACTGGTTTTTGAGCTCGCTTTGATCGCCCGAGATGCGCGCCGGCGACCTTATTAATAATTATTGTATTCATTAGGATTTCTTTTTGTTTGCATGGAGGTAGAAAATTGATAGCATGATGAAACATTTACATGCACGACCAACCTTCCAATGCATCCTTGTTAAATGAATCCAACGCTTTCCAAAATAGAAAAACTCTACCCATGAACAATATTTCATACAGTGAGAAACAAACTTTGAAGAACAACGGAGTCATACCTGTGCTGACTAGGCCTCCTTTCGTCGTTATGGTGCTGACAGGAACATGGAGGCGCACGTGCGACTCGTTGTAGGAGCACAGTACGGCGCCATATTGGGAGTCGCCATCTTCGTCACTTCTCTGCCCTGCCCCGAAGCCTGGGAAGATGTGTTGACTGCCCTCCCTCACAACCCTGACTTGTACGTCCACTTTGATGGGCATCTCGCCCAGCGAGTGTCGGATGTAGATAGGACTTTGACCCTGGGCCACGATCGTCTGCCATTCACTTATGAAAGGGGGTTTAATTCCAAGGGAGGATCCCACTATTATTGAAATGGAAAAAAATATAAGTTACGTCTGGGAGAATATTTTATAACAAATTAGACATTTAAGAACCCTCTATTTACGAAACCAAGAGCTAAGCTAGTAATAAATCAAATAAATGTTTGAATCTTTATATGGAATTGTCATGTTGTCAATTTAATTTGAATTTACTGGGTGGGTGGAAATACAAAATTTACAACATGCAGCTTGTAAATTTTCTATTTACACCCACCCAGTAAATTCAAAATTTACAACATGACAAAATGTTGAATTTTTTTATCAAATACAGAACTATTTTTTAACCTTTCTCTTTTTTAACCTGAGAAAAAAACTTTTTACGTTATTACCGGAGTGAAATCGATTTTTAATTGTCCAGTGTGAGACAGCAGTGTGAGATTTTTCTGTCTTAAAGTGTGTTTTACAACGCCGCTGTAAAATCTAATCAGACACAGTATAAATATGCTGTAAGGATATAATAAGTAATGGACTAATCTAACCCCATGCCGTGGCATCGTTTTTGAAAGTGTGTCCCAGGGGAGAGGGGGGCAGAATCATCCAGAAATTCTTGACAGGCAAAACAAAAAACCAAAAACAATTTCCCAAATCATGCAAATCGTAATCTGTTGTAAGGGGGGGGGGGGGGGGCGTTGCGTATACCTTTAACTTCATTACCTCAATTTCACTGTCAATTTTCTGTTTTCACTTACGTTTGTTACATGTCCCTAAAACACGAGAAGGGGTGGCAACTCCATGGTTATTCAATATACATAAATGTATGTAGATTTAAGAAAACTGTTTGCTGCGAAAAAAATGCCCGAACCACAATCCCCGCGATGCTACGTGCCTTAATACAATATGGAATTTTTTATTACAATTTATCATATTTTCATTGCTCTATTGACTATTTGAATCACGCGGAGTACTATAACCCGGAAGTAAATCACTTTTAAACGTGTTAACAAAAAGATTTTTTAATGTAAAATAACGCGACAAAAATAATACTCGTGTGGGACAGTATTGAAATTTCACCTCGGGACCGTGAATCTTGTCCACTCGGCGGAATTTCACACTAGTAATAATAAATAATTCTATTAAACCCAAAACATTAAAGAGTACAAAAGAATTCAATACAATGAAATAAGAATAATCTATAAATCCACGAGGAAAAAATGTGAATACAATTTGTTTAGGTTGGATTACTTTTATTTCGAATACCACCCCGGATTTTTGAATAACTAATTGTTCATTTTGTTTGGTTTTTTTTTTTTTTTTTTTTTTTTTTTTTTTTTTTTTTTTTGGTCATGGTAATTTTATTTTGAATGATCATCAATCTGTTGCTTTTCTGATTATAAATGCATATTTATGGGAAATCTATCATCCCTTTCCTGTTAACATAAGTTTCTAATCAGTGCATTTTGACGCCGGATGCTTCAAAAGTTTTAATAGTCATATCAAATATTATACCGACAAGAATTAATTCCGATAAATTGTTGATTATTTTCATCTTTAAAGCAATATGAGCTGCAATTTTCATGCTGAATTTTTTTTTTTACTAAAATGTTCTTTTCTACTAAAATGACAAAAATATCATGGTTTTTAAATATTTGTTAGCAATATTTTTGTGGAAAAGGCCGTTAAGAAGCCTTATTTGGAGCAGATTTGAATTTTTGTCGTCCTGTACAAAAATTGATTTGCTATATATTCCTTCGAAGAGAAATATTTCCTCTGACAAAAATTAATAATTTTTTCAAATCTTATTTATCATAAAAGTTTAAGTTATATGCAGACTTATCATACTAGCAGGTTTTTGCCGCAAAATAAAATTCTAAAAAATACAGCTCATATTGCTTTAACTTACAATAATAAAAGTTTAAGTTTATTCTATTAACGTTAGGTTTTCATTCTCTCATTTCTGAATCGAGGCAATGGCTCCTTTTACAGTTTATTTTTTTTTTTTCGGTACCTGTCCATTGCCCAGGCATACTAGCGCGCGCGAGAATAACGCATTTCACTCGAAACAAAACGTTTAAGAACCACATTGCTTAATTTAGATTTTAGGTATCTCACTCTTCATAGTGGTTGTATCAAGATTCAAATAACACATGATTTTAAACAATTTCTCTAGAAAACCTTCCGCAAGAAAATAAAGTGGCTGAGAAAACTTTTCTAGTAATCAGTTAAGAACGGTCTTAAATTCCGGTCTGGAAAAAAATCGGGTGGACGCCCCACACAATCAATCCAAATTATTTTTCAAACCGGGGGCGATACAAACCTGTAACTATATATCGCACAATTGCAATTGTACTTTTTGTGCTATTTCGTTTTAAAAATTTGTTTTTTAAAGTTTACGTCATTGATATTTTGTGCCGCCTTGCCTTTCATTTTTTTTTCTTTTTTAAGCATTAATATCACTAGGCTCCTAAAAGGTTTCTTTGCTGAAAATTTTATTAATATACGAGGGTCAATCAAAAAATACGAAGACATTGTGGCTGTCTATCATATCTTTTTTATGAAAGTCATACTTAACAAATTAATCTGTGCACCAACACTTATGTTATTGATATGCAAAGTTTTAGTCCATTTTATGAAACGGTATTTTTGTTACCCCTTTTTAAAAACAACATGTTTTGTCACCACGGCACACGGTAACGTTCGAAACATGACGTCAAGATTAAACGAGTACAGTTTATAGATATACCCCATCTTTATATCACGATTAGTCTCTTGTGTCTTTAACCTTACAATTTAAAATGGCACTGAAGCACTAAACATCTTATTTGTACACATTTGTTCGAGAATCATAAGTTAGTTTTTCAAAGTTTTCATTTTCTAACCGTGTGTCTCTTAGTTTACAGTAAGGATAACCCTGAACGTCGGTTGACGTTACTTATTTTTTGACCAAATATTTACAGATATTCGACTCTCTAGCGGACTGTTTTATATTCAAAATACAATTATCACCACCCTCACAAAATTTATTACAGTTAAACACAAACTTGCAAATAATTGTTGACCTATTTTTTGCACCATTGAACATTTTCACAGCTTATATCGGCTTTTTCCTGAGTAAAATCAATTTTGTTTATACTTCTCGTTGCGCCGTGACGTCCGGCGACGTCGATGTTTTTGGTCAATATAAAGAGGACTATCTGTCTTTAGTTACTAATATCTGTTCGACAAAACAATATATCCCGTCATTATTTGGAACATAGAATACCATGACTATACTTAATTTGAGGTTTCAATATTATTTGGTTTTAAGCTCAAATTATAGAGATATTATATTCAACATTATATGGTTTATTGTTGACATAACACAAATTTGGACCGTGCGCCGTGACCTCATTTTTGCAGGATTAGATTATAAATAATTCTTAGAAATAAAAGAATTTATTAACTTTTTTTCTTGTAAATTGTTTGAAACTACCGCTTAATTATGTCTACCAAATTAAGTAATGATATGACGTTAAGTAACATAGCTATGACAAAAGTCTTCGTATTTTTTGATTGACCCTCGTACACCCCTCATGGGATATCCGGTGGAACGCACGTACTAGGGACGTATTTACCTATTACATTATGTACATCCACAAACAATATCTGGCAGCTTGATATAATTCACCAACTGCAAAACGCTGAACCTTCAATTGCTCTTAAGAGGCCATTGTGTTTAGATAACCTTCATGTTTTGCATGAAGACATACACACAGGGGATTAACTTTTTTTTCAAAAAGAAAAGGCTTTTCAATAATTCATTTTCAAGCATTTACTACAGTTCGAGCACACTTGTTCATTTGTTGGAAACGTCTCTCTTCAGTTTGTCATGTCCTTTGATATTTGCCAACACGTCAACCGTTCGTTTAACAATTATCAATTGTATGTTTGATATAACAAGTTGGTGGATTTACTCAGATTGACAGATAAAAAAGTCAAATACGAGGATTTCAAATATGTTTTACATCATCTAATTGAATAATAAGTCATGAAGTGAAAACACGATTGGTGTCATTATTAATAGCTAATTGGTTTTTTTTTCATATCTTTTTTTTTTTACAAAACATTGTGCGTTACTTATTCTACGCGAGTACTTATTTTTTGCGATTCCACAAAATTTGATTAGATTGCGAGACTATAAAATGGCGATCACTTAACTTTTGTTGTAATTCGTATACAGTACTTTGCAACCGTCTGAAAAATTGAAACGTGTTTTTCGCGATTTTACCGGATGTCAGTTTCTTCACGTTTAATTAAAAATATACAGTAATATTATGTAAATTTTAAGATCATTGAATATTGACCCTTACTGTAATGATCGAAAAATAAAATCATATTAGAAAAATTGATAGTAAATTCCATCGGTCTTATGTAAGGACTGAAATGCAATTTGAACAGACTGTTCACTTAATTATTTAACTTTTGAAAATCCAATGAATGTAATTCGATTTATCAGAAAAAAAGAAAGAAAGGTAACATGTATGTAAATACCATAAGGTCATAGACTTGATGATTTTTTTATGGACTGAGAAAAAAATTACATAACAGCATAAAGAAAGTAATAAAGAATAATCATTGTAATACATGTAATTACTTGTAACTATAACCCCATATATAAGCAGGGGTCACTTAAATTTTTGCCAATTTTGAATATATGTTAAAGAATGCTCCTTCGATTTCTAATGCAATCATGTTCTGATAATGTTTAAAAAAAAATCTATGAATCGTACGAACTATGTATGAAATTAGAGATATTTCGAACTGCTGTATAAAGAGGTTGGGTGATCAACAAAAAAATCTTCCTAAGATAAATTTATTTAAAAATTGTAAAAATTAACATGATTTGTTTAGCTATAAATCTGTGTACTAAGGAAAAGAATCCTTATATTTTACTTTTTAAATTTTGGGTATTTTTCTATAATTTTTTTTGATATAGAGCTCTTCTTTTAAAGGAAATCAATATAGTCTAATAATGGGCTACATCATCAAGCCCTCTTAAGGCAACATAATGGTACATTACTCCTGTATGGTTTGATAGAACAAAACGCCTTTATGATCAGAGTTAAACATTTTTTTAAGAAAATGATACAAAAAAATATATGTCTACGAAAAAAAAAGATAAAACTTGCCAAAAAATGGAAGTAAATCTCAAATTCTTACCTAAGATATGAATAACAGTCACTGTAGCAGAAAACATGGCTCCATGCATTTAACGATTAAATTGTCCTAAGCTCGCGCCAACACGACATTTATCTGATCAAATATATGTGGGGGGAAAACTTCCACCAACGCTAAGATAGTATCGACAGTCGGAAAGCATGTCACAGATCTATGAGACGGCGCGCTGATTTGACTACTCTATCATTAGTTATCGGACGTTTATTCCGGGATACAGCAGAGAGCTAGCTATGAGAGCTTTTAACGTTCCACATATAGATTTTAACCACAACAAAAAAGAATGATGACAAATTGAAAACCAAAAAAAAAAAAATTAAAAAAAAATTAATAGGTCCAAGAATGTGTTCATCAAATATTTGTATACCACCCTTTCTATATGTAAATTAGATGTGTTTCTACTTTTTTAAAAGTCCGTACTCTGTTTTTTTCGGGGTTTTTTTTTGCTCTCTCTCTCTCTCTCTCTCTCTCTCTCTCTCTCTTATTCACTGTATAGAAAGTCTGAAACAGAATAATGCAATACATGTTTATTCAAATTTAAACCTTTTTGTCCGACCTTCAGAGTTTCCTATATGCAAAATTTACAATCTTACTTCTAAATAATGAGATTTTTTGGAATAATATTTGAAGGTTAAGCGTAAGCATTGATTCGGCTTCTTCCACGTAAAATGGTCATATTTTCCAATCAATCAATTAATCAATGGTGGTTGAAAAGTTTTATATAATTTCTATATGATCATTTATGAGATGTTTGTGATCGGAGGCATTGGGAATTATTTTCCTTTAATGTTAATGAGGCTGGATGGTCAACAAACTGATAATCAAATATTCCCTAAATTTTCAAGTACTAGTATAATTTGCTTAAATACAAACTATATCATTAAGTAAAAATAAAATACCAAATAGTCCTATTGTAGATGAAAATTTCGCAACATTTTTGAACAGAGCTCTTAAAATTCCGTCTAACATTCAAAGTATTTTCCATGCACGTCTTTGATACTCCTAAGTACGGTAACGTTATAACCGGAATACATCGAAGTTCACCCTGAGTCCTGACGGAAAACAGCCAACATTTTCGTACGTTTTATTTACGAGATTGAAATTTAAATGTACATGTGTAGTCTAGTCCGAAAATGGCCACGGTCAACATATCCTCTTGATATCACTTGATATCACTTGATATCGCTTGATATCACTAACATGACGTCTACATCATTAAAATCTTATACCATTTCTTTGATAACAAACTATCTTCGAATGGGTGGTAAAGATAAAGAACAGATAAAGCGTACAGGTACACAACAAAGTATCACGTGATTGAGGCCATAGGTGTCCCTCGTGATAACCTGATAAAACCATAAACATTGTATCCCCACTCATAACCTGTGTATTGTCCTCCAAAAAAATGAAATCGATTTTCATATTCGTTTTATTTTGTGCGTCTGGCTGGCAGTCTGTGATGTCACACCTATGTCTGGTCACCCCTATGCAACGAGGAGAAATGGACATCACACACGTGAGTACGAAAAAAAAAATGAAAACTAGGAAAATCTTGAACATCGTTACATAGTTCTTTGTAAATGTAGATTTTAACGAAGAAGTGTTATAATTCCATTATTTTTACATACCCCTAAAAATTAAGAAGAAAAAGACCCCATTCACATGATTCATATTCAATTGTAACTTGTATAGGGCATTTCCGACGGAGCACAGAAAAACGCCTCGAATGTATTACATAGGTGTCCATGACAATTTTTAAAAAAAAAACCAGCAACTTGATTTAAATACAGGTTTTTTATATTAATACGTAAAGTTTATGTGTCGTAAAATTTATACAGAGTGGAAGTGCGACCTGTTTCCGGCACGGTGCCCCATGTGGGGGTCAGAATGCAAGCAGTGGTCCATATGAAACATACACCGGGGGTCAGCAGGTCTTCATCAAATGGTTACAGAATTTCAACCACTACGAAATCGGGTTTCCAGGTACATTAATTGTAACGTGTCTAATTACTGCACGATATGCCAAAATGCACCATATGCAAACTTGCACGATATGAAGAACCTTTGAAAAAATTTTCATAAGCACGCGGTTTGAAATAAAAATCAGTTCACCCTTTTCTTGTTTTAACATGTTTTATTACTAAAGGACTTTCTATAGAAGACAACTTTTTATAAACAGGGTTCATGGACATATCCTTGGCCCCTTACAACTCCGATGATTGGCAGGTGTTGGCCTTTGCTCCGGATGAGTATGTATATAATCAAGATCACCAGCAAAACTATACAGCATTTGTGGTGAGTTGACAAAAATACGCTTCAATATCTTTCAAACAAATTCAGAATTTTTGTAAAAGATAAACATTTGGCTCATAACTCAATGAAGTTTTCTTAAACATCTTTCAAACTAGTCTTTGCAGTTGTAAATCCCTCTCAAATTCGACCTCATGATTTGCAGGCATGTAGTCTGATGTCATATCCACTGCACTACGAAGAGAGACAAATGGATGATATATTGTTAGAAACAGTTCATATGTAGTCATTAATGTTAATGACGATTTGACACTTTTTGTTGACCAGGTCTTGCCTAACAAAGAATGTGAGCACTGCGTCCTAAGGGCACGATACGAGTCTCACAAAGCAGGAGAGCAGACATTCTATCAGTGCGCCGACATCACCATAAAGAAATCGGAGGATGACGTCAGCAGATCACGTGACCCAGACACCGCTCTTTTACAGCACGCGGAGTATGAGAAGGCCTACAAAAAGTACAACGTCATCACTCAAGGCACCGGAAATGACGTTAATTATGACGTGTCACTGAGAGGGTTCGCTTACTCTCCGTTTGACCAGGACGTGATGTTCATTGTGAATGTAACTCTAGATGGACGAATCCACCCGTTTGGAAAGTTTAACTTCCGCGTCGACTCGGCCAAAAAATATAGGTCAGGGCACGAAAAAGAAGCTACAAGAAAACCACTGGCGTCAGGCTTTGTTCTTGATTCCTTAGTGACTGTTAATTACTGGAATAACTTAGTTGTTATGTACAACTCTGAGGGGGACTATGATAAGCCTACCCCCATGCTTGCCGAATTTGACACCCACCAGGGAACAATGCAGACATCTGAGGTTGCAGATTTTGACGGAAGTCCGATCAATGCTTTGCTGTCCAATCTTAACGACACTTACTATACCTTCAGCATTGAAAATGCGGGCTCAAAAGGTCATCCTCAAATTAACCCCCTCCCCCCTTAATTGAAAAAAAAAATCACTGAAAAGTGTATTTTAAAAAAAATTCGATGTTCTTACTTGGCATTTTAATGTTTGCGTTTTCATTCGTATTCAGGTTATAATTTTGTTGTTGGGCAGCTTTATTTGATCAAAAACACTCTACCGTATCGGTTCCGGAAGTTGATTTCCAGCGGACCGGAACCACTGTATGTCAACTACCAATGGGCGGAGCTGGATGTGGAGCGACAGCAATTGTTTGTCCTGATGGGCAACGAAAACACCCCAAACAAATTGCTCGCAAAGCTCTACACCTACGACCTTAAAAAGATGTAAACTTATACAAAGATAATATCTTTATATTGATCTAAACGTTCATATTTTTAATGTTTTCTGTTAACTGTTGTTTTTTAATGACACTGTTTTGTTAATGTGGTCATGCAAATAATTGTTAATTTCTTTCTTAATGGATATTTCGATTTTTTTCGCTTTTTTTTCACCAGGGTTCTTTCCAGCGTCGTAGATCTCTCCGTTGAGATGAACGCATACATGAGTTTCCACTATTACAGAAAAACTGGTAAACTTCACGCAATTAGACACACAATTTATAGATGCGAAGACCTTCAGATAATTTTTTGAAAAGACAGTTATAATAAAATGAAAAATTCTCCCTCCGAGTATTATATAAATTGTAATTCATATTTTTAGAAATTCTTGTAAAATAGAAATGATATCCTTTCTAGAACGACATTAATTTTGAAATGTAAAACCTTTTATAACGTATTTTACCAAGCCAAAGAAGGATACAAAAAAACAAGTCACCAGGCATAGTACAAGTAACCTCCCTTGAATTTATGTTAAGGTAGCTCACGTAAACCTTTAAGACAGAACGTCACAAGATGGCGATTCAATTTGGTTGAAGATTTTCAAACATGTAGCTCAGTGGTTAAAGTAATGGGCTTGTGAAACAAAAATCACTAGTTCGAATCAGCCCTATAGATAGCGCGTTTGTTCATATTTATACTGAATTACATTTTTGAAATTTTAGATCAATTTTCAAATTCAAAATTGCATACTTGTTGCCAATTTGACCTAAAATAATTATGTACTTCTTAAACATCATGCTATTTTTCAAAATCAAGTAATGTTCTACTGATTTGAGAAACTATGTCAAGGTGTAGTGAGCCATGCATCTTATTGTTCTATGTATAGTTTTTCGAGGCGGTATGTATGATTGTATAAATGTACATTATTTTGATTTGTAAGAGTGACAATTATATTGTAGGTATGATATACGCGGTGTCCCCTGGGATTTTCTACACACTCCGGTACCCTCGCTATGATCTTATTGAGGTCAATCCAACAACAGGAAAAGTAACTCGATCAACTAGAATCTCCGATTGGGGTAAATGACGTCATACATTTTATAAATTTACATACTATTAGTGCGTTCGGGAATGAATATTTTTTCTTAATTACCAAAAACATGCGTTTGCTTTTTACACCCTTCAACATCAATTTATGTTTGTCATTACTTTCCGAGCAGAAACAATTCCCTTTGAAATTAATGAAAATCAATCGTGTGTAAATTGCCATCCATCATGCGAAGGACATCTTTCTACTTATCGAATGTCAAATCACATTACAAAAAAAAAATTGAAACACTTTTGTCATAGTTCCGAAACAGAAACGTAAATAATTTTTGAACTGAACTATTTGTTCTTTATGTTTAGTTTGACACGATTGAGCAAATTTGTTATCATTATAAAAAAACCCAGTTCAAACATTGTCTAACAAAAAACCAACAACAATGTAATATTTGCAATCAGAGTATAACGAATTGCTGAGGCACGGCACATAATAGCCAGCCCATGGTATATAAGCTCATAATGTTTTAATTAAAAAATTCAATAATTAATACGCAGAAGTAGTTTATTTTTGGAAACAGCGATGGCGCACATTTTATTTAAGCTGTGGTCCAATATCCTATGTCTACAAAGGAAACTGACACACTTTTTAAAGTAACGCATACATTAATTATTAAAATATATATTAATATTGTAATTAATATACATACAAGATTTGAACGTTGACACCAAAATTACTAAATTTTCGGAAACAAAATCCCCGTGTATATTTCTCAAAAGTCTTATAATTATAATACCGTTGACAATTTATTTATTTACGTTTAGTATCGTCAGAATAACATGGTAAAAACGAAATCTTTTTAAAATATTTTAAAACCATATGCAGGTTGTACACAAATGTAAATGACCATCTCGTACAATGTGCATGTATAATGTATTAAATTTGTCCATAAACATCATTTTAAAACATTTACTTTTTATTGACAAAGGTTATTTTCGGGGGTACTTTGGAGGAGCCGTGTTTGATGGTCTGGACCAAGATACGGGCATTCTGTACCACGTGATGAGTATGCAGGACACTAATGCTGATGTCATCGCTAGTATTGACGTCACTAGCGGGAAAGTGACATTTTCACAGATGACGAATCTTAAGCACGTGCATAACCTTGCCCTCACGAACAATAAATTCTTCAAGTCTCGAACTTGAATATGTTCAATAATTTAATTCATAAAAAGGGGCGATTTACTCACAAATCCATATTAATTGCAAATCTACTGAATGAGTATTCTAAAAGTAAAGTGCTATCTGTTTGCTTTGTTTGATTTTTCTGGAAAATGTGTTTACCGTATATGAAACAATTTAAACTCAGTGATCCACTTAATTATTGATGAAAGTATTTTAATACATGTACGACCTAGCTACATGTACCATTTTTAAAATTACAATTTATCATAAATGATTATCAAAGTTTAAACGGAACATCAAACCAATGTATGGATTTCCGTATTATTTCTACGAGAGTTTTTAATCTTTCTATAAATATCTATTTCAAAACAAATCGGACTACTCACACAAATATTAATAAAATCGTGGATATAACTATATAGTTTCGGATGTTATTATCCCTCCCTGGAATATCAGAATTACTGAAAATAGCTTAAGACCCCCACCCGAACCCCGACAAACAAAATTATCCTTAGGACCCCCCCCCCTTTGAAAAATATATATGAAAACTCGTTTATATATTGCAAAGTTCTACATGCGTCACTATAGTGATTTATTTTGATTTATGATAAAGAAATGGTACGTTTTGAATATAATATTTTCATAGAGAAAAACATTGTTTTTCAATATAAATGACGGAGATTTTTTTTCATTGCAATTCTATGTTGTTGTTTTTTTTTTTTGTTTTTTTTTTTAATTTTTTTTTTTTAATTGAGGTTTCTACATCATTTGTGATTTATTTTAGTTCATGTTTACTATAGGTGGAAAATTTGGAAAATAATATTTTATTAATTGGGATTATTTTTATAAAAAAAAAATCCGAGAATTCATTGATTGCAATTATTTGAATCATTAGTGAATAATTTTGATTAATGTACATGCACGGAATGGCCATTTTGTAAATGAATTATTATATGAATCGATTCAAATCATTATCATATATTTCTACTATACTGTTATTGCTGAGATCAAAGAGATGCCGCAGCCATTATTATCCAATATACGTCTAGAATGAACGACCCATAGATTATCAGTCAAAAATACATATTACCCTCGCACTGATATCGATCATGAAATTATAACTTTAAAACTTATAAAAGTTTTAAATCCATGTCAATTTCATGTCTTAGTTCCATTCAAAACGAAGTGTATTGCCTTACATGTTTATTTTGATTAATAAGAGCTCTATGCGACTGTTCGAAGGTCCTCCAATACCACACTTTTTGTAATGCGTGTTTTTACATATTAAACTATTCAAATAAGGTGTAGTTTTAATTAATAATTGTATTAAATTACCCTTAAAATTAAGAAATATGGTCCAAAGATTTTTCATGATGTATTAAACATCCAACGAAAAACATTTTGTCGTCTGCATGTCAGCATGCGATCGATAAACATGTAAACTTTCACCTAGTCTTAACAAAATCATTGAGGTTACATGGAACGCATCGGCCTCTTTATTGCAAAACAACATTTCTCGACCTTGGAAGTTATTCTGCAACATTCACGAAAGCTCGTACTTTATTTCTTTAAAAAATGATTAAATAGACATTTAAAGTATATGTAGATAAATAATCTAAAAATATATAATGGTTTCATAAGTTCAATTCAAGAAAAACAAATGCTGTGTATTTTAGCACAAAAGAGTTAAAAATTATCCCTATTTGAGTTTCCAAAATTGGCCCCATTGACTTTGAGTCTAGCTATGAATACTCGGGAATAACCATCTCATAAAACTTCAACATTGATAATGTATTTACATTCATTAAGTGTTTGTTAATTTTTAAGATAATCGATCGTATTTGCATATACATGACAAGACAGATATAGATCTACATTGTATACAAGCCAGTGAAATAAACTACTCGTCAGCATAAAAATATACACATCCTAATCTGTTTTTAGATTCATTGTTTAGCTTTTTAAATTATAACTTTAATTCTGGTATAGGTATGACAAATGAGTTTTTCAGCGTCCATTGATGTCCCCTTTGTACTTTTGATGTTGACTTTGCGTGGCTTATTTCTTGTTCGATAGAAGCTAAAGCTGCAATGAGAGCACCAACTTCGCGGATTTGCAGGGACTGACCTTGGACGTCCAAGTAGTTGTAGTGACCATGGTAACTTTCAAATATATAGACAATTGGCTGATCCTTATTTGTTGCGTTTTAATCGACGAAAATTGTAATTTTTTACGTATACTTTAACTCACTTTTCATGGATTAAAAGTTTTGAAGATAGATGAAAATATAAACAGGAAAATGCTTTCTTTGAGGGGCTATGAGGGTAGCAATAGCATTTCAGAAAAAAAATTCTGCAATGCAAGCTACCTTAATTCATTCCCGCACAATGCACCAAAGAAAGTATTTTAATGTTCAAATAATTAAAGAAAATCACATACAAAATTATTTAAATCATTTTACCTTCTTTTCACATCTTTATTAGGACACACTTGGAATATACGTCAACCGGTCAGTATAGAATGGAACATGTTCAACCATCAAATATATAGTTTATCCGTATTTGCTTCTGTTTAGAGACATATGATGGAGTACATCAGCTTCAAAAAACGAAAATGTGATAGATTTTTAACAATGTTTAAAGTTAAAAAATACCATGCCATGAAGTTCTTATGTTCAGAACACTTTTCCGTAACGGTATAAACGGTACAGTACCTATAACCACAGGTCACGGCCCAGCCTGTCTGAGGATAGGACCGACCCCCCCCCCCCTTTCAATTCCCTCACCCCCAAGTATCAAATGAGTAAAGTCCATGGGTCAAGATACCTAGGGTGGAAGGGGGGGGGGGGGGGTAGGTCCTGTCCTAAAGCACCTGTGTAACTTGCCAAGAGAATTCACGCTCGCGCATTTCCGTGATCGATTACGGAAATGACCGAGTAGTTTGCCGTTTAATCAATAAACCGAAAGTCCCATATACTGTACTTTCACTTTGTCGATCATTGAACATCATGGCTTCGGGTTTGGGAAATTTGAGTGGCAAAGTTGCCCTTATAACAGGTAAGCATCGATTGATGTTCAATTGTTTTTAATATACTGTTTACAAAGTCCAATATGAACTTTTGAATGTCATTGTCAACCGAAGTTCACGTATACAAATTTCAGCTGACAGCTGGCTGAAAAGCTGCAAACTTTGATCACAGGGGCTTGTTTAAGAAAAAAAAAAGGTGGGTACCTCGGAGGAAAAATAAATTTTTCCGCCGAGGTGCCCACTTTTATAACGATTTTTTTTGCTACACAAGCCTCTGTAATGATCAGCCGTTGATTTTTAGTTGATACACTTTTAAATCGGTATATATAAACATCGAATTCTTTTTTTTTTTCAGGGAAAATTCTTCATTTTGATGCTTTATTGTGACACTAAGTGGGATTTATCAAGTTTGTTAACCACAGTTTGGTAGAACTTCATATGATGCATGTAACCTCATTGAGTGACTTTATTTTAATTATGTTAATTATCATTATCATTACTGGTACTATAGTCTGTCCCAAGATATTTATGCAGCACATTTGGACGATTTTTAATAAAAATACACTTACCTGTGAAAGAAGTGCAATTGAAATAGTTGAAAGGGATATTTTCCAAGATAATTTCATTGACACATTATCATCTTTCACTCGGAAAAATTCAAAGGAACGAAAACAGATTCCTTACGGAGATTTATAATGGAGAATGTTTACATCTTTTCTCCATTCGGAATACACTCGGAATTTGCACAATTTTTCAACGTTATCATCCGGGCTTGCTGCAATACAAAATCTCCGTGACATCACTTTTTTTAGCATTGTACTGAAACCTGATAAGCTAACAGGGGCGTTTTGACTGAGAAATCTTGGAAATTTTTCATACTTTTGAATGAACATCGTTTGAATCCTGAGGTATTTATAAATATCAAGCAATTAAGCCAAATGTGAATCCAAAATATCTTGGGACAGAGTATACATATAAATATGTACTCTGTTTCATTTAAAATTTTAAAGAAATATTCTGAAAACGTGTTAAAATTTTTCTTTAGAATTTTAAAGTGTTTTGGCAGTTGCGATTAAACTTTCAAGTTTGTTATAAGCATTATTTTAATGACGCTATGAATTATCGGCAATAGCTGTAGCTCTGTAATGTCAGAAAAAAAAAACACAGCTAGAGTTTTCGGATAATTGCATCCCGCTAGCCAAATTAGGGTTTTCGGTCCACTCCACTCTATTTATGGGGAGTGGAATGGACCAAACCCTTGGCTAGCAAAGGTGCATTATTGCTGCAAGGCATGAACTACTAACAATAAAAAATGTTTCCAGAATATGGTAAATTTTACACACAGAGTAAACATGTGTTTCAGGCAATCAACTACTAACTTAATATGAAGTTTGGATATTGAATTTTTTCACCTAATACATATATTTAGTTAATACATGTACATGAAGTTAAACCTCACTCGGTCATCCATTTCCATAACATCAAAGAGGCAAGGCTGTTAAATTGACCTATTTAATCTCTTTGGAAAGGTGCCAGTTCCGGAATCGGAGCAGCTACTGCGGTGTTGATGTCCAAGCTAGGAGCGAGTTTGGCGCTGACTGGTAGGAAAGAGGAAAATCTGAAGAAAGTCGGAGAGCAGTGTGGCAATAAGGTAATGTGACTTAGAAGCAGTAACTGCAGGCCTGGGGCCATAAAACTAAGATGTCAGAGCTCACTTTTGATCTCACAAACATTACAAAAGGAATATTTGGTAAAAAAGTGAAATTGAGATCAAAAGTGAGCTTTTCTAAGTTTTATGGCCCTGGGGCCAGATGTTGAAAGCAGAAAAACATAATATAGGGTCATGGTCCTATCACCAGTGAAATGACATCCATTTCACTTTTGATAACTTTTAGCATATATTTTCATAGTCTACTTTATTTTACTTTATTCTTATTTTATATGTTCCCGTACTTAGCAATTGCTTATTGACATCTAAAGCATTCCTTATTATTTATTTCTAAAGGTTGTCCAAGCTGTTGTTTATTTCTTAATCCCCTAGAATATTTAGTGATTTCACAGTAATTGTTAATCCTTATTGTCAGTGACACTGCTCATGGCACTGGGCACTCATAGGTGTTAGTTAGGGTAAACAAAACCACTTTGACTTCTTCACATCAAAGGGATGACACTGATAACTTAATTATTTGATTAGCCCTAAGTGACAACTTTACCTTAGGCAATTCATAGAGAAATTAATTCTTGTACATTAGTTCTTTTAGAAGAGAGTTAACTTTGAGACTTCGGACTGAAAGGATGTAGGGCGAAGCTAGGAAATCATGTAGAGTGTTAGGAGACAAATTTCTAATTCATCTGTTTAGGCCCCTTCCTCTAAATTACAGTCAGGAACAAGACTTGCTCATTAATGTTGTTACCTGCATGTGTAGATTGGATTATTTAACATTCCATCTTTAATAAACATTTCTCATATCCTGCCATTTGGACTTTGTGTATTCTTAATTTACTTATTCCCCTTGAGCTTAATTCCCCAAATGAACGTGCACCATCGCCTAGTTATGTACCAGACATCCGGGCGTGGTCACAGAGTGGTCGAGAATCCGGTTCGAATCTTATGGAATTCCTCTCACTGAATTAAACATTCCGGGACTTTTTGGATTTCTGCAGGATTTCTGTGCTGTCAAAAACTGTGATTTGTGACTCTAACATTCTTATGAAAAGGAAAGAAGACCAATCCATACAGAGACAGTGTGCCAGTTCCTGTTGGTGAGTACAGCCACTTTTATCACATGTGACACAGTTTAGATAACTTTCTATTGTTATTATTTTTGACATTTATAGATTGATTATTGTTTCGCTGTTTTTATCACTGATAATGGCTCCCTCACTTGAAATCCCATCAATGTCCCAACATACTTCAAATCCCAACAACTTTTTGGCTACTATTTCAGCGGCAATTACCAATAAGAACAAAATTCAAATCAAGCTCTCTAACTTTCATATCAATGCCCTTGTTGATACCGGTGCTAATATTTCTGTTGTTTGCAACAAATTTTTGAGGAAACTTTTCAAAAATCCCCATATTTACAAATCAGATCTCTGTGCTGTCACAGGTGTTTGCAACACATCACATGCTATTCTTGGTCAAACAGATCTTGAAATAGATGTAAATGGTTTAAAAATGCCCCATACCTTTCATATTTTGGAAAATTTGCCCCACACTATTATTTTAGGCCAAGACTTTCTCGAGCAAAACAATGCTGTAATAGATCTAACCCATAAATATGTGTCTTTTCACAATGAAACAACCATTGCCTCTATTTCAACACCTGATATCCAACATGACAACCAGAAACATGTTTCTCTTGCTCGAACGCAATCAGATATTCTGTTACCACCTCTTTCAGAATGCACACTTTCACTCTTTGTCTCCAACATACCTCATGGTTCACAAGTCTTCCTTGAACCAGTCAACCTTCTTACAAACAAGAATCTGGTTGGAAGCAAATGCATTGCTACGTGTGTAAACAACACATTTCCTTATAGGATACTAAATCCTCTGAACAAATCAGTCCTGTTGAAAGCAAATTCTGTTGTTTCTAAAGTGTTCAACATAGACAACAATTACATCATTTGCTTTGACACACACTCCTCTGACACACACACCAGTCAGTCTAAGGTTTCTACTACAGATCATATATCTATCGCCAAAACCCTGCAAGTCCATATTGAAGAACAAAATCTTTCTCCTGCTCAAACTCAACAACTCCAAGATCTGATTGGACGAAACAGAGATGTATTTGCCAAAGATGCCACCGAACTTGGTAAAACAAACCTTCACACACACTCTATCATCACCAACACTGACAAGCCAGTCCGCACCCCAAGATATTCCCAGAATCCAAATATGCGTCAGGAGACAGAACGTCAGATTCAAGAAATGTTGAAAAATGATGTCATTGAGGAATCAACTTCTCCTTACCAAAGTCCAGTCGTTATGGTTAAAAAGTCTAATGGACAATACAGATTTGCAGTAGATTACAGGAAACTGAATTCCATCACAGAGCTTGTTTCCTTTCCAATTCCAAAATTAGATGAAGTTTTTGACACAATAGCTGATTCTAAATCCAAAATTTTCAGTGTCTTAGACTTAGCTAGTGGATTCTGGCAAGTGCCCTTGGATGAGAAAACAAAGCACAAAACTGCATTTATCACACATCAAGGTCTTTACCAGTTCAAACGACTTCCTTTTGGCTTAACAAATGCTCCAACAAGTTACCAGATGCTGATGACAAAAGTTTTACAGGAACTAAATTGGAAAATTGCTCTTATCTACATTGATGACATTTTGGTCTTTTCTAAAAGTTTTGCTGAACATTTACAGCATTTAGATCTTATCTTTCAAAAACTTCGTAAAGCCAATCTTACTCTCCAGCCAACAAAATGCCACTTTGCTGCCCAAGAAGTAAAATACCTTGGACACATCATTTCTGAGAAAGGAGTTGAAGTAGACAGAGCTAAGATTGCTGCAGTGGCTGACTTCCCACAACCTCGAAACTCTAAACATGTCCGCAGCTTCCTTGGGATGTGCAACTATTACAGGAAATTCATCAAAGACTACAGCAAAATCTGTGCTCCCTTATTGAATCTTCTTAAGAAAAATATCAAATTCCAGTGGAAACCAGAACACACTGATGCTTTCAATCTTCTGAAGAGAAAATTATCTTCAGCACCCATCCTTGCCTTTCCTGATTTTAGCAAACCATTTGTATTGTCTGTTGATGCTTCTGATGCTGCCATTGGATATGTCTTGGGACAAATAAACTCACAAGGACTTGAGAATGTTATCGCATATGGAGGACGTGCACTCAGGGATCAAGAAAAACGATGGCATATAAACCATAAAGAGGGACTTGCTTTGATTGAAGCCATCAAAACCTTCAAAGCCTACCTTACCAGTGCTGAATTCACAGTCTTCACTGACAACATCACAGTTCGTTGGTTGGATACCAACAAAGATGCATTAGGCAGACTAGGACGCTGGGCTCTATTCCTTCAGCAGTACAAATTTAAAATACAGCATCGCCCAGGAACTAGGAACCAGAATGCCGACTGTCTGTCCCGTCGTGAATATCCACCTTCAGACCAACCATGTTCTCCATCAGATGATGATTTGCCAGCCATTGGATCCATTGAAGCTTCTATGAAAGAGTTCATTGCCACAACCTTTGAATATCCAGAAGACAATCAGCCAAGGAAACCTGAAATTCTTGCCCTACATACAGCCGATCAACATGATGATCATATTTCAGACAATCCAACCCTCCAGCATCTGCAAGAAAATTGTCCAGACTTTCAGGCAATTATTGATTACAAAAGAACAGAAAATTTGCCGCAAAATGTTAAGCAAGCTACCGCAATAGTTGCAAAATCCTTCCACTATGAAATTATTAATGGACTTCTTTTCCACTTTTACAAGGAACGTGCTAGGAACCAATCTCCTGATCAATGTCTTATTAGACAACTTTGCATTCCTGCACCCCTCCGGAATGATATTCTTCTCTCATATCATGACTGTATTGCTGGTGGCGGACACCAAGGACATGAACGCACGTATGCTGCTATCCGCGCCAAATACTACTGGCCAAATATGTATTCAGACATTGAACAATACATTAAAACTTGCGAAACGTGTCAACAGTCCAAAAACTTTAAACATCAGAAGCCAGTCCCTTTGAGACCACTCCCTATTGAGGACATTTTCAGCAGATGGCACATGGATTTCCTGGAATTACCCATAACACCAAACAAAGACAGGTACCTTCTCTTAGTTGTTGACAGCTTTTCAAAATGGTGCGAGGCCTTTCCTTTGAAATCTATGGAAGCCACTGAGGTTGCCAGAGTACTCTTCGCTGAGATATTTGCGAGATATGGAGCACCAAGGACACTTATTTCAGACCGGGGACAAAATTTCATGTCAAAATTAGTCCAAGCCCTCTGTGAACTTTTTGAAGTAACCAGACACTATACAAGTGCTTACCACCCACAAACAAATGCTGCTTGTGAAAGGATGAACTCATTTATCAGCCAAACACTAAGATCATACTGTAACAAGGACCAATCCGACTGGGTGAAGTTTATTCCGGCTGTCCTCATGGCATACAGATCTACACCTGCCACACAATCAACAATGTTTTCACCATTTCACTTGTTGTTTGGACAGAAGATGCGCCTTCCTGTTGATGTTGCTCTGACCCCAAAACCATCCATGGCACATGAACCCAAGTTACATCTGATGCGTGTTCTGGAACAACTTAAAATATGCAGAGAAGTTGCTGCTGAAAACATTCGACAACATCAACAGAAGTACACTCAGCAGCATGATAAACGTGCACAAGAACCAGACTTCATGGTTGGCTCCACAGTATGGCTCTACTGCAGCCATGTTCCTAAAGGAAAATCTCCCAAACTTTTACAGAAATGGGTTGGTCCGTATTCAGTAATTTACCAGGGACCAAACCATACTTTTAAACTCCGAAGAGATTCAGACCACAAAATTCTGAAGAGTCTCGTCCATGCCAAAAGACTAAAAACCTACCATAGTCCTGATGAGAGACCTCACTATTTCTTACCGGAGTATCAAGATGTTGTACTCAATCCTGAAGAATTGGACAACCAAGATACTGAGGAAATTCCTCCTCCAAATGCTGACCAGCATCAAGCAATTGCTGATCAACTTCCGGCTGATGATGAAAATCAGCTTCTTCATGAAGATGATGCTGAAGAGGATAATGATGATAATGATGATGACCAACGCATCAGAAATGCAGCTCATGGTTCCCAACATCAAAAACCTCCACTCAAACCATCATCTTCTAAACCAAACAATCAAGCCAAAACTAAAAACAAACAGAAAAGAAATTCAAAATGTGAAAAACCAAATGAAAAACAATCAAAACCATTTTCTATGGACCAAATAGACAAAATCCTTGAATACAGCCTTTACCAAGGGAAGCCAATTTACAAAATCAAATTCAAAGGTGCAGCTAAAACTTCATGGCAAGACGGAACCCAAATCCCAAAAACATTAAAGGACACCTTCCATTCCCTCTATAATGCCAAGGGAAAGAAAAGGAAGCGACCCAACAAAAAGCATTTTAACAAACAGGAATCTGTACAAGCCCTTTCACTCCCTCCCATGAGTCAACAACAAATCTACCATGCTTCCATTGACCGCAGAGGCACACATATCATGTTTTATCTCGAAAATCATGATGGATCTACTACAAATGCAAAGTACGCTCATGAGGTTCCAAGCCATTTGTTTAAGCCTTTCTTCAAAAAACTTGAACAAGAAATCAGTGACTGTAAATCAGGGAAAGGATGCGAGGTCATAAACAGGAACAGCACCCAATACTTTCCTGTATCCAGAGTCTTCTTCCTCAAACACAGACCAACACTTTTTATGCATCATCTTACTCCCTCAAAAGCCAAGCTCTTGAAAAATTGTCACTCTTCTCCAGAAGGCATTTTAGCATTCAAAACAAAACTCTATGATCATGTCAAACTCTTCCATACAAATGCAGACCTCTAAATTTCTCAGCTTAATACAATTTAATCTTTCAAAAAAAAAAAAAAAAAAAAAAAAAAATTTAAAATCACTCTATTATATTTTCCGAATTAGGTCATCTGATATTTATTCTGTGTCCTGTACATAGTGCTAGGTAGTGTGACTGCGCAGCGCACTATCATCAAATTACAAGGACCCAGGATAAATATACACAACTCAAATTTATTTTATTTTTTTGACAATATTTTAAAATAATTTCCCTTCTGTTTTTCTTTAAAGATTCTGAATTTTGTTTAATTTACTGAATAGCATTAGAACGCCTGTAAGTTATGAACCAGCGGAAACTCTTGTAGTTTCTTAAACTGCTGGGGAACGGCGTAATGCTCTATCTCAGTTTATTAACTTTTCCATCAAAATTATTTTTCTTAACACCTTGAAATCATAATTCATTTTTGCTAAAGTTTTGTATCTCAAATACTATTGCTATTTAATTTTCTTTTCTTTAAGTAATCTATAATAGGTAATTCTGTTGTGTCACATGTTGATTTCTTGTGGTTGTGCTTACTGATTGATCATTTATCATGCCTTGCCCTATGCCCAAATTTACAGATTCCAGTTCAACATAAACCGATGCCATCCTTTTTCCAATGCCATGAACACCTTTGATATAAGCTATAATGGAACTCCTATAGCAAACATGGGATGTTATAGCTCTTTTGATATAATTTTTTTTTTTTGTCATGATGGAACTCCCTACTGGTGGGATGTTATGACTTAATGTTTATCATGATGGAACTCCCTCAGGGGATGTCATGACTTATTGTTTATCATGATGGAACTCCCTCAGGGGATGTCATGATCATGAACCAGGTTGCAGTTTTTCCCAGTTACTGGTAGAAGTTCTTTGTGGAGACGTCCACTTGCTGCAGTTCCTGTCTGAGGTCATCAAAACCAATGAACAGTACAAATTACAAAAGAAAACCAAGTGAAAATCGACAAACCAATACAAAACCAATACAAAGACTTTCGTGATTATGTGAAACATGACTTATTCATTTCGTCTATTCATTCCATGGACTGATGTGACATTTATGATGCTGTTTTCAGAGAGACATTATATTTTCATTATGAACAATATAAAGTAAAATAGCATCTTTTAAATTTTATAGCTCTATTGTTCAATGTATGTCTTTACTATTTTTTTTATGCATTGTACATGCAAGTCTTGATTTTTATTTTTTTTCCCTCCTTTTTTTTTTTTTTTTTTTTTTTTTCCTCCATAATGGGCCCTTGTATAATCATGTATATAGTAGCTATAGTTTAGAATTCATTTAATCAATAAGGAATCAACGCCCTTAGGAATTAATACTTTTAGAGTATATTTTTCCTGGTTTAGACATTTCTTAAATTTAGGATATTATTATCTATACTGACCCTATGCCTTTAGGTTAATGATATTTTTATAAAAATAATTGACCTGCTACATGTATCAGATAATATGTGTTATTAATTTTGCCATTTATGAAAAAAAAAAAAAAAAGGCAGGATTGACTTATGGTATTCTGAGATTTCAGGAGAAATCTTTTTGTGAAGTAGGGGGAGCATATCACCAGTGAAATGACATCCATTTCACTTTTGATAACTTTTAGCATATATTTTCATAGTCTACTTTATTTTACTTTATTCTTATTTTATATGTTCCCGTACTTAGCAATTGCTTATTGACATCTAAAGCATTCCTTATTATTTATTTCTAAAGGTTGTCCAAGCTGTTGTTTATTTCTTAATCCCCTAGAATATTTAGTGATTTCACAGTAATTGTTAATCCTTATTGTCAGTGACACTGCTCATGGCACTGGGCACTCATAGGCGTTAGTTAGGGTAAACAAAACCACTTTGACTTCTTCACATCAAAGGGATGACACTGATAACTTAATTATTTGATTAGCCCTAAGTGACAACTTTACCTTAGGCAATTCATAGAGAAATTAATTCTTGTACATTAGTTCTTTTAGAAGAGAGTTAACTTTGAGACTTCGGACTGAAAGGATGTAGGGCGAAGCTAGGAAATCATGTAGAGTGTTAGGAGACAAATTTCTAATTCATCTGTTTAGGCCCCTTCCTCTAAATTACAGTCAGGAACAAGACTTGCTCATTAATGTTGTTACCTGCATGTGTAGATTGGATTATTTAACATTCCATCTTTAATAAACATTTCTCATATCCTGCCATTTGGACTTTGTGTATTCTTAATTTACTTATTCCCCTTGAGCTTAATTCCCCAAATGAACGTGCACCATCGCCTAGTTATGTACCAGACATCCGGGCGTGGTCACAGTCCTCTGAAGTTTTCAGTCAGTTTTAAATGGCAAAATCTACTGACAGGTTTAATACTTCATAAAAAAAACCATTTTATTGGTTTAAACAGGTAAAATAGAACATGGCCAGAGCAACTGTGCCTCTTAAAGTTGTAATGTTACTTTTATCAGACCTTCAATTTTATTAAAATCACTCTTTTTCATGTCAACATACATGTAATTATCTTGCATACAAAATGAACATACTTTTCTTGCATGTTGACATAGTCTTGCGTGATATATGGAGCAGAAATTCTCCATGTACCATACTATCTTCACATGCAAAAATAAAAAAAGAAGCGAAGCGGATGAAAAAAAATTGATTAAAGATAGAGCTGGAGATAAAAATATTTGATTGTTGTTATACATGTACAGTTCCGATTAGACCCAACTTAACAATTGAGCAGACCCTAACTAAACCTCTTACTTTTAAGGTTTACTCGGGGTCTACTTTTTAAAATATTGCATCCACCTGGGGTTTGATTTGGGTCATCTCAGGGTTTTCTTTGGGTTTACTCAGGGTTTGCAATGGGTTTATTCGGGATGTGCTTTTGCTTTAAACACTGAAGTGTGAAGCAGACCCATTTTTTATCTAACCATCTTACCGCCTGTAATTTCCACTCCTTTTATATTCCAAATACACATGTAGGGTCTGCTTTTAGGGGTCTACACTTCTGATTGGGGTTTACTCTAGATCTCTGTATCCACTCTGGGTTGACTTTGGGTTTACTTCTAGTTTTACTTTGGGTTTACTTGGGGTAAACTCTGGGTCTAGATCTGCTCTAGTTAACCCTGAGTAAACCCCAAAAGTAAACCCAGGGTTTAGTTAGGGTCTGCTTTCTGTTAGGTTGGGTCTGATCCGTACTAATTTTGATACATTTTATGAAGAACTTATACTTTTGAGCATCTTTGCATCTCGGCACCGCTTCTCACAAACTATCTTCGTGCGGATCAGAAACCCTTGGCTAGCGAAGATGACTTTTGAGAGTTGTCTCTCTTTTGATGTGTTGAATCCATTGTTTGTAATTTTGCACTACAGCTTCAATACACTGTGATAGTAAAATCTACAGTATATAATTTGATAATTTTCAAAAGACCAAAGACTTTTAATTGGTAGAATTTGTCAAAAGGCAATTTGATGTAGGCCTGTCCATTTCATTGCCAGTAATTCAAGCAGTCATTAGCTTTAAGAAATCAAGAACATTTCTCTGACTCTAAGCTGCATGCAGCTATGAAATCAGCTTGTGCAGAAATTATTAGTGGGGACAAGTTTTGACAACTTACTATTGGTCTATTTTAGCCGTTATTGATTCCTGGGGACCTCGTCAAGGAAGATGACACCAAACAAATTTTGGAGACGGCCGTACAACATTTTGGAAAACTCAACATTTTGGTAATTTTTATATGTAATATATAGAGTAAACTTAGTAAGTTTTTGCAGAGTACTGTAGGTTCCTAACAAAGTGAGGAATCAGTTTCGGTTTAAAAATCACCTGATCAATAAACTCTTGCCAATTTTAAAATCTAGGCTTAATTATTTTTCACACAGTTGTGATGTAATATTAATTGTAACATTAGTTTTTGTGCCCACAATTTTATATTTCTTACAAAGCAGCGAAATTAAGTACATGTACTCGAGTAAAATAAAGAATCTACCATATTTACCATTTTAGTCGAAACTTAACTTCAAGGTAAAATAAAATTATAAATGAACATTCTATTTTTAATTAGGTGAATTGTGCTGGCATCATAGAGTTGGGTAGTATAGAAAACACCTCCTTAGACCAGTATGATCAACTCTTCAACGTCAATGTCAGGTATGTTATAGCTGTATTCTTATACCGGTAGTACATGTACTTTATTAGAATGGAATTACAACAAAAATTATGATATGAACAGATTTAGTCAATTCTCAAATAAGATACTTAATTCCCCTTTTATAAATCTTCATATTTTCAGTAACATAACTTTTTGTTTGTTTGAAAGACATCACTGTGTGTTTTACCTGGAGAAATTTGAACAAATCCAGATGGGCTAATCCAGATGGTAAACATGTATTTTACTTTTTAGGAGCATTTACTACCTGACAATGCTGGCAGTTCCTCATCTGATCCAGACCAAAGGCAGCATTGTAAATGTATCCAGTGTCAATGGCATCAGATCCGTAAGTCTCTCCGGATCTATCTGGATCTCAATCGGAACAGCTTCATTTGTAGACTCTAAATATAAAAAAAGTCAAGAATTATTTGATATAAATTATGATATAAATGAATTTTTTTAGTTTAACTTGTTGTGTACTCATTTTTTTTTTCAGTTTCCCAATGTCTTGGCGTACAACATGTCCAAAAGCGCCCTTGATCAATTTACTCGCTGCACAGCTCTTGGTTTGTTTAGATTTAAGATTTTTTGTATTAGCTTTATTATCTTCTAACATTAGTCTCTGTAGAGGCTGGTGGAGTGTGTGTGTTGCTTTTTTTTTTAGGGGGGGGGGGGGAGATTAACAATTAATTTGTTCTAAACAATCAATTTCATACTTATAAAACATACTTCACTGATCACAACTTACATTTTTGCAAGTAAAGAACTGTTTAACTACTTAATATTTGATTCCACATCATATGTAGTTTAAGGACGTTCTTTACTCAGGGTTTGAGTTCTCAAATCCGGATTGTTAAAAAGTTCAATTTCATGAGTAAAATTTGTTTTAAATACAAAAAGTGTTTATGAAATGAATTATTATTAATATAACAATCAATATTTTTACTAAATTATGGAATTAGGCTCTGAAAAAGTTTGACTTTTAGCAAAACAGAGGAAATTCGGACTAAATTTTTCATATTTTGTTTTCCACTGAAATATTTTTGGTAGTACTATGATATTTAAAGTTAAGATTTTATTTGTTAGTCAACATAATTTTGCATATTTTCTGTTGGTTTTATCTTGCTTTTACGTTTAGATAATCGTATGGCACACACTACAAAAATATTGAAAAATGCTTTAAAATGATAAAAGACACCATATCTCAAAATTTTGATCATTGACCTCATATCAATTATATACCAGCAGAGAAAGGTCAATATACTTCGTTTAATACTATAAATGTTTTAGCATTATCATCATTCAGTTTTCTGTTATATTGAATCAAAAATGGGTAGTAATTTGAAAACTGATAGAGGAAATTCGGACTAGAATATCTATAAAAATTGTGAATGAAAACTTAATGCTTGTATCTATTTAATGTCACTACCATTCATAAACTATATTTCATTTGTTAAAGAGTTAAGCAATTTGTATTATTTTCACAATTAAAAAAATCTGAATCATAGTGTAAAATTTTTATGGATTTTTCTTGAATTTCCCAAATATATTAACTCAAAAAGTAGGTCATTGACCTACTTTTTTGAAGGTGAAGAATAACACTACCATGTAAGGTCTATAACACACAATAGTTGGTTTTTCATTATCATCAGTGGAATTTTTTTTCATTCTGAGTAAACGTCATCCTTAAATCAATCGTCACTCCTTTGTATGGAGGAAAAAAAAGCTTTGAATTTTTAAATGGTTAAAACAGGCTATGAAGGTTAATACAGAATATTGTTTTGTATCTACCATATAATATCTTGGTATAAAAAAAATTCAGTTTGCTAACAATTTTTTTTTATGTTGCCTGAACTTTATTCTTTTCTTTTGATACAGAGCTTGCACCAAAACAAGTCAGGGTCAACAGTGTGAAGTAAGTTTTTGTAGATACATGTACATGCATATAGTTACAAGTTTTTTTAAAATATTGACTGTACCCAATAAAAATAAATTAAAAGCCAAGGAATTCTCTGTATGTAAGTTTAACATTGGGATTGTAGCATTGATTTTGAAAGTGGGGGAGCCAGACTCATCCAAAACAAAAGGAAAAAAAAAAAGGAACGGCAATTTTGGAATTTGTGAAAATCCTAATCTGTGATAGAAATAATGGGAGAAATCTACTGTTACTTTGATTTCACTGTGAATTTCTTGTTTTTTACTTTAATGTTTATTCTTGCTCTCCCTAAAAAGTGGGAGTCCGGATCCAACTCCATGATAATTCAATTTTTTATATGTAAATTAAAGAAAAATGTTTTCTGCAAGAAAAGGGGGGGGGGACAGTAGGCCCCCTGGCCCCCCTTAATGCTACATGCCTGATCAAACTTGTATAGTGGCGTTTCTTTATACATGTATCAAGTACTTGATATTTGACTCTATACAAAGCACTGTTATAATTTCAGTCCAGGTGTAACGGTCACTGAGCTACAGAAGAGGGGTGGTCTTGATGAGGAGGCTTACGCTAAGGTATGTTACAATAAAAAGACATAGAAAATGATGAGGACTCCGAGGCATATGCTAAAGTACACAACATTGGAAACACATTGTGCTACGTACATGTATCACATGTTCATGTATTGACAACTGTGCTTGACAAGATATGGGTCACTTACATTTTATGATATCTTTTTTTGTTCTTATCTTAACAGTTTAACAATACCCTGCCCCCCCCCTTCTTTATACATTGCGTACATATAAAGTACTCCACTTAATGGGGGTGTAGAATGTATAACTAATTTCAGGCAACCTTATTTTTCTATAGACTTAAAATTGACTATGAATTTTATTTCACATTTCCTATCAATTAAATGATCTTAAAGCCAGTGATTGACATGTTTTCAAAATGATATTTATTTTTAGCTAACCTGAACCATAAAGATAAATACCAATTTGAAACCTATAATGGCATTTATCTGTCTGTCCATCTGTCTGCAAACTTTTCACGTTTTTAAATTCTTCTCTAGAACAATAGGACCAATTTCAACCAAACTTGGCATAAAGCATCCTATGATGACCAGGAATCTAAATTGTTAGATAACAGACCACTTTTTACTCAAAGGGGAGATGATAAATCAAAAATTGAAAGATTTTTTGGAAGTCTTAAATTGCGCTTTTCAAGAACCACTGCTCCAGAATGGCAAACATTTACAACCAATCCTCTGTGTATAGTGTACATTCTAATTGGCTTTTGTTCAAGCTGGGTCCCTTTAAAAACAACAGGATCCTAGCAGGCTGTGGTGCAATATTCAAGACAATATCTTGATAAAAAAGTAATAAATTATCCCCAAAACAAAAAGGAAATATTCCTCTTTAGGACAAATGCTATAATTTGTAATTATGTTACATGTATTATGCAACCATCCTGAAATATAGCTGTCTATCTACCTAAGGCAAAGCTTGTTTCAAAGGCAATGCGACTAAACATAATACTAGTTCTAAAACTCCCAGATAAGACTGTAAAACATACAGTACTATATTTGGCTGTGCATTCTATTTAGCGCTTTTGGCGGAATGTGGCTTCCGCTAAATCAAGTACATCGCTAAATGCCATACATATATGTATTTGAATAGTCACATTCAGAAATACGCTAATTCAAATTCACGCTAACGTGTTCAAAGACTAATTTCCGCTAAAATATCGGACACGCCAAATATAATACGTTTACAGTATTTTAAAGGACTATTTCCAGTGGTGAAGGGCCACAGCTTGCCACTCTCCAACAGTAGAGGCATTCCCTTTTGCAGTTTCCACCAATGTAGCACTTTGCAGTACAGGTGTTGTCTTTGACTTCATGTTAGTCTATACTTTAACAAGAATAAAGAAATATACACACCTGCATGGATTAAGAAATAGGGCCCAAAGAAGGTTACAAAGTTCTTTGTGTATATTACATGTTTTTGATGCCATTGCCAACATGTCAAGAAATTCAATGCTGAAATTTGTGATATCAGAGCATCCTAGTATAGAATACAGTCATGCTTGTACATATATGTACATGTACATGTATATGGCATATCTAAATTTTGCACACCTCAAACCGTCTTGAGTTTAGCGAAGAATCTTATCCCAACCCCATGAATTATGAGGGTTTTATTAGAATGAAATGAAGCGTGCATACAGGAATTGATTTGAAACCTTCAATTAAAAAAAAAATTCATGTGAGCGATGAAGCCCACGGGCCTTCAGAGGGTTGGGTGGTCGATTGCTATTTCTCACCTTTAATCAGTTAATCTGTTAATACATGTATGTGAAGTGCTCTGTATAAAAATATTAATAGAAAAACACTAAAATTTTTAATTTAAAATATTTGAATAGCATCATTTCGAAAATTTTAAGCAAATCTGTTTTAATTAATAATTTAACCTTCTTAATATTGAAATAGCTGTAAAAAATCTTCAACTAAAGACATGTTTACATACATGTAACTTACGCATATTTCTTTGTCAAAATATTTGGTAATTATGATCACATTTTATAGAACATTGGTTAATTTAAATAAGTAATTTTGGGCTCCCTAGACAGATAGGCAACACCACAACACGGAGATATCATAAGATAGACATATTGTGCCTCTGGTGACAGGCAGGTGATTATTTATCTGATAATTAATTAGGAATGTAGGGTAGTCTGTTCCCTCAATTTAGTCAACACATTTATCTACTTCTTTCCCTTTTCTGCGTTTCTCGTTGCACTCCCGAATACGAATACGAACGTATAATACTAAGGAATTATAGAGAATATAAAGCGAACGACCCAGCGGATGTTAACTTGCTGCCATATTATTATTTTTTTTTGTGTGTTATATAGCAGAGACCGTATGTAAATTAAGTGTAAGATATATATATACTGTAAGTTTTGGTTTGCAATCTAAATGTTCTTGTTTTGTTCTTCAGTTCTTGGAGCGGTCTAAAGAAACGCATGCACTTGGTCGGCCCGGGCAACCGGAAGAGGTAGCCAGGGCAGTCGCCTTCCTTGCCTCCGACGATTCGTCGTACATAACTGGAGCGTCACTTCCGGTTGATGGTGGTCGCCATGCAATGTGTCCAAGATAATCTTTTGATCATCTCGAACAAAAAGAGAACTGTAATAGATAAAACATTTTGTTTTCTTAGTATTTCATATCGATTTATGAATGATGATAAAGTATTAGTTATATTGTGATTTGATATTTGATTAATGCATGTACATTAATATGCAAACTTTTTTTGAAACAAATCATTTTGATGATATACATTACTGTCGACTGTATATACATAAATGGCAAGTGCAGAAATTGGTATACAATTATACATGATAATGAAATGGAAATTAACCCATATTAGGGTAAATGGTATAATAAAATGGGGATAAAATAAAATATTATATTCATTAATATGTGTATGTATTTTTGTAACGGAGACCAGAATTTCCAGATAATAGCAGTTAAATCAACAGTAGAAAGTACTTTTTAATCATTTTTTGAGTAATTTTAAAAAGACCATAGACTTTAAATTACAATGCTAATTCGGGTATTAAATTATTATATTTTTCTGCAAATGTTGCTATCTTCATATCTGGCATGAATCTCTCTTAAGCCCGTTACAAATGATACGTTTAGGGTAATCCAAGCTTGAGGTGATTGCTTCATGTTCAGGTAGCTGCTAATTTTGCTTAATTCACGGAAGTACATGTACCCCTATGACGTAACGATGTCGATCTAAAGGCTTGGTATGCCAACTCAACCACGTCGGAGCGAGCGACCCCAATATGACGTATCCAGTGCTGTCTTAACGAAGCGCTGGTCGCTTTGTGGGGGAAAGTTTTTAAATGTTCTTTAATTCATCCATATTTTTTTTCTAATTATTGGATGTAGAAAGCAGAGATTTTGTGACTTCTGAGAGAGCGACCGAAGAGGGTAAGATTAAGTGTATTTACACGCAAACTGTCTGTAGATTTCTGCGGTGAATGTGTTTATTTGTTAGCCGTAGGAGAGAAAGAAAAATATCCAATGTGTCGGGGTTTTTTTTGTCATAAGGAAAATATCTTAAAATACTATTGTAATAATTTAATTTATGTATGGAATTCTAAAAATTCTAGTCTCGAATTGCTTACATGATTGTATGTAAAAAATATAAAATAATTATTAGATAAGGCCAACCACGTTTTTTTTTTAACTTTTAACATAGCGAGTAACATTTTAGCTGGCATGAATCAAGTTCAGTTTAAAGAAAAAAAAATCGGTTCTCAAACATAAAATTGGTTTTAGATTTGCAACAGTAAAAACACAACATACAAGTAATTACCAAATAACGGAGTGCCGCAGGGGTCACTCTTAAAGACAACCTTATTCAGTGTATTGGTTAAGCTGACGTAAGCCCTCAGCACGGGCAGGGAATTTCATAATCGTACACAGTATATCATGATAAAAACCAATTTCAAGGGGTGAACAACATTTTCAGTGTGTTACAAGAGCATCGCATCGGCACCTTAAAGTGTTAAAAAATGACCGGAAGTCATAACTTTCCGCCATTGCGCATCGGAGAGATTAGATTACCTATACACTCGGATACATTAATGTGTGTTCGAAGGCTACAGCTTTAGAAACACTCGATACGAATTGAGTTTTTAAAAAAAAATTAAAAATATCAATTTATGGAATAGGTTGGATTGATTTATTTTTCGAAGATTGTTCAATATTTATTTTTGATATATCATATTATCTAAAAAGAAAAAACAAAAATAAAAACAAAACAGAACAAATCGCTTGTACATAAATGTATTTCAACAAATATTAAAACTTTTCGTACCATGTGTTTCATTATATATGTCCCCATTACAAACTGGTATAAAAATAGATAAGATTAATTTATTCAAAAGGTTCTCTAACATTTTTCTTTTGGCATAATTTTTTGGTCACCTTTTTTTTTTATTTAGCCACTTAAAAAAATGTGTTTTAGTCAATCAATATCATTGCAGCTTAAATAACGGAGAAATTCTTTTCATATTTTGCTCCATTGTTTAATCTAGATTAATCTATTGTATTTTGGAAGCAGATTAGCTCACACGATCCTTACGATAAACTCCGTTTTAAAGACAAAAAATCTTTAGGTCTCAAATTAGAAAATGTTTTTAGCAACAATATATTTTGGCCCATCTTTTATACATTCATGCTGTGAACTGTAGCCAGATTGCAATATCCAACTGTTTTAGATGCTGCGAAATACATATATAAGGCCAAAATAAAATTATTCTTCGTTTGGATTGCCTCCCTCCTTATTAAAATACCCCTATTGATAAAATCTTATTAGCAAAAAATAAAAAAAAACTTTTTTGGGAGTTGATTTTAATCAACTCTCCTATGCAGTTACTCAGACAAACTGAAAGTGAAACAGTGTTTGGACCTCAGCACAAATCATTGCTGCTGACAAGACTTAGTTCTTGAAAATAATTGATGAATTCGATGTAATGTATGCTAAAGCATTGATTTTCAAGGAAACATACTTATAAATACCTTGAAAATAGTCAGATTTTAAATGGTACAAACAATTTTAATATTTTTTGTAGTAGTATGTATTCCTTCGCCAGAGTTCAATATAGTCTCGTTCAACTCGACGCTAGGCTGTCTCCGTAAATCCTTGTCGGAGATTTACAGTGTCAGCTGAGCGTTTGGTTGAACGAGACTAGAGTTCAATATTGCTTGGATCCATACAATTTTCGAGAAATATTTCTATTAATGATACATAGTTTGATTGAATTAATTTTATCTTTAAATATTATTTAACATGATCCATATGGGTGTCTCGACATTTTTGTCGAAAAAGTAAAAAAATTCATTTTATAAAAATGTGCGTAATTCAAATTAGAAACTACATGTACTTGTCATGCAAAATAACATATCATTGATTTTAAAATAAATAAACATCGACAAAATCAACTCCCATCAGTTCTTCAGTACTTTGATTTTATATGAAGAATTTTATTTTTTTATCTATTTTTAATTAGTTTAACTTCGAGTTTGAAAAAAAAATCCCTCCCTCCCTCCTGTGTCTAAAACCCCCAAGCGGCAATTCTTTTAAGGCGACATTTTCCATTCAAAATTAATCACACTTTAAATAGTTGTTTTTGTAGAAAAACAAATCTGTACCCAGAGTCATAGGTCATGTCCCGACTGACAATTGTGGGGTTTTCATCAATCACCCACTTAACTTAAGAGGGATCGATGGTGGTAGCCATTTTTACACTGCACTGATCTCCTTTATATGAAGAGCCTTATATATAAAAGTTATCTTAACGCAATAGAAACAGATTAACAGATACCCCCCCCCCCCTTCCCCTGTTAAATTTAGTTTTCGTTTAATCTTTTCCGTTTTTCTGTTGGAGTTCTGTTGGAGTTCACTCAATCTTTGCGAAGTTTTCCTCATTTGAATACTTTCAAAAAAAAATCAAGGGGGGGGGGGGGGGTGGTCCGAGGAATAATTGTTTGCATGAGGGTCTGAGGCCTATTTTGGGTATAAGGTTACGATGTGAATTTGATTAATTTAAATTTTCCAGGGGAATGGGTCCGGAATCCTCCAACCCCCATTAGATCCGCGCATGCTTTCTTTGTAATTTTTTAAAATAATTATTAGCAAATGATACTTATAATATAGCTTCAAGACTTCAATACTTAGTTCCCTGGACAGATCGAGATTTATTACAATTTCAGCATAATATGCCATCATACATGTAGCAGGAAAATAAGCTTATATTCTCATAAAATGAATTATAGTTTAATGTTTAATTTCTTTTCTAGACCGAGTACCGGTTTATTTTTCAGAATTTGATAAGAATTAAAGATTTTACATGCAGATAATTTGAAGTTTAATGAAACATCCGGTATATACTGCTAAGGAAATTCTGTAGTTGAAAAAGAATAGGCAAAGAGGAAAAGATATACATATCTTAAAAATTGATTTATATTCAATTTAAATCTAAACAAACCCATTTTCCTCATTCCAATCATTATAATTGTAAATGTGTACACAAATATAGCAAAATATTTTATACTTGTATTAAACAAAAGTTGGTTTCTTTAAAAATATATAACAATGTGAACTAATATGATATGTTCAGGGTATAAATAGTTTTACACTGGTGACATTTTCAATAAAATTAGACGAGGGTGTTGCAATATATATTATATATATAGTCAAAAATGATTTGTACATGTCAACGTAAATATCTGTAGTATAAGTAGTATACCTATGCTGTAATTGTACTATTTAAATTTTTGATTTTTTTTTTACCTTTCTCTTTCTTGCAAACCGGTTTTGCCACCCCCCTTTTTTTTTGTCCATCTGAATATATATTTTTATGCTTATATCTTTATGCTTCATCATACAATTCTTTATATGTATTACCTTGCACCTTATGGAGAAGGCTAACATAGGCATTGCCTGCTGCCTAATCCTTTTATGTAAATGTATATTTGCATAATAAAATATGTTCAAATCAAATCAACGTAAAAATCTATATATAATGTGTAAATTATATATTATATAATTTACACATTATATATTATAGATTTATCATGTGTAAATTAGCTAGGGGGTGTATACATCCTGCGGCAATTAGTGTTTATTAACGAGTGACTATTACACGCACATTAATTTAACACATTGTACTTAAAAGCTCATTAACACGCACACACACACACACACACTCTCTCTCTCTCTCTCTCTCTCTCTCTCTCTCTCTCTCTCTCTCTCTCTCTCTCTCTCCCTCTCTCTCTCTCTCTCTCTCTCAGAGACCTCAGGTTGTTTTGTTACAAGTACATGTACATGTATATCTATTATAAATGTAATTTACAAAAAATTAAAAAATTGAATTCGTACATGTCAATTCACAGATTTTTATTTTAACTTTTTTTCAAATTCACATTTGACTATTTTAATTACTTTTTTCCAGTCTTAGATCTTTTACATACTTGTGGCAATTAAATATTCAAAAACCATCAAAGGTACATGTACGAACGGTTGGTAAAAACAAAAAAAGTCTGATAGAAGATGTTAATTCTGGTATTCCACTCTCTATCAATTTTCTGTGTGCAAGGATGCAAATCCAGTGCATTTAATACATGTAATAGTGAATCTAATAAAGTCTTAATCCCCCACCGGTCTAAATCTACTCCTATAGGTCTTTTGATGCCCCATAGTTAACATAAGAAGATTAAAGGAGATGATGGTTTGATAATCGATGTTCCGTATTTTCATTTTTTTTAATATGGCAGGGATTTTTTGGCAGCTGTAGTAATAATGTTCTTTGTCACTCAGATATATCGTACGAAGCATGTATATGAACTGAGAGATGAGTCTTATGGTTCAATACCCCCCCCCCCCTCCCCTCCCCCTTAGATCCGCGCATGTGACTCACGTTGAAATCTGTGTGAAGACGTGACTACGTTCACTTAATCCGCTCCTACAGGCTTTTGTCACGTGTACCACAGTTACGTGGGTGTGAAGTCACACAGGTGGTTTCCGACAGCATGCAAGAGCAATGATGACATCGGGTACAAACAGGGGTCACTCGGTGTTCCTCAAAGGGTGCAGCTCTTTGATAATGTAGTCACACTCAGGTAGATGTAATACGAAGCGGCTGTGTAAGTCAATGTAAGAGCTCTGCCGACTAACTTCTTGTTCCAGATCAAGTATATATAGATATCATAAAACCGGTTTTTTTCCCTGAAGGTTTATATGAGGGAAAATAGAATTCATTTAAGGACACACGAGACGTTCCTCAATTTTATATAATTTTCATTGATCTAATTTTCCTAATTTTTAATATTCAAACCTCTTAATTCCTAAAAATTCAGGGTTCATTACCAAGGTCTCTTCGGAACTAGAATATTTAGAATTTTTCCGTAAGTAAGGGTGGAATAACACACTTCGAAAAAGGTAATTACCTGTAAATTATTTGATTATGAAAGATATAATGATAAATAAACTATACATATGTCAAATAAGCGAAAAATTTGCAAATTTAGGATAAAAAATGAAAATCTAAAAAAATCAATTCAAAAAGTAACAACAAAAAGCCCCTGCGGGATTCGAACTCGGTATGTACATACGGATCACAAGCCCGACACTTGATCCACTTGGCTATGAAGTATTTTATATGTTGCCGTCGATAAAATCTTTTTAATATAAGAAAATGTCGTTTCGATCCGAGGTCAGCCGTTTTATGACGATGTGTTATTCCACCTTAAAAAAGCATGCAACATGCATTTGAATTCTTATCAAAAGTCATATTATATATTTTCAATTGAACACTTTCTATAAAAATAAAAATAGTATCATAAAACATGAAATATAATTATGGAATTACTTAGTGGAAGTTTTCACATTGTGGAGATTGGGAAAAATAGAAGAACAAAATGGAAGACAGGTTAATACGTATGTTGCCGACATGACAAAAAAATGCATAAGTTCTACAAAATTTGTATACTTTACTCAATGCTCTCTCTCTCTCTCTCTCTCTCTCTCTCTCTCTCTCTCTCCAACCGAAAATTTGTATATTTTATATTAAGGGGGCTGGATGGTCGTGGCCATTTTTACGCTATATACACTATATTAATCTCCTTTAAATAAAGAGCTCCTTATAAAGATATATATTTAAAATGATATTCAAATTGTTTGATCTTCTCTTTCCTAATGAGTACTAGTAGTTTATGGCCAAAATTTATCATGTGTGAAATTTTATGAGATGCAGATCTGATTGTTTAATATGTTGACCACAATAGCTATAGCCTACTTAAGGAAGAACTCATGATAATGTCGTTTGCTATCATGAAGACATGAACTGAATTTAAAAAAAAAGTATTTATATAATCACAATATCAAGTGTACACAAACACATCAAACTTAGAATCATTTCAACAAGAGCTTGGACTTTGGGTGGTTGTGTCAAACAGCATTGTGACGTAGGTCTGTCTATTTCATCGCTGGTCATTCAGTTAACATTCAGCCATGACTCTTTGATATCAACAAAATGTTTCTGACTTTTGAGCTAAGACAACGCAATCTGTGCGTATTTCACTCAAATTAGCGTCGTTTTTAACTTGTTTTGATGCAAGAAATAGATGGATACGTCCTACCGAAAGTCCAAGGTCTTGTTCAAACGGTTCTATGATTATCGCCAAAGCTCATGGTACAGTGTATACGAGCTATCATTTACATTAAACCCATGTTATTTCATCTGTATAAATGTTAAGAAGGCCGGATAGCAACTATAGTCTGTCCCATGATATTTATGCAGCACATTTGGACGATTTAAAAAAAAATACACATACCTGTGAAAGAAGTGCAATTGTAAAAGTTGTAAGGGATAATTTCCAAGATAATTTCATTGACACATTATCAACTGCCACTCAGAAAAAGTCACAGGAACGAAAACAGATTCTTTACGAAGATTTATAATGGGGAATGTTTACATCGTTACTCCATTCGGAATACATCGCGCAATTTTTCAACGTTTTCATCCGGGCTTGCTGCAATACAAAATCTCTGTAGACATCACATTTTTTAGCATTGTATTGAAACCTGATAAGCCAACAGGGGCGTTTCGACTGAGAAATCTTGGAATTTTTTTTATACTTTTGAATGAACATCGTTTGAACCCTGAGGTATTTATAAATATCAAGCAATTAAGCAAAATATGAATCCAAGATATCTTGGGACAGACTATAAACTACCCAACAGATCTGAATAAAATTTTGTTGATATGATTTGCTTAGATATGAACTATTATTTAGCGAGGAAAGAAGTCCTATATTTTAAATTTGGGTATTTTGCTATATTTCTAAGCAGAGCTCTTAAAATTCTTATAAAGAAGATCAATACAGTCTACAAATGGCCATCGAGACCTCTTAAAAAAACGAAGTGAACGTTTGTAATTTTGAGGTAGATCGGTGTGCATAAGCAATATTATTTCGCAATTAGTTAAAAATTCTTCAATATCTCAAATCTTTTGTTTGTACATCCGCCATCGCATGTCTGGAAGGTAATTGTTTTTCTCATTACTGTGATTATTATTAAGCGATTCGGTGCGACTTGTTTTGACTGTTATAGAAATGAAAAAAAAAATTATTATTTATTAGTTTCTTACTTGGATAATGGGACTCGAAAACAGGAAATTTAAGCAACAACAGGAAACAGGAAATTAAAATTAAGAAGTATGTAAGTTAATATTAGTACGATGGGGGGGGGGGGGGGGGGGGGGTTACATAAAAATACAATTATGCTCGCCAGTTTAATTATTTCACGAGTTCACTGACGCTAAAGGAAATTTTCACACAAGCTTAGCAATATTCCATCCCCTACCTAAGTTCCTCTATCGAAAAGGCGAAACACAAACACCAAGATAGATGGATGAAATTGCAATTGAACAGAATTGCACATAAAAAAATTATTGTAATTAATAAATGAAATATTCATATACCAGTATTAATAAAAATATAAGCACACTTGATAAGATAAATTTAAAATAGCCATTATGAATCTATAATATATTATTTTCATATATTTAGATTGGCATTCTAAATATAAAAGTCAACGTAAACATATGAGGTATATATGCATTCGCAAATCAACTTTATTCTGTTTTTGATATCATTCAGTTTATTTTATATAAGGAATATTTCTCTCTCTCTCTCTCTCTCTCTCTCTCTCTCTCTCTCTCTCTCTCGCACATACGCTTTGAGGATGGACAAAAAATCCAACGTACTTATATATCTTAAAATGTTATATTTATAATTTCTTATGTACTGACGAAAAAATATCAGTCATTCTCTGATTTCTGTAGATTCATTACGATACCACTTAATGATATTTGTTGAAATTTATAAGTTGATATGAATAGCAATTACCTATCCCATTAACTATGCGATACCCCTTCATAATAGTTTAATAAATTTTGATACTAATATCATACTCTGGTGTACGTGCCGAATAGCAACGATCTATCTCATTCTTAAACATCTACATTAATCGCTCATGTACCTCGATTTCATCAAAAAAATATCTACCTTTGGCAATTTGTACTTAATATTCCTTTTACGTGTATATATAGAACCGATGAATTCAGCTACAATATTGTAGTACCGGCGAGGTTTAGAAGGTATGTGCGACTTCCAACGTCTATACATGAATTAATCAGTTAATTGATTAATCAATGAATCAATTATTCAATGAATCAATTATTCATTGTTTGTAATCCGTAAATATTACCACGTAAGCTTACTATTAACAATTTAAATGCAAGAACTCTTGTAATAACATTCTTTCTTTCACTATCAACACTCTTCCCCTCCTTTATTTTCTTTCTTTCTTTTTTAAAAAAAAAAAAGAAATAGCAGGGGTGGGGGTGGGGGTGGGAGGGGAGGGGAGGTTAATGTTGTTCATATATGTACAATATATTATCTGCGCGTCGAAAAATACTTGTGACACAGAAATGTTACGGACGTACATGTACGTATATGTAAGTATAGAGTACAAATTAAGGTCACCGTGATATCCCGGTAATTACATGTGTAACCAGTTACAGAGTTCGCAACAGTTTCGTGTTCTTTACACGACTAACTGGAGCCACGCTCTGTCAAACACGGAGTTCATGCGATAATATTGTCCCATTCTACGTAAAGGTCACGTGACCAATAGGTACCTATATAAAAGTCCCTTGGCGAACAGAAATGTCGTACACAAAATGTTATGAATTGACTGTCACGGGTCCGCAAATAGAGATTTTTTTTCGATATTTCGGTTGGATTTGTGTGATGACCTTAGATGTTCAATCATTTTGTTGCCATAGGTATTGACAAATCTATTTAGCAAATTGTGGAAAAATTTATCAATTGTAATTCAGATGATGTTTTGGAATTCTAAAAATTTGAAATCTTTTCGAACCAGTTGAATGAAAAAGGAAATTTGCATAATCATCAAAGCCCTTCATGAAAAAGAGTCAGCATTGTATATCTGTTGTCATAAATTGATCCTTCAGGTCATGCTTTGAAATACACTGGTCATTGGATATGTACGATTGTGTATTGGAACATGTACTTTACAAATTATTAAGTTTTTTTCTTTATTCGTTTTAGATGAAGAAGCACTTATGCATCGTCTTCACTTTCATAGTACTAGCGGGGGCTTACATAGAGGAGATCGATTTACCCGAGTCCTTTACGGAATGTCTCGAAAAGCAGCGAATCAAGAACCTGGGCGCTGCCAGTGGCGAGGCCATGAGCAAATGGTGTATGAATAGTCACCGCATGAAGCTCACTGGGGATAAATTCAAATACTCCAATGTGTCGGAGGACACCGTCAGTTGGATCAACGAATTGTTGAGGATGTCAAACGTGGACATGAAGCTGGATCTTTCGTCCACGAACAAACTCAGCCATTCCGTGAAGAAACGCCAAGCGTCATTGGACACCCCTTCCCTGTATCCTAATGTTCAGTTTCCTCCCCAACCAATCATTGATAGCGATAGTTCAGACTCATCGAATATCCAAAACTCACAAGGACCGGAGTATATGTCGGAGACCCTGCAGTCATTCTCTAATCAACATACGGGTTCTGGACAGGCGCAGCGGTTTCAGCCCGGACAAGCACGACCTTTCCCGATCATTGGCGGAGAAAACCAGGCCCCAGCAGCACAACAACCAGGGGTTCAGACACAGCAGCTTGGCGCGGCCATTCCACAGACACAGCAGTTTGGAGCGGCCATTCCACAGACACAGCAGTTTGGAGCGGCCATTCCACAGACACAGCAATTTGGCGCGGCCGTTCCACAACAAACTTTTTCAAGCAGTTCTAACCAGCCAATTCCAGCTCAGGTTCCCCAGACCCAGATTAATCCGGTTCAGACTCAATTTTCTCAACAACAGCAACAGCAGACGGTGTTTCAACAACCATCACAGCAAATCAACAACTTCGTTGCCGCTCAACAGCAGCCGACATTTGCCCAAGGACAACAGCAGAATTTTCAGTCTATGAATGCATTTCAACCTCAACTTCAACCGCAACCGACGGTAATGTCTCCCAACATGAACACTGCACAGCCTGTCTCTGGCATCCCCGTAGTGCAGCGTCCTCAGCTGAGGATCAGGAAGGAATACAGGACAATGACGGAGCAGGAAAGGGCCAACTTCCACAGGGCTATCCTTCTACTGAAACAAGATACAGTAAGTACCTTAAAGAGTTTCGACCCCCTCCCCTACGAAAAACAAAATCACTTTTTGAATGAAATAAATGTTTTGTAGTAGATGGCTGATTTAGTTGATTTTCAAACCATTCCTTTTCATCGATTAGAAGTTTCGATCTCATTTATTGTAATTTAAAATGGTTTTTTCTTTCCAGACAATTCGACCTAATCGTTATGATGCTCTTGGGCTGGTTCACTTCCGGATGGTAGACAACATACATCATGGAGGGGCTTTCTTAGCTTGGCATAGACTATTCATTACCATGTAAGATTCGTTTACAAATTGATTCTTTAAAAAGAAATTTCCTTACCAGTTCATTTTTTTTTATCTTAATGCATTTCAAAATAGTTGCTTTAGCAACAATGAAAGACGATGTCATATAAGTTTGCTTTGAATTCAATAGATTTGAGAACGCCTTACGACAAAAGGTACCCGATGTCACATTGCCGTATTGGGACTCCACCATGGATGAGGCCATGATCGACCCCACCCAATCCGTGACCTGGTCCCCTCAATTCCTTGGTAATGGAGATGGTCTCGTGACAACAGGGCCTTTCGCTTTCTGGCAGACCCCTAACGGGCCTCTCATCAGAAATGTAGGTCAGGATGGTCAACTACTCTCCAGGCAGGCCATCATGAGGGTATTATCTAGAACCAGAATGGCGGAAATCACTGAGCCAGGTGCCCCGGATCAGTACAACATTGAAAATTACCATGGCGACGCGCACACGTGGATCGGTGGTCAAATGGAGCCCATGGAAACCTCGGCCTTTGATCCTGTTTTCTACCTACACCATGCCTTTGTTGATTACGTCTGGGAAATATTTCGTCAACAGCAGCGAGCCATGGGAATAGACCCCACCCAGGACTACCCTCAGAACTTCGGCCCCCAGTCTCACGCTCCCTTCACCCCTACAGGGTTTGGAAACCTGCCCAATGTGTTTGGAATAAGTGATATGTTTACGACGCAAGTTTACACATACCAACCCCACCCAACTTGTTCCTTTCAGAATTCCAACTGTGGCTCTCCTTTCTTGACCTGCGATATTTCCGCCGGGGTCCCGCAGTGTATTCCCATTGGCGCGGGCCCCCCGGCACCTCCACGTGCAGCAGCAATGAGAGGCGTCCCCGGGGTCATGGGCGCTGGCGGCCCCGGACCACTTTTAGGTGGAATGCCGCGACTTCCTTTCGGTCGTAAGAAGAGAGCTACGACTGCGAACAAAGCAAGCGACAAGTCTACGACAGCCGATTCCTACCACCAGGTTATGGTAAAGCAGCTTCAATGCTCCAACGCGTGGGTCTCTTTCTCCAGTCAAAACACGTTTGAAATCAACAATGAAGGGGACACTCGTAATTGGGTGTTTATTCCAGTTCGTGTCGTCAACAAAAGGTCGCCTGAGCATCGTAAGTTCAAAGCGTACGCAATCATCAATGGTAAGCCTTCCGTAAAAGCCGATATCTACGACCCAGAACAGTACGAAGAAATTAAACCATATTTCTCTGAAGAGTTGATGCCATCCTCAGCAAAATGTGACGCAGTTTCCGGAGATCGAACGATAGGACGTATCCACATCCGGTCCGACGGGCTTAATTACCAAGGCAACTACGACGAGTACGTCATCGTTGATTTGAGACAAGCGTTCACCGAGTCTACCACGTATATAGGACTGAGAAGACCCGGCAAAAACGACACGGAAGTCCTGCTGACAGCCTACGATTCCTGTGGAAGGAAGTGCAAAGCCTTCTGTAGGAGCAGGAATGCCAAATCCCACGACTACCATCCATGTTCGGGCGCGCTTCGGGTCAACAGCAATTCCCCGTGGGAGTATGGGAAAAATTACGGCGATGCAGTGCGAATGTCCTGGGATCTTAATGACTTGTATACAATTCCGAAACTACAAGACCAGTCTGTTTTTATCCAGTTTTTCTGTGACCATCGGTGATCATCGAGAATAAAATTGGTGTGGGAGATATTTTTTTCACTTCATTTTTTGGTGTATAAAAATACTAAACAAATAACGACCAATATCTATAGATATTTTTTTCAAATATGATTTCATACAAATTCATCGTTAAGGTATCGTTTTTTAGAAATTTATACTTGATTTCTAAAACACAAACAACTTTATTCTATGGTATATTTTGTATGCACAAATGTTTAATTTGTTCTTCTGTAATGGCAAATAATGCTGAAATTTTATATTCTTTGCACCGTTTCGTTTGACAGTTGAATGTATAAGTTGAAATTCTTAATCTTGAATAAATATCTGTCAAAAACTGTATGCTGTTTTTCGACTGAATTTATTTCAGGTTGGCAAATTTTTCAAAATGACACTTTTACACAATAAAGCTTTTCATGCATTCAACAGGCAGTAGGTTGTCTCTCCGATTTTTTGTATTGCCTGCTAAACCTTTGCCCTTTTTTAGAAACAGTATACTAGTAATACACAAACGAAATTCGCGTTGCGTTATTCTCATTAAAGTGTAAAAGGAAAGGCTCTTACGGATTGTTTATTTGTCTGCTACCTCCTTTTTTTTAAACAGAAAAATATAAAAATGCGTGTGAAGGAACGCACGTGTTATAAATGAAGTCACGTTTCTTTCATGCCTATTTTACACATTTCTCTTTAAGTCAACAACACGGTTTTTACACTGATTATAACATCCTGCACGGTGATCTCGGTAACTATGGTAATGTAAGAAAAACAGTTAATAATCTAACGCACATTGACAGATTTTTTTTTCCAGAAATGTTGACATTGTTTTGTTATTTTGTTTACATAAAATATATTTTCCATCATACTATTTGTCTTTTATTTGCATTTAATTTTAGTCAACAATATATGACGTGAAAAGATGGCGTTAATTTTGCAATCACATCAAGAAAACTATCACATTCCATCCCTGAGTCGACATTGATTGAGTCTTTGGACAAGCAAACCTTTTTTTTTTTTTTTTGCTTGTTGTTTCTTTGTTAGATTCATCTTTTTAATTGCTTAAATGGCAATAAAATGGTGTTTCTATGATGAAAAACACGGCATACTTCTTACTTTTATAATTATTCAACTTAATTTATCTGATTTTTTTGTATATATTTTGAGAAATCATCCATATCCCTTGTGAAAAAAATTCTCAGAGGGATTAGCCGCAATTTCAGCTCAATTTTTTTTCTTTAAAACTTATGTTTTCATTTCAAATGTCTAGAATTGTCTCTATGGATATTTTTGATTAATGCCTTGTCAAACATTGAAAGTCAAATATCGAGTAACAAGTTTTGTAAACAAAGTTCGAGTCCTGTTATTGTCTACCTATGTGTTGTATTGCCAATGGTTTAAGTTTCAAATACGCTACAATCTACCAGTTATGTTGCTTTTTTTTTGCTCATAACAATTATTTATGAACACATTGAATCAGCATGATCAGTTTATCTTGTTTACAACAAGATACTTTGTCAAAAGGAAGGTATTTTCTTTACTTTACATTATATGTCAACAAATAAAAACTCGATATTTGTTTACATAACAACTTCTGGCTTGTAACTTGACCTTAAATATTCAAGGTGTGCTTAATCATTCACAATACACAAACAATTTTATACATATAAATTGAAAATAAACTTTTTATCTCAAATCGTGTCTAAGTCCCGTTATCATCTTAAATAAGGATTTTTTTAAGGCCCAACGAGATTATCTAATATTAAAAATTCATTTTTGATTTCAATAAAAAAGTGTAAGCCAGAGTATACATTCCTACACGCTTCCAAAAATAATTTCCTTGGGAAAGGGGATGGGGGTTGAATCCGAGGGACAATTCTGTCTGTGCTGGGACGGGGAGAGGGGTCCGAAGTCTTTTTTCACTTTTATAATGAATTTCTTGGGTGTGAATTTCCCAGGGGGAGTTTGGACCCCCCCCCCTTCCCTAGATCTGCACATGGCACGTATCAAAGTTTTTACAGAATATTGAATAGAAATAAAAAAAATAACTGCTCATACATGTATCAAATTAGATTTTTTAATTCAACACCAAATATAACAAAAATACATATGTATACCAACTTCAAAAATAATCACTGAAGAACAATGTTTTCTGGGTTTTTTTGTTCAATGCAGAAAACAACAATAATTGTCATTCAGTAGATGCAGCACTGTATGCTTGCTAAATATATATACAGTTTCATCCCAATAATGAGCCAAGAGCTTTCACCTTTGTTTGAAAAAAAAACTCGCTTATACAGTCTTCTATTTTAATTTTTTCTTCAAAAAACCATTAAAAAATTTGCACTACTTCCGAATTTTTAGGGTTCACAACTTTCAATTTAATCATATGGATATTGTATTTAATAATTTGGGTTTTTTTTCCACCAGAGAGACTTTTGTGAATTTGTATGTCATTGACATAAAGGCTACTATTTGTAATTGTTCATATAATTAACTTAATTATAACCACCCATTATACTTTATCATAAAAAAGAATACTATGATCATAGTGAAGCAATATTACTTTCTTAGACAAAATTCAACAGCACAATTTCATTACATCCTCTAAACTGCAAAATTTGAAACATATATGAAACTTACATATCTATCTTGTACAAGATTATCAAACTGCAACCTGGACAGTTAATGGGGATATTACAGTATTTGTCTAACATGTAATCTATCTTGCTTAATGTAAAAACTTGTGCAAGCATATTAATCACTTTGTTACACAACACACCTTATTGAACTTCAAGGAGATACTTTTTCATTAAATTGGGAATAGGCAAAAGAGGCACTTTCAAAGCAAGTTGTCGGTCAATAGATTTGTAAATCGCAACGCGGGAAATGTCAGACAAGCTTCTCGGACTCTCCGTCATGGAACTTAAAATCTGCAACAGTTTCTTTCCGACTGCTCCCATTGGATGAAATCTTGTCATGGAGCGCGTGGAATTCAGACAATCGTACAGTTCCTTGTGACTCATGGTTCGATAAAACAACATCAGTAGTTCCTCAGCGTAACCGTCCTTATAGAGTGTCTCTTCGTCCTTCATTTCGTGAATGTAATGTCCCACTGGCTGAGTGCCCTGATGACGGAGGAATATGGAACTCTGGGAATGGCATATAATGGGCTCTGATTGGTAAGGTTCGACATCAGGATCCCCGCCCCATTGTAGGATCACCGTTAACCAGCGACGTATCGTGACAAAGTCCGCCGGATTTTTGGCAAGCTTTGACAGATGAACAAATTCAATCATGGCATTTCCAGTTCCCCCTTTCAAATAATGACTCTTAGCACTAGTTAACACATTGGGATTCAGCCCATGTATAAAGTGGGCCTTCAGAACTTCACAAACGAGATCAGAGAACTGGTCTCGTAGAATTTGAGAGTCTTCGGATGATGGTATCGTAAAGTACCTGGCTGCAAACTTGGCCAGAATAGAGGAACATGTGGATCCATTATTCATCTGAAAATTGACTTTGGAACCATGTTTTAACAGTGTGAGTAATGAGGAGATGACCCCTTGGGCCTGGTTGCACAGCTCCACAATATTGTTTTCCAATAAACACTGGAGATACATGAGATATGAGGAATGACCCTCAGAGCAAAGACTGTTGGGGTCCGATCCATGCTTCAGGAGAACTTCAAGAGCACTATTTAGATGTCGGTAGTCATTTTTGTAGAGATATTTGGAGTCGATAGAAAACTTAACACAGTCAGGCACTAAGTCGCCAAGCGATCCACAGGATTTCAAAGTCACATGCATTAGTTTGTTCATGGGCTGGAGACCAAATCGGTTTTCCCTCAGCGGGTCGGCATTGAACTTCAGCAGGAGTTCCAGTGACTGTATAACCTGGTCTTGGTAGTCCGGCTGTAACTGTAATCGAGTGACGTGGTTCTGAGCTTGGTTAGGATGGAGAAGATTTCCTCCAATGAACGACACATGCGTCACCAGGTAATGCAGGGGTGTTTCCATTGAAGTGTTCACTTCGTTGACCAACTGTTCAATACCAGTTGTCAGTAAGTACTTGGTAGTGTCGTAGATGGTGAACAAGCCATCAATGTCGTTACAGTAGAGTCGGTGAAGGGCCGTTTCACCTGTCTTAGAGACGCTTTTCACGTCAGCACCATTATCAATGAGACATTTAGCACACTCTCTTCCCCACACCACAGCCTGAAGAAGAGGAGTCTCCTTCTTGGAATTCAGAGAGTTCACTTCGTTTGGGTATTTCTCGACGAAGTAGCGAAGACAGTCGATAGTTCCTTTACAGCACGCGAAGTGAAGAAGGCGAGAGGGAGAGGGCAAGTTGACTCCTTCAGTCTGCATGTGGGTAAGAAGAAGCTTCACACAGCTCACATTGTCCCGGGAGATTGCGTAGAAAACCGGCAAGTCCACATTAAGCTGACACTTGTAATAGGAGTAATCCAGAAGGCCAAGAATCTTGTGCACTTCCACGGGGGAGTGGGGCCCTGGGTAACACATCCCTGCGATCTGTTCACTCCCTCCCCCTCCCTTCTCCAGCAGCACTTCCAGAATACCGTAATGCCCCAGGTAAGCGGCCAGGTGTTCCGGGGTGTTGCACTTCAGATTAAGATGTCCGTAGCTGTGTTGCACTAACTTGTTTACCAACTCCTTGGTGTTGTTGATCACCGCCAACTGCAGGAGGTTGTATTTGGTGTGCTGGTCAAACACACTGTGGATGTCCTCGTCCTTGGGGAGAGAACTCGCTATCTCCATTACCGCCTCCAAATTGTCCTGGTGTCTTAGGAGATAGATGGCTCGCACGATTCTGAGCTCCGTCTCGGTAGATGGAGGTCGCAAAGTCGGGCCAAACAAAATCTTGATTGGCCAAAATGCCCGGAAGTATTGGTTCAAGTAGAAAAAGCAACTGGAGGTGAACTCAATGATGTTAGCCATGGTGGATGGTCGACCTTTGTTTTACTGAGCAACTCTCACTGTTCCTTTATCTGAAACGAAACAATGAGATGCAAAAGATTATCATCAACCAGCTGTGCTTCAAGGTTTAAAATTCTTGTACATTGTTCATATAAAAAGATAAGATCATAACTGTATATAAAATTGATGTTTTAACATGCATGTACGATAAAAACAATTTTTTGGGGGGCTGGCTTTTACCATAGTACAGTACTTCTAATAAATGTGGTTTAATTCAGTTTTTACACATTTTACAAAATTAATTATCTTTTCCCGGTAAAATGCATTTCATATTAAATTTAAAAAAAAGAAGAGATAGTGCAATAGCCTAAACTGACTCTTGCCAATGGATGTATTTGAACCTTGTAAAATATCAATAATTTTCAAAATATCAGATTTTTCAGATAAACATTTCTGCTCTTAGTGCAGTTGTGTGAATGTGCATACAGCTGCCCACCTGTATTTCAGTATAAACACATAATTCATCTTGCTAGTATACTTAGTTTACACTATAAATTTATAGTAGTATATTTGAGACTCTCTCAAAACTTTCGAATATGAAATTTGTTTTAAAGTCAATCCACGCATTCTCAGGATTTTGGGCTCCAAAGTCCTGAAGCGAGAGTCCACGTAGCTCAGTCGTTAGAGTGGTAGAATTGTGCCCAGGCAACCCGGGTTCAGTCCCCAAGTGCTGAATATTTTTTCGTCCTTAATTCCGTTAAGGTTTATGATTTTATATTTGAAATGATAGATTTTACTTATTTCCAATTTAGTTTTATTAAAAAATCACAATAATAGTGACTTTTTAAATTATAATTTGGACCGCTCTCTGGAAAAAGGGGTCTTAATGACATTTTTATCAAAAATTGGTTTTTTATTGGAAAATGAGGGAATGGGTCAACAGAATAATATTTCCAAATTTGGAACTTGTATTCCATCTAGTTTTCTTGTTACAAGCTTTTGAAAAACGTTGTTTTGATATCCTTCATAACTGGGACGTCATGACGTCACTTAAATTACCTTGACGTTGCGCACATTTTTTTTTTTTCATTCAGATATGTGCTAAGTTAATTTTTTTAAAGTTGTATAATTTATAGAACTACATTATTTCTTTTTTTTTTAAAGCTTTAGTAAATTATCCGGTAGTTAATCATATTTGATCATTTTTTTCTCCAAGTAGGAATTAAAAAAAATAAACACAAACAATCATAGCATAAAATAGGAATTTGATTTTAATTATCCTTCACTTTAAATCATTCTTCAAATTCATATTTGTTAACTTATATATTCAAATCATATTCAATGTGTAATTAATATATGAATTCTATTATAAAAATCAGATTTATACAATAAAAAGTCCACCATCTCATGAAAAAAGTGCTTACATCAAAATGTGTAAAAGTAAAGTTTCAGTTCAGTAAGTTTACTACTGGACTGTAGAGGGGCACGTCTCCTCCTGGAAAGCAGGTCTCACAAATGGTCTCACATGCGAGTAGAGATAACGCACCCTAGATTCAGACAGTCCACCAGCGGGAAGTACATCCGGTCTTCTTATTTCTCTGAATTGAAATCCCTGATCTTTCAAAATCTCAATCTTCTCCTCGGTTCCGTCACAAGTCTTCTTCGCCGTTACAATGCCTGGCTCATTAGAATCGAACGAAAAGTGTTGGTACTGGCGGATACCCTTCACTGGTTTGAAAAACTGGCCCAGATACTCTTTCCAGGATCTCCATTGCCACGCTGGATATCGCACAGCAGTGTTAGTAGTAGATGATCTGTTAACAACATCTTCAAGTTGGCCAATGCTATCACAATCACACCGCCTATACAACTTCTTGAGAAGAGCAAATCCTCCATCGATGAGGCACCGTGCGTGTCCGGGGATCTGCATCTTGAACTCTATTCTGTTGTGTTGCTTTGTCATTACTCGCCACATAAAATATCCAATGACATACTGGTTCTTATTCTGGCCACAGCAGTTATCAGCGTGTATTGTGCATGACGTTTCGCCCGAATTGTGGTTTTGTAAGGCCCAGTCCAACATAGAAATCACAGAATCTGGTCCATGCACTTTGGTTCCATCTGGTCCGATAGTTTCATTTTCGTTTATAAGAAAGTTCAGTTGTTTTGGTTCTCCATCGGAGCGGACACCAAATATATGGACTTTTCGAAGTGTCTGAAAGTACAGGGGGCCCATTTGCCGCGAATGATGAGGAATGCATACATTCTGACTGAAGTCAAACGTGTAATGGACGAATCTGTCTTGTGAATGGTATGTGTCCCGGGACCTTTTCACACAATCGTTGTACACTTTCCTTTCAGCCTGTGCATGTGTGATGTGTTCCTGCATCTTTCTTGCTGCCTCCAACTTTTCCTCCTCTGAAACTGCATCTAAAACACTTTTCCTAAGTTTTTCACAAGTGGCACATACATCGTCCCTTGGTTTGGCTATTCTAATATGCGGAAGACACTGATTCCAGATGTTGCAAAATGTGGAATATCGCACATGTCGGTCGTTCGGACAGCTTTCAACATATTTCTCGTGGACGTCCTTCTTCGTTGTATCGGATGGAATGTATATGGGAGGAGTGTCATCTCTTCCTCTTGGGGCAGCTGGTTGTGGTAACCCAAAGTCATCTGCATAACTAGAGATGAACTGTACAACTAACTTAATGTCATCATATTGTAGCGAATGGCTAGGTTTCTTTCCTAGGTTCCCATGCTTGCGTGGTGTTACTCCATGTGTATTCTTATGGGTGATGATATTATGAAGAAAATGCTTCCCTATATCATAGACAAGCAGGAACGTATTTCTGCAAACCTTTTCCCCGGAAAACATGAAAGTCTGCCTGGAACGTATTCTTTTCTTTCCCCGTTTTGTCGTTTCTTTGCAGCTGTCCACAAGCGATCCCATGATGTACATGTCTTTTTCTTCCTTTGACATTTCTCTCATGTTTAGGATGTGCGAGTACAAAGTATCATCGCTGAAGATAGAAACGCACTTGTTCTTACAGCCGCAGCCACGAATCTTTACCTCTCTGATTCTGAACAGATCAGGATCATCATGGGGTAGAGGTACATTCTCAATGGACGCTGAGCTTCTCTGGTATTCATTTTCGTCATTGTCTCCATCATCTGAATTTGGATCCGACAAGACAGCATCATCAAGAAACTGCATAACCCGTCGATCTAAATCAATAGTGTCATCAGCCGGTCCATCGTCGTCCACGTCATCTGATGAATCTTCATGATCAGTGACCTGGGAAGCTGCAGGAGTGCTGTTTGGAGTCCATCCAAAGTGCTGAGAAAAGAAATTCTCTAGCTCCTGAAAATAAAATAAAAATAAATATTTTACACGAATATGAAAACAATAATTACACTGTAACATTTAATGAAAAACGCAAACCCTAGAATGTTTTTTTTTTCAATTTTTTCTATTAAATTGGTGTATGTCAATACTTAATAATTGTGGGTTGTCGTGATAAAATTGACTAAATAAACAATTATAATTAATACTCAGAGAGAAGAAAACTACGAACATTAAGTACATATAATAAACTGGTTTTTGTCCTTATTACATTAAGAATATATACATATTAAATCCGCTATTTATGATTTCTTTTCCCAGAGCTTGTTTAATTGTTGGTTTTTTTTTTTTTAATTTTGACAGAAAAATTAATGTGCAATAAGATTCACATGTTATTTTCCTGAGTAAGAAAAATGTTGGTAAATAAATTTTATAATTGTTAAATTTATTGTTTAACCAAATATATTATAGGAAGAAATAAATTCAAAATGCTACTGAAGAAAAAAAAATGCGATGTCACGGGGATTTGAACACCCGATAGCAAAACGTAACGATCATCAGCAGAACGACCTAACATACTGCGCCACGGACACTACAATCTCCTGATGAAACTAATAGTGTCATATTTTTGCAAACTATCTACAACTAATAAAGAAGTTTGCCTTCTTACTTTAAAACACATTTTTTATCTACTCATTTTACCCTAAAATACTCTAAAAGTACTATTCTTAAGGATACTAATGCTTGTACAATATTTAAATACACAGACAATGTATAATTGCATCGATGAACAAAACTTTGCAATTTTCATGCAGAAAGTTCGTTTAGTTCAAACATTATCAAAATACCGGCTTCGGCTGATTTTGTGAATTTTGTATTACTGATACACATTACTTTACTTATATAGCATATATGAGCGAACGAACAGCTAAAAGAACATTCTGTCAACATAACAGAGACGGCAATCTTAAAAATGGCTCTCCGTAAGTCAATGACCTTTAACATAATAATTAACGCCTATTGTCAATAAAACATACATCTTGTTTAGTAAAAAATATTTGCTTACCTCAATTTCGAAATCCATCCCTGAACAAAATGTTCCACAACGACACTGCACTCTTTAAACCCGTACTAAATATTGATTATACTGACATGTGCTGAAAGCATGAAACAGCAAAATGACGTCAACTTTTCAAGTGCGATTTTCTACGTCATAATAGCGATGTCAATAAGCCCGGTTTTGTCAGAGAGCGGTCCATTTATTAATAAGTATAATCATATGTCTATTGAAATTTTTATAGAGGGTTAAATGGAATTTGATGACGTGTTTAGAAATGATAGAAAAGAACAACTATCCCTAAAGTCTACTTTATGGTGCACTTAAACGGAAGACCTTTCGTTGCTCGCAACGAGCGTCTAGTTGTTTTGATTAATATTCATAGTGTGGTAACAGAAAACATGTATTTCCTCACTTAACACACTTAAGATGTAAGTTAAAACAATTAACAACTCTAAATGTCGAACATAACGGAGGATGGGAGGGATATCTGGGGTGTGAATTTTTAAGAGTCAAAAGTTTACTACCTACAAAATATTATTAGTGCTTATTCACAAATAAGTTTTATTTTTATATTTTTATTTTTATAGAGGGTTAAATGGAATTTGATGACGTGTTTAGAAATGATAGAAAAGAACAACTATCCCTAAAGTCTACTTTATGGTGCACTTAAACGGAAAACTTTTCGTTGCTCGCAACGAGCGTCTAGTTGTTTTGATTAATATTCATAGTGTGGTAACAGAAAACATGTATTTCCTCAATTAACACATTTTAGATGTAAGTTAAAACAATTAACAACTCTAAATGTCGAACATAACGGAGGATGGGAGGGATATCTGGGGTGTGAATTTCTGAAAGTCAAAAGTTTAACTACCTACAAAATATAATTAGTGCTTATTCACAAATAAGTTTTATGTGTAAATATCAAAGCAACTTGATAATTTGATGATCTCATGGTGACAGTTTTGAAGTAAATAATGATAAAAGTAAACTAGAGGTACTGTGAGCAAGCTCACAATTGATACCCCCCGCTAAGAAAAAAATCATAACGCGTGTATTTTTGCTATTACAGAAAATATTGGATGAATCTATTTCACTGTCCATTTTCTATAAATAACAACTGCTTTATTTTTGAAAACTGTTAATTTTTAGCTTCTTATATTTCCATTAATACAAGACATGACACAGACAGAATTTAGCTTTTTTGAAACAATGACCTTGAACTTTCTCAATTGACCTTGGGTCAAGGTCATGACACACCCTTTAATCATAAGCAATCTTTGTGTGAAGTAAGAACTTCCAATGTTTCCCCATAAGAAAGATATGGACCGGACACGAATTTTGCATTTTTTTTTGCCAGTGACCTTGACCTTGCCCGAATGACCTTGGGTCAAGATCATGACACACCTTTAGATCATAAGCAATCTTTGTGTGTAGTAAGAACTTCCAATGTTTCCCCATAAGAAAGATATGGACCAGACACGAATTTTGCATTTTTTCTGCCAGTGACCTTGACCTTGCCCAAATGACCTTGGGTCAAGGTCATGACACACCCTTAGGTCATAAGCATTCTTCATGTGAAGTAGAAACTTCCATGTTTCCCCATAAGAAAGATATGGACTGGACACGAATTTTGCATTTTTTCTGCCAGTGACCTTGACCTTGCCCGAATGGGTCAAGGTCATGAAACACCCTTAGGACATAAGCAATCTTTGTGTGAAGTAAGAACTTCCAATGTTTCTCCATAAGAAAGATATGGACCGGACACGATTGCAGACAGACGGACGGACAGACACAGACAGACGGACGGACGGACAGGGTGATTCCTATATACCCCCCCAAACTTTGTTTGCGGGGGGTATAAAAAGAAGCAACTCGATCAAGGTAAATTTAGATCATATTGAACAGATGTAACAAATTGGTAGATTTATTTAAAACAATTTTTAGCACTGACTCTTGCTGTTCCTCAACATTTGAATCAGAAATGAATTAAGCTATGACAAGATGCAAATTATGATCATCATACAATTAAGCATGCAGATCTATAGTTAACAAACTGATCATTCAAAATGATAGTCATGATAATGATATACTGTAAACCAATTTATTTGCGACAACATTATTTCGCGATTTACCGGTACTGAAGATAAACTGGTTTGCGACAACTAATTTTCATGAAAAAGTTGTACCCAGACATGTGTTGTTAGCACAACCATTTGACAAGGACTGGTTTGCAGCGAGAAATATAAACAACAATGCGGCTTTTGCGAACCTCGTGAAATTTTTTCACTTGTGGATACAAGTTGGTTCACAGAACATCGGGTGAAAAAGGGTATACCCCTTAGAACATATCTGTTGTAAAGTAAATAGAAAAGTAGGAATGAGTATAATGGTATAAAAATGTAATTTACATATGGCTGGATTGGGAATCAAACCCGAGACCCTGCAATTCCAGTCAGTAGCTCTTCCACTGAGCTACCATCGAGGCCAAATCAACAGTTTATATAACCCCAACCATTACAATTTTATACTATAACAGTGTATTTACATCCATCAAGTATGATTCCACTATTTTTTTACAGAAATTGATCGTACCAAAGAGACATGATTACACTAAAAATGGTAACAACTGGCTTAGTTTGTAGTTTTCAAGACATTAAAAATGGAAAAATTGTTAAACCCACGACCATGCAATGAGGACAGACAAAGACCAGTTACAATAGGGTCCAGGCCCCGCCGTCACCAAAATTTTCAAGTCACTCAACTTGGTCTTCAACTCTATTCCTTGTAAGAATAGTGCTTAAGTTTGAGGTGCAAACTCAGACAAGAGGCTGAATACTGACTTGAGGAGAGTTGATGGTGGGGCCAGGGTGTCATGTATTTCATGATTCAGGTTAAGGGTATATCATAAATCGGGCATTCAATTTTCTCCCTTTGCTGTGGCTGATGAGGAGTGGATTTTCTAATTCTAAATAATATATTTTACTTTATGGTCATATAAGCCCCATCCTTGGGCCTGAGGCCCCAGACAATGGCCTTGAGATAAGCAATTCTGGTGGATGGCTTCATGCATGAACATTAGGTTATAGTGCATTAAGTTTACCTGAATGACTCAGGCGACCTCAGGATCTTTAAAAACAGCAATTATACTTTATATATGAATCATGACTTCATTCCACGATGTTATTTAATAATGAATTATCACTCAGGATTTTCAAAATTTCAGATTTTAAATGAATGTTTACTTTATACCCAACAGTCACATACATACATACAGATTATATCCACATCATTAACAACAGCTGTCAGTAGTTATCACCTTTTAAATGGTATAATCATAAGGTATTATTATCAAATTTTTTTTGCCTACCTTACCTAATATATATACATGTAAATAATGCATTATAAGTGTGATAACTTATAAAAATCTTATCAATTAATGTTCACTCCTTATACATGCTGAAGATGTACGAAATGAACAGAAAAAAATCTAGTTTTAAAAGGTTTTCCGATTCTCAGCCTCAAAGAATTTTTTTTATCATAAAAATGTTATTTATCCATCATACCTTATAAATGAAATAACATAAAAGGACATTTTTTGATGGTATCTATGCATTTTACGAAGATATTGCAATTTTGGCCACGATGAATATGATGGAATAAATACTGTGTACAAGTTGAGATCAATTTAGAAAAAACCTTACTAATCATAACAGCTACATGTAGTATTATGTGCAAATTAATATAAAACAGGGTATAAATCCAATATATATAGGATCCCTCATGCATTGATTTCCGATGGTATATGATTTTATCCAACAAGTTGTGTGTTTTCCATCCCCAAGCCTTGTAATTGGTAAATAATTCAGATATAGAAAGACACACAACAAGTTGGATAAAAAATCCTATACCATCGCAAATCATGAGAGATTCTTTTTATGATATGTTGTTACATGTCTCGTGTAAACCTCAGTTTTTTTCTGTAAAAATGATAATTATGAGCCGCACAACGCATTTACTGCAAAACATCAACAACTCCACGAATGGAAAAAACAGTTCCTTGAACATGCTGAAGATTACAATAATGTTCAATCTTTATTAAAGTCAAGCGTTTTAGTGACTTGTGTATCTAATATAACTATTTTAACAAGAGCTTGGACTTTGGGTAGTTGTGTCAAACAGCAATGTGATGTAGGCCTGTCTATTTCAATGCTAGCCACTCAGCCATGGCTCTTTGAAATTAACAAGATTTGTCTGGTTTTTGAGCTAAGACTACGCAATCGGTGCATATTTCACTTGAATTCCCTTCATTTGTAACTTGTTTTGACACAAGGAATAGATAGCTAAGCCCTTCCGAAAGTCCAAGGTCTTCTTAAAATGGTTCTATGTGGTCCTAAATCCAATGTTTTTCCAGAATTCGCAAGCGCTTTACAGAAATTTTATGTTATTCATTGTTAAGTAATGAAAATGGGCAATGTCCAAAGTTTAATCAGATGCGTCTGGGCCTGAGAACCAAGGAATTAATATTTGATGGCCTAATTTTGCTAAAATACATACAGCTAAAGTGACTGTCAGTTAATATACATAACTGCATGAGCTAGCTGGTCCCATCAATTCATTTTCTTCAAACTGCAGAAACACATAGGATACAATATGGGATTTATATATATCACATCTACTTGAACTTTGCAATGTAGACATCCTGATAGCATTTATCTATTAATATATAGTGTGGTGGGTAATAACTAGGTGTTTATACAGATTCATATGATGCAACAGTACCAGTAAATCAAGATGATAGAAAGTCCAAGATCGAGTTTTATATATAATTATATATATAGGTCACAGATTACTCTGCCTGAAGTTGCATATAACAAGGGAGCTATCATTAAAAATTATACTGTTAATTAAAGTGAATCCTTTGCATGTACCGGTATATAAATATTATAATCATATTACTACAAGTATATAATTTATGATTTATATATTAATTAAAATTTAATTCTGGTTGTAACTTTTCCTGATATTGGCTAGAAAAATCATTTTTTATTGTACACAGAATGTTACTTATGTCACAGAAAGACAATATATATAACATCAATAACGTATCATTACGTCATTACGACTGAGCTACTTAGAAAAAACATTTTTGTCTTCTTTCTCTACACAATCATGTAATTAAAATCAGTTGGCTTTGGTTTATAGACATGTATGTAGCCGCACCCACCTCAATTCCAAGGACAGCATTCAGAAACCGCCACCAACTTGCAATAAATATGTAATTCAAGACGAAATGGGGGACCAGAAAAAAGAGACCTGAAGGAAATCAGTGGAGAAAGAAATGAACAATAACAAGTACTGCATGGATGTAGGGACAGATTCAAAATCAACAAAAGACAGTTAGACCAACTTGGATTTAAGGATCCTCAATGTCCCGTGACTTCTACTTTTTATGACAGTATGTCACAACATGGCAAATTGAACACATTGTGAAACAGCTTTTATAGCCAAATTTTGTTGTTTACCTCCGTGGTGCAATGGGTGTAGCTTCAATCTACTGATCTGCAGGTCCCAAGTTCAAATACACCAGGGACTTTTATTTTCATGAATAATAGTACATATGTATACCATTTAAAAAATTGATTTTTCCCCCAAAAATTGAAATATTTTTTCTGTCATTTTCAAGTCAAACACATGCTAGATTCCATATCTTTAAGTAATTGGGAAGTTTGGGTTTTATAAGCAGAACTTTTCCCAGGTGTGTCAGTATGTGTGGAGGACCCTTCAGTCTTTAACTAGCAATACATGCATCATCAATCTCTTTTTATGACAACATTGTGTGACAGTGTTCTAATCACCTTCGTACCATTCAACTAACTCTAAGCATGCATGTCGAGTTATAAACAGAAAATCAGAAAATCATTCTAAAGCCATACAGGTTGTTGTGGTTCCCCATTAGCATAAATCAATTACTGAAACTCTCTAGGGAAAAGAATATGCATGGGTTCTTAATTTTTTCATATATACATATAATAAATACATGTATGTACAAGCGAGAGAGAGAGGAGAAAGTGTATGTGTGCTATTTTCCAAAATTTAATACATTTATTGAGAAAAATAATACAATGTATGCCCATCACACATTTATACAGTCAGGTTCAGTACAATCACTAGATTTAGCTATGTAGCTTAGTTTATCTACATATGTAGTAGTTGGGGGCTATATGGATCGTGAATATTGGCCTGGGTAGTTCAGTGGTAGAGCTCCTGACTAGAGTTACAGGGGTCCCCGGGTTCTATTCCTGGTCCACGCAGCCATATGTTTTCATTGTATATATATGCTCATTCCTCCTTTCTTACTACACTTAGCTTTATTTACCTAATAAGGTGCCTCACTACACCTGGAATTAGTTTCTCAATTCAGCAGAGAATTACTTGATTATGATAGAAAGCATGATTGATAAGAAGTATCTATGTCAAATAGGCGAAAAAATGTGCAATTTTAGATAAAAAATGATCTTTTAAAAAATTTCATTGGGATTTGAACAAAAGCCCCAGGCCGATTCGAACTCATGCGGTTAACTAGCCCGATACTTTAACTACTGAGCTATGCATCTTCGCTAGCCAAGGGTTTCCGATACACTACGCTTCTCGAGAAGCGTAGTGTATCGGAAACCCTTGGCTAGCGAAGATGGAGCTATGATGATATGCATCTGAATCGATTGATACAAACAGCTTAACAAAACACTTAAATCGCCATCTTGTGACGTAGTGTCTTAAAAAGTATAAGTCTCGTGTACAGGTGTAGTGAAGTACCCTAGAGTACAAAAAGTTGCACTTAGTTGCAGCGATAATTTTCAACTTTGAACTGATTTGAAAAGTTTACAATACATGTAATATAATCACTCTTGAAAATGTTGCTCTTTCAACACAATTGCAGCAAGGTTCTAAACATTTTCAGGCTAATTAGTGTAACTGTTAATGTGTTACCACAAACAGGTAAATGTACTTCTTAAATAGAATAACAAAGAAGTACAGTTCTCATTAACATGATGATTGATTGGTAATAATTCAGCACAATGTGAAGTAATCACACTTACCCATGCCTCATCATACACACGTGACTCAAACAATAGAAATGCATGTTTTGCTTAAAACTGCTCAAAAGCAATGATGTTTTAACTATTTTTGCTCTGGGTTGCTTTTTTAAAACTACACAGTACACAATTTAATAAAGGTTGGCAGTTCAATCATGTCCATGGGACATTTTGTATTTTACAAAAAATGCAAAATTTCATAAAGGTAGCCAAACAAACCTACTTCAGGTAGATAAATAATCTATGTAGGTAAATCAAACTATATAGCTAAATCTAGTGATTGTACTGCACCTGTACTACAGTACCGCTAATTGGATCTACACACATGTATTATTGTATACGATTTAAATTTTCCCAGTTACGTAAAAAGTGGAAAACACTATTATGACTATGTTCTCGACGGCAACAGAGGAAATATGACAGACAAATCAATATAAATAATCCATCTGCAACCTATGATTAGACCTACAAAAACTTGCTGGCAAACCATTTGCAGCTCACCTGTTCATATTCGATGCAAATGCCAATATTATCATAATCATCATGCCAACAGTCAATCCCTCTGTTTCGCCTAAACTTTGGTCAGCAATTTACACATTCAAATCTTGAAAATTCATTTCGTAACTACCTTAATCGATGTGCATTCATAGTTTGTCGTGCCAGTGACCCTGCGTGATATCTAACACGTCCTCGTATTTTGATCATCCCGTGCGTTTGTGTTTTGATGACCTTCACCTTCTGAACGCTTACACCGTTTCTTGTTTTCTTTACTGAAGAGTTTATTTGGAAATTGGGGAAACTAATGTGTCGAGCTCTCGACATTTCATTATTCTCGGTTGTCAATAATGTTTTTATTTGGAACATTTGATTTTGATTGTGAATCCTAAAGGGACTAAGATAAAATATATGAGCTCATTTTTTAAACAATTTTATTCTTCCATTTTAAACTGCATTTGATGAAAATGGCAGGAAAAATCTTCATACATGCAGTTTTCAAAATAGGAAGTTGTTGTCTTGCAGATCAACTGACATGGCATGTACAGCTTTCATCTGCATAACCTTCAGACTTCAACTATACAGCCATTATAACCTGTAAACTATACAACTGTCAACTGCATAACTGTCCAGTCTGCACAGCTGTCAACTTAACAGCTGCCAGACTTTCAACTACAATACTCAGCTGTCAGACTGTTAACTTTATAGCTGTCATGATGTCAACTGCACTGTCTACTGCAAGACTGTCATTTCATAGTGCTGTCAGACTGTAAACTGCATTGCTGTCATACTTTCAACATCACAGGCTGCAAATCATTCAGGAGATAAAATAACACACCCTAATACAAAAATTATGGATACATTTATTCATACATATTTTGATACAACTCTTGTCCCAGTCTGATGTAGTCCTCTTTCTCCTCGGGAGACATTTTGGACACCATCTCGTCCGTGACTTCGTTGAGTGGAACCATCTTTCCGGCAACTGATACCATGGTCTCCTCTTCCTCACTCTCCATTTCTTCAACTACAACATTGTTCATACATTTAAAATAATGCTACCAGTACCTTCACATTTGCAGGAATAGATTTTTTACTACATTTACTGTTCAATTAATCAAGAATTTCTATTTCACATTCACACTTGACCAATATATTAAGAAAAGATTTTGAAGAAAAAAAACTGGCATGGAGGGCTTTTGCTCCTTTAAAAACACACTAACAAATTAAATCTAAATTTTCTGGTCTTAGATCATTGAGCCATGATTTATTTTAGGCCCTGATTACCTCCCTCTTCACTCGCCAAGGGTGACAATCCACGATGTTATTGAGTAGAGAAACACTATGGATTGTCACCCTTCGCTTTTGAAGATGGTACATTGTATTATATATGTAGAGGGTCTGATTTTAAAAAAAATGTTTGTTTTAGGTAATTTTGGGCATTGAATGTATAAATTAGATTAGAAATTTGTCATAAAAGGATAATTTAATAAAAAAAGAAAAATAAAGTCCCGGGGGTCTATATACTGGGGGGGGGGGGGGGGATCCTGTCCTCAAGCACCTGTGAAAAATACATTCTTTTGCTTTTGATACCTGTAATAATCTGGCTGTCAATTGAAGAATTTCTGTGAAAATAAATTCATTCAAGCTATAATGTAAAATGGTAGCGCAAACTTTTTAAACTGTAAAGAAATTTGTTATAAGAACGTTAAGGTAAATTTCGTCATTATTCACCTCTACGGGACTGGAAATCAGATCGCTATCTCCTTCAATTCGCTTTATCCAAATTTGTTGTCATCGTAAAATTTTGCAATGATTTGTTAAGAATCTTACTGGGGACTCAAAAAAGACTTAACTACATGTATAAGATTTCACTATATCAGTGTATATGAGTTTTACTGTACATATTTCAAATTGCAAATGTAACAGCTAAAGCAAGATTCTTCAGTCCTTTGTAATAATAGCTATATAGAGTACAAGTACAAGAATACATTGAAACTTTCTTGATATGTTAAATTTTATACCCAGTTAAACACCTCTACTTTGTTTGAGGATAACATTCTAAAACTATTAATAACAAAAAATATTTTGATCTCGGAATGATTTTGCCTGAAATTTGCAAAATCACCCAAGAACACAAGTTTAACAAAAAAACTGATATTTTGACAAATTAATAGTAGTATATATTACTTGAATATATTTATTCTATTTCTAAAGTGATATCAACAAGATATTTCAGGCAATCATATATGATAAACAATCAAGTTTGTCATACATTTACATGTAATTATTTAGTTTTTTTCAACTATTGTAACCATGAGTTTAATGAGGCCGAGTACAGAGCGAGTACGCATGCTTTCGCGCACCGTTTCATTTGTATTGTAACGTCATCTATTTAATTGGTTGTCGCAATGGCGTGATAGTTTCAACTGCAGATATTCAGCGAAATTTGTTGAAAATAGCTCATTTGATGCGTAAAATTGGTACTATATTGTGGAATAAACATAAATGTCTCGAAGTATAAGCTATATTTGGGCTCGGGTTGAAAACGTGAAGAGGGTTCAGCAAGCCTAGCCCTCTGTCACGTTTTCTTAACCCGCCTAAATATAGCTTAATTTATTTATTTCAAGACAGTAACCATGTATTTTATATTATGACCCTTTTAAAATATGTGATGTTATATATTTATTTATTACTTAAATATGTCTGAATGTTTTAATAATACTATAAAGATCACTATTTCCGTCTTTGTCAAATAAAAAAAATGGCCCTTATCTGACAAACTGGGAAATTGTGCATACAAAAAATAACTTTGATAAGACCCCTGGAACAGACCAGGAGGTAAAGGGTTTATTTTATTTGACCATTTGATGCCTTTTAGCAATAACTTTAATATGTAGAACAGAAATAGAAATCCCTAGGGCAGAAATTTAAAAAATGTGCAAAATTGATACATTTCAAGCAAAATCCCATAGGGTCCTATGTTAAAAATTAACAAACTTTGAGATGACCCCTAAAACAAACGGTGTGGTAAATGTCTTTTTTTTTTATCTTAAAATAATAATTATATCAAATGATCATTAGAAAGTCCTGTAAAAAATTTCATTCAAAAATCTAGGGCAGAACAAATTAGACCCGGCCTCGTTAATACATAAAATGAAACATGCATGCATGTATCTCAGCTTACCAGTATTTTGTGAAGGAGCGGAATATTTTGGCGTTTCGTCCTCTGAATCACTGCTGGAACTCTCATTCCTCTGTCCTGGGATTGGCCCAGTGGGCGCACCTCCTTTCTTCTCATGTATAATCAGGAGAGTTTCTATTTCATTACTGACTGCTGTACGATTAGCTGCCTCCATATGAGTGGGCCGTGAGTCTTCATTGACATAGGAGCTCTGTTCGAATAAAAGAAATATCTCTTAATCCACTCTCTAAAAAAAAAATAATTGAAAAATCTAGCTGGTTGTGTATCAACCTTCTGGACTTTATCACAATGAAATATCTTTTGTTTAAAATTGGCTGTCAGATATCATAAGGGAGATAACCTATGTTTGATACCATTTTATCCCTATTTCTTCAAATCAACCTATCTTACTGTTCCCCTTCTTTTACAACTCATTCAGCTGACTTATCTAACTCTTCCTCTCTTCTCTCTTCCTTTTTCTCATTATCTTTATCCCATTTCTTTCTCATTTCTCTCTCTCTCTCTCTCTCTCTCTCTCTCTCTCTCTCTCTCTCTCTCTCTCTCTCTCTCTCTCTCTCTCTCTCTCTGAGACACCCACTGTTTATATTTTTTTAACCACCTTACATCAACACTTAACTAGAACTGTCCTAATGGGACTAATACCCCCGCTAGGCTAATTTCAAATGGGACAAATAATTGAATTAAATAATAAAGGTTTGGAACACATACAAAATTTTTTTTCTAGAATTGTAAAAAAAAAAAAAAAAAATTAGTTAACAAAGAAAAATTAAAATCAAAATTGTCAGAATTTCACTGTAAATACATATCTATAACAGTAATACATTTACAAATGTATGTATTTGATGATATATTTTTTTAATTTAATTAATGTAAAGAAAAACCAACAAAATGACAATAACCCCTCCCTTTGCAGTGAATAGAAATACCGGTAGCCAAGCAATGCTCTTCTGTTGATAAAACTTTCAATATCTTTCTAATAAGAGTCTTGACAGATGCAATTAGTTGTTTCAAATTTTCCTCACTTTCTCCTATGGCACAATGGAACTCCATATCAGAAAATTGATCCCATAGGACTATGATTTTCTTTGATGAACTTGTTAAATTTAATAAACTCCCAAAACATTACCATAATTACCATACTATGTAAAAATATGTAAAAAAAGAAAATTTAATATTACAAACAATTTTAAAATTGCCAAAACACTACAATCATATCAGTAATTTTGAATTTTATTTAAATTAATGCCCAATAGGGTCACTTCATCAATTTACTTGACAAATAAATTTAAACAACCTCTAAAAATAGTTTAACTTCTTTATTAATAATTATATTATTCATTTCCTTATAATGATAGACCTTTTGGTTTACATGAAACAGTTTTAAAATAGCCCCAAAACCATCACCCACTTTACAGATTATCAATTTCCCCTAAACACATGCTCCATCTGAACCATGGCTCAGATAATGTCTCCCTTGGGACAAATGAATTCAGCCACACTTGTCTTTGATGTTCTTATTAGCTCCTAAGAATTTATCATTGACAAACAAAAACTTTGCATTGTCAGTTGATAGAGAACTTATAAAAAATAATTTTTTTTCATTAATTAAGACATAAAGACCAAAAACTCCATCTGGATGTATTTATATAAATATATTTTAGAGTGTTTTCTATTAATTAATTAATAAAATCTGTAAGGATTACCTCCCTTACTTTTCAACATTAGTGTACAATATATAGAATAAGGAAAATGAACACTGTCATAAAATCATTAAATCTTGTCTGATCTTAAAAAAAATTGCAGGTGCACATCTTCAGATGGTGTTCAACATATGTACAAATTTTCAAACTGTTCCATGCAGTAAAAAAAAATTCTATAGGGGGGACAAAGTTGCGTCTACAGACAGACGGACAGACGGACAGACAGACAGACGGACAGACGGACAGGGTGAAACCAATATACCCCCCTAAACTTCGTTTGCGGGGGTATAATAAACTTCGTTTGCGGGGGTATAATTATCTTCCTTCATCCTTTTTCTACCCTCAGGATGACTCTTGATATCTTTCTGCTATCCTGGCTCTTCTCAGATTCAACATCCCCTATCTACTCAATTTATCTTTCTTTTCTCTTTTTCTCTAGCTCTCTCCCTATTTAACCTCCTGGTTCTCTCTCTCTCTCTCTCTCTCTCTCTCTCTCTCTCTCTCTCTCTCTCTCTCTCTCTCTCTCTCCAACCCAATCCCATCTATATCTACTAACCATATCATCCACTAACCCTATCATCTTCCTTACCCCTTTTCTCCCTATCCTAACCCCCTCCCCCCGGTTTACTCTCTCTGCTGCCACCTTCTCCTCCCCTTCCCCCTTATGTCTACTTACCCTGCTATCCTCCTGACCCCCTTCCACCGTACTCTGTGACATCCAGACAGGCACTTCTTTGGCAGCCTCCTGTTTCTTTCCATCATTCTCCGCACCCATACTAATGGTGACCGTGGAGTCTGACCCTAAGTTGTAGTTGGTGGTTCTGTTCTTGTCACCACTCCAAACATCCCTCTCCATATTGGATGACTTAGAGGTATGTGATCTGTAAACCCCAACATATACATTATCATTACTATAGTTAAACATTGTGTAACAAGTTGCATAATTATCTATTTCCAGACCAATGGAAGAGTTCTTGAACTGCAAGATTTGTCAAAGTTGGATATCGACAAAATCAACAGGTACAAAATGAAAACATTATGAAGTTTTTTTCTGGAAATATTTCGAAATGTTTGAGGAAAGTTTCATTGTACGGTAGACTATGAACACAGCTGAAAAGATTTGTGCCTGTAGACCAGTGTAGTGTTTTTTGTTTCAACAAGTTTACAAGGAAGTTTGTTTATCAAAAATTAAACAAAAACAACAAAAAACTGATAGACACTATTCCAAAAGCATAATATACATGTAGTTCTAATGCCATAAATACATGTACAAACCTGTTGTGAATTTTGCTGAGGTCAGTTGGTTCTGGCTCTAAAAGTTCTGGTGCCAGTTTGATGTCATCACACTTCTGTAGCAAGTCGTAGACCGGTTGTATCTGCTCGTTGAATTTGGCTAGCAAAGTTCGCGAGTCCTGGACCGACGAAGCATCTGCATCTTCCTCCACTTCGTTATTACAAAACGTACATCGAAACGTCCCACTCATCATATCAAACAACTCATTAACCTCCAGGTCTGTGAAAGTTTTCTCGCATGTCGGACACCTGAAAGATGCTCTGCTAGTGTTGTGCATTTCCTCCATTTCAATCTTTCTGCGTATGTGGTCCAGCTTGTACTTGACAATGTTGACGAACACTTGATAATTGATGAAATAATAAGTCTGTCGGGTGGATTTGTTCTCTGCGTCAGTTTCCATTTTTAAACGAGTCTTCACAAATTTTTCTGTTTTGAGCGTGTTTATGAGAGCTCGAAGCTGCTTCCTTTCGAATCGAAGTATTTCAACGATGTCATCTTCTTTCATGCAAGGATTGCGTACTAGGAGATCGATAATCATTGCGTGTTCTAGACTATAAAATCCACGAACCACCAATCGGATCAATCGTTTAAGATTCGATGGAACCTCTGTCAGAATTTCTGGCTCAATCATATTGTAAAATTATTCTACAAAAAATGGATAAATGAATATTATACAATTATAGCCTTTTGATGAGGTCAATACATGGTTTTATCAGTCTAGTCAGGACTTCGAAAAGGAGTTAACTCCCAAAACAGAGTCTTTGGCTCCATCATGCATTGCGGTAAAATGGCGTTTCTAATGTAATCAATGTGTGAGTTATGCCCCTTAGTTCTAAATAAATTTCTAAAATTGCCCCAAAACACACCAATAATTAATTAAAACTTTCAAAACATTTCTGAACGTGTACGTTCATATCATACGTTCATGTCACATTTATGTCATATGTTCATAACCGTTTACTTTTATTGTGCAAAATTAATTTTTAAAATGAAAAGTTCACCCATAACAAAGCATTACTTCAATCGCGCACGACTATAACTGTTTTGAAATAAATTAAATGCTTGGATATGTTTATTTATCATTGTTTGTAAAAGTTTAGTCTCATTTCAATCATTTTCAGGCAAAATTATTCAATTATCTTGATAAATAACACGAGTTCCTAACATCGGAAATGTCCTAAGCAATCATAATTGTTTTGATAATAATTATCTGTTAAATTTAAAGAGTTTTTGTATCTAGAGTGACAATTTATTTAATTTTTTAGGCTTTGAAACAATCAGTCCTATTTTTCAATACAAATAAGACGTTTTTAATCAACGCTAGAGCAGCCAGTTTTTGTTAGTAATCATAGCTCTTTTCGTTTACCAAATTGTATAATTGGTGATTTTAAATTGTAACACAATACAAAAAAAGTAAAATTGAATGTAATTTTCCTTTTAATAACGATAAAATTCCATTAAAAACACAAAAATATCACTTTTTTACATCATCCAAACATCCAACTTAGAAGATAATAACTTTTTAAAATGCAAATAAAACTCTATTTCATGCTAATACGATTGATAGTAAATTATATCCTGCATCTTTTTAAACATGTTAGAAGTCTGCTAAAACATGCAGCACTTTGCAAGATGATTCTTGTGAACCACACATTTTCATCGAAAAATCGCCACACTTTGTACAAGTGCGCATGCGTAGACTCCCAAAACGGAGTCCAAAATGCTTACAGAAATTCACTTCCGTTGACTCCGGTTCGGGAGTCCGTCTAGACTGTTTATAGACCTGATGAGAGTCTATAATTATTTGAATACAAAAGTTTAACAAAAATCTCATTCGGTTTGATTAAAGCTATCCATTCTTCGTACGGTTGCATAAAAGATGAGTCATTAAGTGGGTTGATTTGTACTTGACTTACAATTTTTGTAATTTGTGTATGTTTAAAAAAAAAAATAAAATAAATAAAATTCAGTTGAGCCAAGACATACATGTACATGTACAGGTAATTCCATGTACGTCCCTACTCCCTAGGTTGAGCAGTGATCACAGTTGAACGCATCCATAATGTTTAAATATTAACATGCAGAACTTTGATTCCAGACGACGATTCTTGTGTGAAATAAACGAGTACATGTATGAATATATGTTTAATACACCTTTAGAAAATCATAAAAACATTCTTACCGAAAGAGACTTTGTGCAGAAACCAATAGTCGATACCGGATAGATGTACAAGCACTGTAAAATCAAAATTGAAACGCAACTTCCCGGACCTTAAATTTCCGGCAGAAGTCTACATGAAGGAAACATGTATGGTCTAATCGTCCTCGGATCAGCTCTCCCGATAATTCCAGATCAAATCAGTCACTAATTAAAATTAAGTGAAATTATATATTTTGTTAATAATTTTCCAGAGAAATAGGCCTATACATACCTTCTGGATTTTTTAAAAAGTATATTCGCAAAATTGTCACCCATAGGTTTCAGTGCACAAAAATACATGTACCATAACATCATCCTATTCTATAAAAAAATCTTGATGATTTTATATTATATGGATAACTTTTTTTTCATTCGTCGCTTTAAATGGGGAGCGCCCATTGTTTCATTCACCAGGGGCCTATATAGAATAGTATCTATTGTTGCAATGAGGCAACTGTCTCACTCGACTTTTCACCGTCACCCCATTGAGCACTTAGGCTTCCCATAATTAATTATATATTGCAGAAAATATTCAATTTAATTAATTTTAGCGTACAAAAAAACATGTTAATTATACTTTTATCATTTTAATGTCAGTTGGTAAATAATAAATGGTATTGTTATATTCAGTAGTATATTCTCACTATATAACTCTATATAGACAAATAAACAATAACTGTAATATTAGCTCGTCCGAAAAATATTGACCGGTTAATATTTTTTTGATATTGACCGGCTAGGAATAATATCCAGAGAACGTTCCCTCTATTTCAAATAATCGCCTCTGATTTGTTGATTCGTAAACGATGACATAAATAGCTCTTCGCGACTCCAAAACAAGGTGACGTCATAATAGACAGTCAGTCAATGCAAGTAAACAACGGACGCGCAATGCGACGGTTTGCTATCATAATGGATATTATAGCATTGAATCATGATTTTTTGACGTATACACTCTCATAACTGCAGCGGTGTGTGCATACAAATTGAGTAACGCGCGTTAGCGCGTTATGAAAATTTGTATGCACACACCGCTGCAGTTATGAGAGTGTATACTTAAAAAAATAATGATTTAATGCTTATATTTACATTTTTATAACTTCTTGTCTTGTCTGCAAATGTGATTCATACCTTAAAATTCCTATCTTATCCTAAGGGTAAGTTAATATTAATGGAAGAGCCTCAGTAACAGCCACAAGCGTGAACTTTGATTTTCGCTTGTGACGTTGCAGTTTACAGCGTTCAACGTTTGTGACGTCATAATAAAACTCGTCATTTTTACCTTTGACTACTTGTTGCATTTAGAGGCATTTAAACATCACGGAATTTAATGGAAAAACACAGTAGAATGTAAATATAAGGATTTGCGAATTACTGTGAAATGAAATCAGGTAGAACGTCTGTTTGTTAATTCTCACGGTCGGCGGAATATCACCAGTGACTGTTTGATGCTGAGGATATTTTGAAAATGAACTTTGCACAAAATTGAATTCGTGAATTCTTTGTTGAGCTGAGAAAATTACGGCGATCTGTTTTCAATTACTTTCTTAAATTTTGCTTTGTTTCTTCATATAACAAAACAAATGTTGACTGTGTTTTCGGGCAACATTGATTATATTAGCCCTCTTGGGACGAAAATATTGCCCTCCGCTTCGCGTCGGGCAATATTACGTCCCTCGGGGGCTAATATAATCAATGTTGCCCTCAACCCCAGTGAATATTTGTATAATATGATAACGTAATGTTACATTACATATATTAGATACATGTAGCATGGATGATCCACATCTTTACATTTATGTACATGTATGCCCCATACTCAGTATGATGAACATTTTAAAAATGTAAATAAATAATGAAGAAAATAAAATAAAAATGTAAATATATTAAATACTTTCAATAAGAAATCATTCTTTGGCCTTAATGAGAATATCGACCCTGTAGCTAGGTTTGTGATAAAATCTATCATAAATCCATTTTGAATTTGTTGGATTTAATCACGCCCCAATCTAATGATCTTCTCTAAAATTTTATAACGGATGAGTTTTTGTTTCTTAATTATATCAATGAAAGACCAAAACAAATACTTGATGATGTAAAATGCATGCGTACTGTTTGTTGATGTATCCTCATATATTATCGAATTCAATATTAATCTGATTATATTCTATATTATATCTACACATTGTATCTAAATTAGCATTGAATGCAAAAATCTTTCATCTGGTTCCCATAAAATTGTTCATATTTCAGTTATACTTGGTTATATAAAAAAAAAACCCATGTACAAATGAAATGTAAACCCAGTTACTCGTCCATTGTGGACACCAATATAATAAATGGTACATAAACGCAGTCTCTTAGAGGTAATATTGGATTTTCTTTACAGAACCTCTTATTAGCTCAGCCACACAGAGGTTGTCGCTGGTGTCCACACATAAACCGTATGGTGCATGTAGATTACTGTTGTCAATGTAGCGGAGAAACTGCCCGTCCTGATCCAGGATGAGTATTACCTGGTTGTAACCGTCTGATGTTAGGATCCGACTCTGGCTGTTTGTAGGAATGCCGACTGGATAAAATGAATCCTTTGTAGAAGAGGAAGGACCGTTGTTGTCCTGCCTGATTGACCACCGCTACTGCATGGGCTGTACAATCAGAAACACATATATCATTGTCCATGTTCTCGCTATTGAATTTAAGGTGACGGCCTGGTCTTTGTCATCGAATTGAAGAGTTTGTTTCTCTGAGGAACTAAAGTAACGCACAACTTTTGCATGTTTCTCATCGTCACTGACCATCATGATCAGGTGGCCACCAGAGGAGGTGCTACAGACATAGCGAGGTCTCCACTTACGTAGTCTGACCAGTTTTTGAATCTGTGTATTCTTCACTATGTTTACAGCTCGGTCTATCATTTGGGCCAGTATAAACAAGATAACCACTCTGTGTCTTAACTGACTTGGTTTGAATCGACTTAACAAGTTTACCATGGAGGTTGTATAGTCTCATAATATTGTCCTGACCATAAGTCCAGACTTGTTCATTCAAACAGGATACACTGAATAACGTATATTGTACTTTCCATATCCTGTTTCCACAGCTGTGATTATCTTCGATTCATCAATGAACAGGCTACTGAAAGGTGCATGCAAAGCACCGGACGAGTCAATATATAGAATATACAAGTTGCTGTCCTTTAAAAAAGGACTGCAATACGTGGACCATATGCATGTGTTTCCAACGAAAACGTGAAAGTCTTCAGATTATCTGAGATTCCTCCGACTCTAGCCGCCTACTTTTAACCACTAAATTTGTACGTTGTGTTATGTATGTATAGCCCTGACTTTTCACCTCAGAGTTTAGGTTCATACCTCTAAAATAATTATGATCTATATTAATCAAGATTGCATGTATAGTATCAGGCATTCGGCGAATTCTACTATTTGCGCAAAAATTACGCTTTGCACTACTTTGTTAACTATGCAGTGACAGCTTTGTGTAAATTAATTTCATATTTTGATGTAATTTTCTTGAGATTTTAACTTTTATACAGTGACAGAATTATTCAGTCATCTATTATATACAGTCACGTAATTATTCAATCATACTTTTAAAAATGCTTAAAAATTCTTAATCGGGAAGTTTTCGGAAAACAACAAAACATTGCAAATTATGCTATTTTATGCCTGTTGTAGTTTCGGCATAACATTAACTTATTTCATAATACTGACAGTTCATACATGTATCATATGTCGATCCTTTCTTTAAAAGGAATTCTTTGTTTCTGTACTGTTTACCTACAACTTTACAATTACAGCGCCTTTGAACTTATGGTGTATGCATATAGCATAGAATCCTGATCCCGATTCATGTGCTAGCCTGGTTCCCTAAGCGACCCATAATGCACAGGAACCAGACTAGCTCATGCGCAGGCTGAATTTTCCCCATAGCATCCGCTTTAACCTCGCTTATATATTTTCTGCGTGGACCTCAGGGTCCACGCAATAACCATCATGTTGTCCTATTTTGATTGATTGATAGGGTTGACAGAGAACCAACCAGATGATAAATTTGTTCCTGGTCAATTTTCTGAGGGGTAAATGTTGGTAAGGAAACTGTGAGTTTAGGAGGCAGTCTTTTAAATCCAGCATTCTTCAAGGGTTTGTAGGCAGTGACGAGGCTGACATCATTGGAGTTCAGTAATTTTTTCAGATCAGCAACGCTCTGGTTAATATCAGATATTTTGCGTTTGATTTCATCTTCCTACTTATCTAAGAGTAATATTAATGTTTGGATTCAATTTCACTGACATCATTTTTCATTTTTTTGATGATAGTGTCTATTTCCGTGTGCAACTCTTCCCCATGTTTGTCTAGGGCTGTTGTCGATTTCTAGGAGTTTGTAATCAGATCAGCTTTTAGCACAGGGATGCAAAATGCTATGTCTTGGTATTTGGGCTGCAGTTTTTGTTCCAATTCTTGTAAATCTATCTGTATGCCATCTTTCTTTATTTGCAGTGCTTTCACCAAGTCAGCAAATGCATGACCCATGTGCTCATTAGAAGTAACCGAGTGTAAACAAACAGGACTATTGCATTGTTCACAGCAAAGTTCACATTTTTAATTGAATGTTTTGGACATTTGGGATCAATCTCCCGAGATGAAATTGGCACTACTTTGTGTTCTTTGGAGATATTAGAGAGATGTTCCTCCACACAGGCTTTACACAGATGTGTTTGACATAAATCACGGTGCATAGAGGGAACAGGAGTCTCACAGTGATGACACTTTAACACACCCTGGGCCCAACAGCAGTCCATGTTCAAACACTTTGATGGATTTTTAAATTGGTTTCTAAAATAAACCCAATATGCCTTTCAATTTATTACATGATACAAACTGTACGAGTTTACTAGTACTTTAAATGATATACTGACTTGAAATGTCTGGATCTGCAGACATAATTCGACATTTTTTTACTGAGTTCTCAAACGTAATTTTTATGTTACTCAGTGTTAAGGACGATGTGCGGCCATTTGAGAAGAAAAATGTAAACATTTATCGATTTGGCTTGTTTCTGTCCAAAACTGACTAAAACTGTTGTCAGAAGACATAAAAGCAATAAATATGACGTTCAACATGTTGTTTTGTAGTATGCAAATTACGCATACAAGAGCAGAACAATGAATTTTTAAATCACTTAGAACTGCACAGCTACAGACTTAAATTTAAGATTTTAAAATCCGAAAAAATATGAAAAAAGGTCATTAGTGTCAATTCTACAACCATTTGTTGATAAAAAGGTCTAAACTTGCTTATTTAAGTTGTAACTTTGTCTCAAAAGAGGGTACCCTATTCTTAAAATGAGTCAAAAAACTATCAATTTGCATGAGATATTTTTGTCTGTGTCTATGTCTGATTAAAACAGGGTACCCTATTTTGAGGCAAAGATTTACATTAATGTGCAAAATTCAACATTTTTCTCAGCAAATTGTTGTAGAGTGGACACAATTAAACCCTCCTTTACATTTTCAGATTTTTAAATCTTCAAAATAAGTCTGCACCTGCGCAGTTCTACAGCGGTTCTAAGTGATTTAAAAAGCATTGTTCTGTTCTTAAGTGCATACTTTTCATACAAAACAACATGTAGAATCTCATATTTACTAGTATTGCCTTTTCATCTTTAGACAACAGTTTTGGACAGCTTTGTGCCGAAACAAGCCATTTCAAGAAATGTTTACATTTTTATTCTCAAAAGTACATGGGAAAGTTGTAAAGTTCATTTTAGGAATAAAATGTCAGTTGAGTTATCTTGCTTTATTTCGCGGGGGGGGGGTAAGGTTGTTACATTTGTTCACTCGTATAGAAGTGCTACATTTGGCTTAAAAAATATTTTAATTTTATTGAGTGGCTTACCTGATTTTTTGAAAATATGTTTTTTGGCTGCTTCAAAGTAGCATTTCATTCTATAAACTTTAAGTTTATGGGAGTTATGTCTATTTCCTCTTTATGAATTGTGTTGAGGAATGATCTCCTATTGGACAGTACTGTCTAGATATGCTGTTGAGCATTTTGTTTTAAATTCGCCCTGTTTATAGATAAAGGAATATGATAAATATATAGAGAAAACATTCTTTGAAAATTAATATTTTTGTCTCAAAAACTGAAACGACGAAATGGTTTGCCGTTTTACATATGAATATTTAAAACAAAAATTGAAATTGAAAATCTTTTTTCATAAGATCTTTTCTGCTAAATTTTCAACATGTTTGTATTTGATTCCATAAAGCTTTATTTGTTCAGAGTTATGGTTCTTGTTGATTAAAGGTCTATCGAGCTAATTTTTTTCTGTAGAACTAGCAATGATATTTATTTTACTTTAAACCTTAAAAATTTACTTTCATCATTTATCTATTATTAATCAACAATGGATTTTCAAATTCAATGAATCTATTAAGTGTACTCTTTTTGAGGACGTGTCACGCATCGATTAATGACAAATCAACCTTTTGTCTGTTGTCATTAAAAAGGGCGTATACTTTTTATTTTAGTAACATTTCATGCAAAACTGTGTATCTTGTGTGTTTTCATTAATACATGAGCTATATCTTAACCACCAGAAACCACCAGATCTATCTCAATTAGATAAAACTTGAGCATACAGTTAACCAGAATTGTACATGATGTTATTAGATTACTATAGCTAGTGACTTTCTGAAACGACAAGACTCAGCATTTTGATATTTCAATAATAGAGTTTAAGGAGATGTTCTTTGTAACAGTTGGATGAGATCTGTGCAAAATATGGTTTAAAAGTTTCTTTTTTGTCTGTTAAGGATAAATGAACTAATTTACCAATAATTTACTTTTGTTTATATTCTACTTGACAAATGTGGTATTTAATTATTTCCTTGTTTCATTTTTTCATAAATGAATGAACGAATATACACAATCAGACTCTGTCTGCTTAGTTATAGACAATTGCGTACAAATGCCACATGGTCTCTTTAAAGGGACTTGGACACGATTTGACTTAAAATTTTCAAATTTTATTTTTCCGTTTTCAATGTTTATACTGATAAATATGGAAGTTCATAATGCCATGTCAAAATTTGAAGTCAAATATCAATTATAAGCAAGATACAGCGTTCATAATTCTTTGTTTTGTAAACAAACTCGAATATTGTCATTTTGTACATATGTGTTGTATTTGTGTAAGTTTCAATCAAATGTATCTTTCTTTTGTTGATAATATAGTATTTATGAAAAAACTGAATTAGTTTAAATTGTCTTTACATGTCATTTTGTCAAAGAAATAGTAATTCTCAACATTACATTTTATGTAAACAGCTTTGTTTACATAGCAACCAATTCTTACCTCTGTATTTCGCTTGTAATTTGACTTTAACATTCAATATTTTGGTCAATCATTTAAAATGCACCAGTAAACCATTTTATTCATAAAAAATAAAAATAAAATTTTTGGTCTTAAATCGTGTCCAAGTCCCTTTAAGTTTTGCCTTGCCATTGTACATTTTACTTGGAGCATCTTATCCATTTTAGACACATTGCAATTCGATGATTGATAATGATATATCCAAAATGTGGTAATTTTATTTGTGTACAATTTTGTGCCATTGTTTTTAAGAAGTTCATTCACTTTATAAAACATGTAACGACGTTTACATGCACTATGTACAATAAAAAAAGAACATGCAACCAAGTCATCATCATTTGTCAAAGATGAAAACGGGCTGTTTTATCCAGTAGATTTAATTAAAAGCTTTTAACGACAAATTTATCAAACGTTCTTATTAGACAGTTAGAGGAGCGGTTCAGAAAAGCAAAATATTTTCGAAGAGAACAGTTACCGTATAAAACCAACATAATATTTATGTTAGAAACAAATTATTTTGAGATCAATTGGTATTTGAAAAACCTACAACCGGGCATGCAAAAAATAAATCATATGAGAAAAGTAATTTGGGAAACCATTGCATGATTTGTATTGAACACAACCATGTGCTATAAAAGCCATTGCAGTTTTCTACTCAATATGATTTGCAAAATAGTTATTTCTCCCGTCTTGCTCTGTAAATAAAAGATGTAATGACTATTACTTTAAAATTTAATGATCTTTAGTTCATAACTTGTATGTTATGATCTCGAGGTATTATTTAATGATTTTTTTTCTTCAGTGAAATACGTAATTTTAAGTGATACACATTTTCCGCGTTCATGATGTATTTGTTTACAGGAATCACATAAGTAAATAAGTAAATAAGAAATGAAAATTTGTTTGCATAGGACAAAGACTCTGTATTCATACTCACGTAACAGTGTTTTAGAGTTGTTCATTATATCGATGTAGAATTGTAACTTGATAGTTTTAATTGCATAACTAGGTATATTTTGCACTACGAGGCTATGTGCACTTTGTCGATATGTTGTCTTATACTAGAAGTTTGAAGCAACGCATGGAACGATTATCTATACTACTAGAGATAAAGAGCGTTTGAGTATCTTTTGTCATTATGTCGACATGAAGAGCATCATTGATCAGGGAGCAAGAGAGAGAAAGAAAGATAAAAAAAAAACGATCCTTCAAATCGATGTTTAATCGGAAATGTAAATAGTAGGGATATTGATTTTTTTCCCTGGAAGATCAATTAATAACATGGCTTTCTATGTAAAACGGGGCGAAATGCAAAGTAGATCGAGGACTGGGTAAGTTGTTATATTGTAAAACTAATGACTACACTTCTATCTAATTAGAAGTGACAATTGCATCGGAGTGCATGTCGAAATTTCATGACAAATTGACCAGCAATTAATGACTGAGAGACCTCCATAAGGTGTTTCGTGTTCGATCATTAATTAACATCACTGCAAACTTTTCAAATGCGATCCGCGCGATCCATCATTTATATTAATTTACTCACGAGTTATGTATAATTTATTAACAGACCGATATCAAATTTTCTGGTTTAGAGGCTGCAGCTTTCTGTGGAGAAGTGTTTTCTGAATCTTCTGTCAATGCTGAAGGAGCACACCGCAAAGCGACCCTGGAACCTGAAAACAGTTACAAGATTTTGACATCATGGCATCCTGTGATATATTTATAATACTGATAAGTCTCAGTGGTAAGACGATTTCGTCATAATTTTATCACTGTTTACTCTCTGTCTGTCTGTCTGTCTCTGTCTCTCTCTGTCTCTCTCTCTCTATTTCTCTCCTCCTCCCAAAAGTATTTGTACATAAATGTCAACATGTCGTTTAGCTTGTATTTCTTATAATAATTTTAAAATTTGCCATTGGATGCAATGCGTAGAATTATTTTGTTTGCTTTTCTTAGGAACCAATAATTCATTTCTTCGGATTACATCAAATTTACTCAACATCTGAACATCCGCGTGGCTTTTCAATGTCTTATTCATTACCTTGTGTGTCTGGTTCTTAAACAAAATTGGTACAACTGTACATTTAAATAATATTAATGATAAAGTTAATTCATGTACTTGTAATTTACAGGGAGTGGGGATCTACTGATCTTAAGGGGGGTGGGGGCTCCTTTTAATTGAAGTGGGATAATCAAGGGTTTACTTTTGGTAACTTTACAATTGAATCTAACAGAATCTGATATGAAATTCACGCGATACCCCCAGGCCCAATCTTATACCAAACTTTCGTAGATTCATAAAATCAACTTATTCTAATGATTAAAATAGTATAATTTATGCAACCAAGACTTCGATTTTCTTATTTCTAGAGCAATATAAGTTTCTCTGAGGGCCTCTAGAGGGATACACGTATCCGGCCATTTTGTTTTATGTAGATCAAAAATGTATGCATTTCATAAAAGGACTTGGGTATGCCAAAAACTATACAAAAGTGTTATGATAAGATTACAAATCAGTAGATATGGTATTTTACATGCTGTTTTGTATAACGCAGCACGCGGGTGCATAACAATGCTCTTTTTAATCAATTTTTAAAGTCAATAATCGTGCAGCTACAGACTTCGACTGGATCTCAAATGAAAATCTTTAATCAAAAAACGAAAGATGTCAATGATGTCCACTCTTAAACCAACTGTTGAGGACAAAGTTGAAATTCTTAAAATAGATGTAAAAAAAACACTATCAGACGCCAAATACTTGTACATATTCATGTATGTACAAGGTGACCGGACATCCCCACAATCTAGATACTAACTATATGAACTATAAATCATTAATATATGCTTGTATCTTTCACTTTTTTATCTTAAAAATAAATTGAGTATCTTGAATTGAACTCAAAATGTGTGGGTGTAAAAATAATATATGAATATTTCTGTTTATCAAATTGATCATTCAGTAGTTGCAGTTATCAAACCAACCAGATTATTGGAGTGGAAATACTTTTTACCACGCTTGATTTTGCTGTGTTTATCTTTACATCTAGATCTTTTCTATGGCTGTTGTTCGTAAAACATTCTTAGGATCTGAAAGCCAATTATTAAAAAAAACAACATTTTTTTATGATTCGAAACTAGAAGTTCGATATTTATTATATTATGGACATGCATAACGCTATACAGCAAAACACGCAGGCAAAGATAATTTTGCTTTGTTATAAACATAATTCATCGTTATATACCCTTGTTTTATATTCTTCTATCTAATTTTTACTAATAAAAAGCACAATAAAACGAATGTTATTTTAACTGTTATAACAATTTCAATGTCCGGTCTACCAACCAGATATCAAAATTGTTTGACCGCTTCGTCGTGCAGCTACATATAGTTAATTTTCGCCCAAACTCGGTGGAACGGAAAAAGCTGAAGTTAAATGAGAAAGAGTTGTCGAAATGAAAGATGGCGTCACAGGTTTTTAAGGTTGCTCACCACACCTTGAAATATTTTCTCAATCAGCAGAAAATTACTTGATTATGATAGATAAAATCATAGATAAGAAGTATTTAAGTCAAATAGGCAATAAAATGTGCAATTTTGGATGAAAAATTACATTTTAGAAAATTTATTTCTGTAAACATGAACAAAAGCTCCAGACGGATTCGAACTCATGATCTACGCTTTAGAAGCCCAATACTTTAGCCACTGAGCTACGACGATATACAAGAGTAACGAACGGCATAAACAGTTTTACAAAATATTTGAATCGCAATCTTGTGACGTAGTGTCTTAAAAAGTACAAGTCTGGGTGTAGTGAGGTACCTTAAGGCATGTAACTGAAATGAAGGGTATAACAAAACAGTTATTGGCTGTAATTCGGGTAATGAATTGTTGGACCTTCAGGTTGCTGACTTCATATTCAGCAGTCCTTAACCGTATCTTATATCTATTAGCTTCAAAATAAGTTTAAAATCCGTGGGAATAAAACACATCCCTGTAAGCGCCAATTCATGATAATCGTGAATGTCACTGCATAGAAAAGATGTGCTGATTCATTCAGCTATATCTTCATCTTTCTAAACGTCAAAACACAGAAAAGGTTAATGAGATAGGTGGGGGGTTAAAATTTCATCATTGGAGAGCAACTTTAATGATGGCAACTTCTCACGTGAGCAGTGTAAATGCATTCTGTCATATTGTAATCGTCATTCTGAACGTCATATAACAAAAAACGTTACTGACATTTCGAATCATTGAAGGATGGGTGGGTTATTCGTGATGGGAATGTTAGCAAAATTTCAATATACTAGTATAACCCAACTGAATACCTAATTTTATTATTAAAAAAAAATATAACACTCAGCTTGGCTTGAAATACAAACGGTCTTCCCATCTGTTCTCTCTCTACCTTTCTCTCCTTTTTGTCTTTTTCTCCTCTCTCTTTCTCTTTCTTCTCTATCTACCTTCTTATATCTCTCCTCCTCTCCGTTCACTCCTCCCATCTTCACCTCTCTCTCTCTCTCTCTCTCTCTCTCTCTGAATTTCGTAACTGGAAAAAACAGTACACAGCACATAACACAACAATTGTAAATTGCTAATTAACTGCATTGCAAGAGGTATATTTGTTTCAAAACTCTTTTAAAGATTCGTAGGCGATGACATTTTAACGTGTTAAAAAAGGCTATCACTGCATGTCTGACGCATGTAAGAATTAATGAAGAAATTGAGACATATTAATTTGGATTTAATTGTTCGCGTTCGCTCTGCCGCTCAGTTTTCGTGGTATTTGTGGGTAGCCAAATCCCACGATGTTACATCCTCCACGAAAACAAATTTCAAAGAGTTAGTTTTCTTATTAAAACTGAAAACCCACGCATTTAAGAAATTACATCATCATCAAAAAGCAAAAAAAAAAACAAAACAACATACACTCCACGAAAATTGGCTCTCACGAATTTAAATGATTCCACATTATGTTTGAAGTAGCTCTGGAGTTCATTTGGACAACAAAGAAACAACTATAAGAAATAATTCTACTCTACGAAGATTTTACACGTACGAGAGTAAATTGTTTGGAAATTATTAAGACAAATAATTTCCTTTCTAAGTGACCAATATTGTTAAAAATATACTAGTACAACAAACAAAACAAAATAATAATAAAAAAAATATTAAATATTTTGTTTACGACCATTCGTAAACAAGTCGGCGGTCACGGTACACGGCGCAGGCATAAACTTAATAATTAGACTAAAAAACTTAAACAATTAATTAGTAACTCAATAAGTGTCGGTGGAACAACAATTCATATCAAAGGAAATCAAATTATATGTTCATTTTGCCTTTTATTGTCACAAATGTGTGTGCAAGTTTCGCTAGTGTTTGAGTTGAAATACGGAGAAAGCTCAAATCAGAAACTGGAGTTATTCATTTATATTATATACTTACAGTTATACAAGCTCGAGCGCACGTACTTGATGACGTCATATCGTCGGTGTTCCGAGGGTACAAGAGTGAAGTGCGGCCATATTGTAACAAAGCAAACAACACGGTGGTGGTAACCATTGATATCGGCGTCAGGCAGGTTGTGGATCTGGTAATGACTTGGTTAAGAAGAGTTAGCAATACTTTAATTATGCAATAGGGAATGCATGTACAAGCTAGTCCACATGGGCCCGAAAGGTTCATTTTCAAACTGCAACTTTGTTAGAGATGTATGATATCTTGTCTTTATTTGCATTTACCTTTCACCAAAATAAAGTTACATGACAGGGGAAAATTACGATGATCCTGACAACAAATCGGCGTCGTTGTCATTAAAATCGATTTATTTGTTATTTAAAGAAAGATGTATTTTAACCAGAAAACACTTAAAAGCTCTGCATGACCACAGGAAAAGTACTCGAGGGGAACAGCGTGGGGGAAGGGGAATGACAGCGAATCTGTTTACAAAATTAAATAGTTAAGAATACTTTTTCGACGTTGAAAAAAAAAATATTCCTTCAAATTTTCGTAATGAAAGAATATCTATCATTTATAACCTATAGACCACCATTTTAATTAATACCTGATCAGAGAGTAAAAAAAGCCCCCAGAACTTCAGTTTAATCTCTTTTGGGAGCCCCTTGACTCAAAGCACGAGTACATCTATTTTTCTGTCTGTTGTCTACCAAATTGTTAGCCAGGTACCAGCATGCTAAGCACGTTTTCTAATTTTTGTTTACAAATACTGAATAGACTTGCGCAATCACGTAATCAGGTAATAATGAATATTGGAAGCTGGGGCATTTACGGATCGGGTCAGTCAGTAAGTAATTAGTAAGTAAGTAAATAAGTAAGTAAGTAAGTAATTGTTTATATAAGTCATACATCATGCCTGTATTTCAAGTAAATTAAAATTTTATATAGATACAAGATATAAAAATATCTATCTTTCCTAATTTTTTTTCTTTTTCAGAATGAACCTAAACAAACTATCAACATCGGAGCCTGGATGAGAATGGTAAATAATAAAAACAGTCAAAAGAGAGAGAGAGAGAGAGAGAGAGAGAGAGAGAGAGAGAGAGAGAGAGAGAGAGAGAGAAGAAAATATTTTTTTAAGGATATTTCCTTAATATCATTTAGAAGGCCTGATTTCATTTTTTAAAAAGGATTTTACATGTCTATTGAACTATAACCAAATACATGTAACGATTTACATAATCATGCATTCCGTTGCCTAGGATAATGTAAAGTCCCAATTTTTATCATTCACAAAACCAAAAGAATAAAGAATTGGCAAAGGAAATATTTAGATGACAAAACTACTACATTTGTATAGGCACACTTCTTATCTTGATTTTGATTCTTGTTGACAACTACGTTCAAAGATTTGCAAGCTTGACGAGATAACAAAACCAGACCGTAAATTACGTCATCAGTGACATCATTGGCGATCTCTTATAAAACAAATTCAGAACAATAAATAACAACATCAGTGACCTCATCAGTGATCTATTTTTAATTTTGTAGAACTGGTTAGACTGTAGACTGAGATGGAACAAAACTCTGTTTAACGACATTGAGACTTTTGCTGTACCGCAAAATAAAATTTGGATTCCTGACGTCACTCTGTACGATACGTAAGTGTATCTTGTAATTAGATTCTTTGAAAGTAATTATCTGTCATGTCTTTTCAAATCAAAATAAAAGTGTTTCGAACTGCGAAAACCTGCGCTTTTTGCACATATGTTAATTTTATAAATTTAAGCACAAAAAGAAACTTAACTTTCTGATGAATTAATTGTACCTACGTACATAGTCCTTGTTGCACTCTAGACACATAGGACAATGACTAGGTATTCCCATTCTTCTCTGTTCTTATGCTATCCTCTCCTCTTCTCTGGTAAGTTTCAAATCCTTAAGCCTTTTTCGACGGTTCCTTCTGGGGTTAATCTTAGTGCCTCTCTTGTGATGTCGTTTGTTTGCTTTCTTAAAACATTACCTATCCATCTCCATCTGTATCAATATCCTCATTTGTAATCGTTGTGAAATGATTTTACTTGTTCTACAACTCTGTTGTTGCGTGTTGTAGCGATGCAGTGGCTGGACTCCCCGGTATGAGAGACTACCGGGCTGTTGTTCATAGCAGTGGCGCAGTGAAATACCAGTTTCCTTCCAATATTAAAGCTTCCTGTAAAATCGACGTCTTTCACTTCCCCTTTGACACCCAGACCTGTCGTCTGGTGTTCGGTTCCTGGATTTACACTGGGTCTGAGGTGAACCTTGTCAACAAAAGCGACACAATGGATATGTCTAGCTTCATAGAAAACACAGAGTGGGAGGTCGTCAGAGCAGACGCTATGAATGTCGTCAACTATTACGGAGACCAGATTTACCCAACTTTCGAATGCGTGTTAAGGTTGAGGAGAAAACCTCTGTTCTACGTTATGAACCTGCTATTTCCTTGCTTTGTGGTGTCTTTCATGGCTGCCCTGGGTTTTGTGCTTCCACCAGAAGCTGGGGAGAAGGTGAATCTAGAGATAACAATCTTGCTGTCCCTGGCTGTTTTTCAGTTAGTTATTGTGAACATGATTCCAGCTTCCGGAGAAAAGGCACCATTGCTAGGTTTGTTATACTCTCTTTGAAATCAGTATCCTTAAAAAAAAAATTAAAAAATGACCCAAACAAGAAACAAAAGCAAAGCAACGGATAGGTTTATTTTTTTAATAGTTGAAAACGAATGTATTTGTTATCTTTTTTGCGGACAATTTTGATTCAGGCAGAAGAAGATTTGCCACTTTTAATTATATCTTCAAAGTAAATGTTTATGGAAAAACAATCAGTTCTTACTATTTGGAAAAAAATTCATGGTTAAAAATAAAACCCTACTTTTCGACTAGTAAATGCAAAATCACTATTATTTGAAGTTGTTATGATAATAATGACATAATATCTTAAAATACCAAGCATATTGCAGCAATATATTTCTTGGCGTCCATGGTGTTGGTTGGATTTTCCTGTCTCATGACCGTTGTTGTCCTAAACATACATTACAAAAACAACGGGCGAGTCTCACCGCGAATCAGGAAATACGTCATTCGACCGCTCAAGAAGATCACATGTTTACACACAGAACAAAAGCATGACAAAAATGTAAGTAAACTAAGACATAGTTAATGTTATTCTTTGCTTCAGGGTTGGGGTCAATTACTCGGAAATGTAATTTATTACTTTCAAATACATTAATAAAGAAGAAAGGGCAGTAAACTATAAACTAGTCAGTATGTGTTACTTGCAGTTACAATTACACTGATTTTTTCAAATGCAATTAATTACTTTCAATTACTTTGAAAAATGTAATTAAATACATTTCAATTACTTTTTTATATCTTGAGAATATATACATGTAGAAACAGCATTGAAACACAAAACTTTTTTATGGTAATGTATTTAAAGGTTTGCATTCATTTTAATCATTATTCATAGATTTTGCTTTAAAATTTATATTTTAAAATAATATATGGATATTATAATGAGTACCAAATCCAGTGTCATTGGGTTCATGTTTGGTTCTAAACAAGATATTGTATACTAAACTTTTAGTCAATTACTACACTTGTTCTTGGGTATGAGAGGGCTTCAGGCCTAAACAAATTAAACCTTTTCTGGAGTGTTATATTGTATAAACATATCAAACATAATGAGACAATTAATTAATGTATAAACACAAGCCCATTTAAAACAGGTATGCAACTTAAACATTATTATTAAATTTTCGTCTGTCATTCGCCTGTTAACCTTATATACCTGTACATGCATTAATTTTAACAGAGTATTTAATTTATTTGAATTTGGAATTATTTTGATTTTTGGAATTTAGGGTTTTTAAGAAAATTGCCCTTAGTTAGACTAACTTAGACAAGTAACATGAATTTTTATTGTTTTATGTGTTAGTTTTACCTAACTTAGTCAACTAACATGAATTTTCCTTATACAGTAAAACACGCTTATAACGAAGTGCAAGGGATGGGTAATTTTACTTCGTTATAAGCGGAATTCGTTATATCCGTCAAGTGTACAACATATTTTATAGTCATGGGGAATAAAAATCACTTCGCTGTAAGAGTCAATTCATTGTAAGCGTGTTCGCTATAACCGTGTTTTACTGTAAATAGTCTAGCTAATTTGTTAAAAGCCCAAAATTCTAAGAATCAAAATAATTCCAAATGCAAATAATTGTCTGATTTGTTTACATTTACTTGTACTGATAAAATGTACGGCTTAAAGCTTAAAGTTAATGAAGAACTGAACTGCATATGACATCTTTTTAACTTTAACTTTTAAATTTAAAGGGTACCTGCAGTGCCGGTCAATTTTTGATATAATGAAGATCTATGTGTAAAAACATCATCCTGAAAATTTTACAGCGATCGCATAAGTAGTTTTCGAGATATTTGGGGAAAACCCGATTTCACACCTGAACGAGTTTTGAATCAAGCCGATTTGGCGCGAGATGAGCTGTGACATCACGGGGTCAACGCCGCTGTATGAGAAACAGGAATATCGTAGGAAAACTGTTCGTTTTCTTGCGTTGTTTTATCGATTTCTGAACATTTTTTTCTGTTGTTTTATTTCCTTATCAACCCTGGATGACTAAATATACTGTTGTTTGAGTTTAAACCCGTATTTTATCAAACAAAAATGCCGAATTCGGAAAATTGTTTGCTTCATGAATTTAGTCAAATGTGTAATTCATTTTCCATATAAATGCACATCATATGTAACATAATGACAATTAATCAAATCACTATTGTTATAAGAAACATATTTCGTTAATATTGTCATTCTTTCGAATGGTTTTTCCGTGACATTATTAACTGATTTATAATATTGATAATACATATTTCGTAAAAGGTAACACGGGGTCTATTCCTCGTATAAGGCATAAAATTACAAATGATGTCGGCCGATTATTAATAATATTGATATCGGACCTATAACAATCAAAATAGTATGCATTCTTTAACGAACAAACACGGGGTTATAAACGGATCAAGGCGAAAGTCCAAGATGGCTGCATGATTAAGTCTGTCTCGTATTCTTTCAGTAAAAATACGATAATGGAATTTTATTTTACATTTATTTACATCCTTTGTCAAAATGTTCAAGTTTATTCAGATTTCATAATAAATCGTTGTCAGTATAACAATTTAAGCTATATGGCGTTAAAGCACTAACTAAACTGCTGACCACAGCGCTTCCGAAATAAATACTTGATCACATAAAAAAGGGTTTAAATTGCTGAATTGTAAATTTGGTCATTATTTAAGTGATTAGATAAGTAACAATAAAAGCATTTACTTCGAACATTAGTTTTACTATTTGATTGTCTCATGCATGATTCTTTAATCACTGATTGACGGACTATACACATGTATTAGGCCTAGCTTACGAATGATTGATTTTACAGAGTCTAATTTATTTCTCTGTTTTTTTTTTGTTAAACAATTGAGAAGCTAATTATACACAAATCAATTTACCAGTCTAGAGGTGTGAAACCCTCTCTTCGTTTACTAGTCTCGTGTACCTTGTGTATACATACCCCAGATACACGTGTGTCTGGAGCAGTGGCTTCGTTAGTTTACCTGTTTACCTGAGTCATTGTCTCAGATCACTCGTGTGTGAAAGGATATTATGTAATCAAAAAATGAATAATGAACATAAATATGCCAATGCAAGCGTTTTAAGTTATTGTATTAATCGGTAAAAAGGCGACGAGAATAGCAAATTTTAAAATCCTTTAAAAAGAAATCTGACTGTAATAAAATAATTACGGATATAAATTTCTAAATCTACAATACTTAAAAAAACTAGATACGTCAAAACATCTGACCTATGTCAGTCATTTTGGCTGAAAAATCGAATTTAATTTGTATAGCTTTGTAAAGGAATTTCCCTCCTGTTGACCTCGTGACGTCACTTCCGCTGAAGCCTCTATATCGCCTAATTCTGTTTTCTCTTGATTAGATTTCCCAAAGCAGGTAAAAATAGCCACTTTGAAGCGGCGTAACTCCGTTATTTTTGCATCGATTTCGATGCGGTTTTTTGCATTAAATTTTGGTGATTAAACTCTTTGACATATGTTTCACATCGGCTTGGCTGCAGGTACCCTTTAACTTTTAACTTGAAAAAAAGTACTTGAAATGTAATTAAAAAGTAATTGAAAATACATGACATTGTTGGGAATGTATTTAAATACATTCAATTACTTGTAATTGAAGGGAGACTCAAGTACAAATTACTTCCAGTTACTTTGAAAAATGTAATTAAGAACACTTAATTACAAATACTTCTTTCAATTACCAAATCCCTGCTTTGCTTTATTTCAGCATATTATTGAATAGACACATTTACATACATGTAGATTAACAATTGTGTACTGTACTATTATTTACAAGTTAATTTCAAGTTCATATTTTTCAAATTAGTGTAGATATTTTGTTAAAAAATTTGATCAGTGCTTGTTTGTTTCATTAATATAAATAAATGTGCATTTACGTTGCATTTGTTAAAAATGAATTATTTAGGCTTGCTGGACTGAATCTCAAAAACTGTTTTTTGGCCAGTTAGTTAAAGGCCACGTTGTCGTTTGTTTTTAATTTTAGAACGCTCGCTCTTAAATTGATAATTCTAATTATATATTTCAAAGTTTTCTAAACAGTTATACAATTAAAGTATTTCGAAATTTAAAACGAATTGCAGACGTTGTCCTGACATTCTGATGTTAACTCAGTAACTCTCGAACCCGACGTAATTTTTATGCAAAATAATTGCACGAGAGGTCAATGAAGCCATTTTCTGTGAAATATGTTTCTTTCCAGGGGGCTCTACAACTGTTTCCGATGTGATTGAATAGTTTTAAGGGCATAATGATAAAATCACTTCGTTTGTAAAGAAACGAGAAAACATATTAGAAATGTAATTTAAATTATAATAACTCATCATATATCTTTTAGGATAATTTGTACACCACGCAGTATGATAACGAAGAAACCGTATTCAAGAATTGTCAACGCCAACCTGTTGATATTAACTCAGATGAGAACAATGAGCACCCCAAAGGGACGAGATTTCAAAAACAATTACTAGATATTCTGATTGAGATCAGAGATTGCATTTCATCAATTGTGGCCAATCAAAAGAGGGACTCGGAGCCTTCTGATTGGTCAATTTTAGCCATTGCCTTGGATCGAATTTTTCTGATTGGATACTTAGTGTTCACGTTTGTGGTGTCACTTTCCATAATGCTTACTGCTTCATCTGGAGACTGATTGCATAAAAAAGCTTGCATTTTTTCCGTTGAGATGAGTTAAGGTGGAATTACACACCTGTCAAAAGTCACTCAAATTAGCAATAAATTATTTGATTATGAAAGATATAATGATAAATGAACAGTTCATATGTCAAATAAGCGAAAAATTTGTAGTTTGGGGACAAAAAATGAATATCTAAAAAATATCAAATCAGTAAGTAACAACAAAAGCCCTTGTGGGATTCGAACTCCAGATGTACAGATCACAAGCCCGACACTTTATCCACTCGACTATAGTGTAACAAGTCACTTGTTACCGTCGTCATTTTAATAAATCGAAATGTCGTTTTGATCAGAGGTCAGCCATTTTGTGATGATGTGTTATTCCACTTTAAAGGTAAATGGCGACATCGTGTACTTTTTTGCTTATAAGAAAATCATTAACAAAATAGATTTATTCATTTACAAACATACAATGTCATCAGTGCAAATAATTATATTTTACACATGTAAATGTTCCATCATAGACCATAAAAAGATATTCAAAACTATAGCTATATTCTTTGATTTTGAACAATATATTTTAGCTGCTCTGTGAGAGAGAAATATTATCTTTGAGACAATGATGTCTTTGAAATCTTGAAATGCGAAATATATATACACGTGGCGACAAATTTGCCTAAAGAGATAAGTAGATAAAAGAAATTCTACCAATATTTTGTTTTTTCATTTTACATAACCATATAATTCAAACCAATGTGTAGACAATAGGATTGATTTTATTTTTTTTAAGGTTGTCAAAGTCTTAACTGTTATTGTGTTTGTTCCAGTTTTGCGAGCGCCTAGTTGAATAAATATAGTATGTAGATTATAGTATGCTTTTCAATTGATAAAAAACACTGTGTATGCAAATGCAGGTTTTTTTTGTTTTGTTTTTTTTCATCATTACACACATGTGGTTGTCGTTAGATTGTGTTATAGAGTACAGGGTATTTGAAACACGTACAATACAAAATAGTTCTTGTTATGGTGTTATTTGTTATCGATTATATTGACTTTAAATCGCGCTCGTTAGATTTGATAGACAAGGCAATTTACTTTTTATTTCTTTTGAGATTTATTTTAATTTAAGAACAAACGTCAAATCCTGTGTTTAACCCTTTCTTCCATGTTTTTTTTTCTACTTTAAAAATCATATATTGAAGGTTAAAAGGGCTTAATGTTTGTGGCCCTTTTTAGGCTACAGTGTAATTGGAAACATTTTCCCTCGTTTTATATTTGCCCCTTTCGTCCTCCTTGTCAGCGTACGAATTTCAAACTGGGCGAATCCCAATGTCTAAAATTTTTCCGTGTCTGGGCGAATTTTAAGACGAGGCGAAACTGGTTGCAAGTGTATACGTAGTAGGGCAAAAATTACTCAAAATAATAGTTCAATGCCTGAAAAAGTTTAAAGTAGATCTGATGCTAAAATTGTCGGTTACCTAGCCTCCTTAATGCCAAAAAAAAGATATAGGTAAAGTTTAATACATAACGGTTGGTGATACATGTTATGAGATAATTAATTCAAGTTTGGTTCATCAAAACTAAATTAGACTGTCTTTATGAGTTAGCTAGTGTGATGCTAGCTTTAAACAAATTTAGGAGTCTGTATTTATTGCCTAAAATGAATGTTTTCTCTTTAGTCTTTGTGAAGGGGTTAAACCTGTAATTTTAATTATAATAAAAATTGATTAAAATGTATACATCTTATTTTTCATTTTTGGGGGCAATGTTTTTTGTTAGAAAAAAGGAATGTTTATGTAACTTTTCATAGAGACACTTCTACTAAAAATATATATCTTAAAAAAATAATGAACATGTGCTTTTCCCATGGATTTTATTGTGAACCAGAGGTAATGATTTTTTTTTATTCCAAAGGTGATTTTTTTTTGCTAGATAGGCCCTTTAAAGTCTTACATGTACTTAGATTATATTGATCAAAATTTACAATGTATAAGATAAGAAACAATGACATATGGTGATAACGAACAATGTTCAAAATCAAAATTTCAAAAAAAAGGAAAAATACAAAACAGGAGCACACCAAACACGGACCTCTGAAAAATTGAAGGTAGGATCAGGTGTTATGTAGTAGGAGGAGTGATTTTCCTTTGATGACTGGTCACACCCACCGTGTGCTCTTTGTCGTAATCAGGAAAAACGGAAAACGTTTAAAGTCAATAGCACATTTTCGGGTTGCTGCCGGAACACCGTTTTTCTTCGAATTTTAGACATTAGATTACGTATAGACAAACAATTAGTATGAAAAAACGCCAGTCAGCATGCCACATAAGAAATGTAATAGTTATGAATAAACTGCCTATAACAAAGTATTAAGATTTTGCTATTCAAAGTGAAATCCATATTTGTCAAATCAAAAATGAAAGTCTTAAATTGTTTTGTCTTTAATCAATTATAAAGAGATAATTTGATACAGTCTCACATTTTTTTCATGCAGTCTCTCTTAAATTAAATTCTTTAAATATCACTAGGTCAGGTATCCACAAGTATTATGCAATTGAGCGTTATAAATGATTATCATTAACGGTAAAAATAAAACAAATATTGGTTGTTGATTTATAAAATTGAAAATGTTTTTGACGATCAAAAGACTATGTGCTGTACTATGCATTTCTCACCCCAAGATTGAACTTCAATACAAAATTAAAAAAAAAAATAATGTTTAAAATAGTTGAAATCATATTACAAATAAATATGTAAAAAGTTATTACCCCAGTAACGTCATAATGAATAAATGACGCCATGAAAAATGTCTTATTATGATAGATTAACTTTCTTATCGCAAAAATGGGTGTTTTTAAACGGTTTTTGACTGGGTAACACCGAGCGCATGCTTGCTCAAGTACCATTTTAAACTATAATGTACATAATTATAGGAACAAAAACATATGTAAAAATCCTACTTGAGCAGACCTCCGTTCTATACTAATAAAGGCAATTTTAATTGGGGGAATTTGGCCATTTTGGGGACGTCAAAGATGAACACCAATGATGAACAGCAATTGGACAATGATGACTCACATCAAGATTAATGTGAAAGACATCTTCTGTATAGTGTTTTATGGAGCATTGATTTTGATACGATACTTTAAATTTAAAGATATGTTAAAATTGGGGGCAGATATTTGACAATACCATTTTTCGTCCTTTGTGGACAAAACTTTAAAAAGGTAAAGGTGCTTATATTTGATTTCTATTAAAAAATGTTTTGTGGATCGACTTAACAAAATTCGGATATACAAATTAAGATAGATTTAACTTCGATGAAAATGAAAATGAGTTGTTGTGGATCGACAAAACAACAACAACAACAACAACCAAAACAACAACAACAACCAAAACAAAACAACAAAAACAGCTTTAACTTCTGTCGAAAAAAATAATTTATGAAAAATCCAAAATTGGCATTTTTACAGGCTGGAGTTCAGCCAAGTTCTGCTACTCATTTAACAGAGAGTTGACGGAAAGATAACTAAATAATGAATGAATAGCATGACTCTTCCATTTACCACGGTGACCGTTTCCAGACCAATCAGTTAACGTTGAGTTGACTAAGTCTTGGGTTTGATACAGGATTTTTATCGAAGAATAAAATGATAGTCCCCGTTTAATGTTTATACCATACGTAATACTTTGTTTTTAAAGGCTGCTTATTTTCACCGTGATTTATTTTTATTAGTGTCTTACCTACTAACAGAAAAAAGTCATTGTTTGTAAGGAGGTAATTGAGTAGGTAGCAAGTTTGGGATAATTTTGATAGATATTAAACAAAAACTTAAGTAGAATTTCATGGGGAGTGGTGTAAATTCGTGGACAAAGGGAAAAAGCCACGAACAATGAAAATTCGATAAAAGTCGTTTTAGAGACCGTTGTGTGATTTTTTATTTGACAGAATGCTTAATCCTGTGTATTTTTCAAATATATCTGCATTTATAATATTTTTCCAAAAGGATTATAAATCTATCGTGTTACGTGTATTATCTAATAGTTTGATTAAACGATAAAGTCAGTTAATAATTTTCATATAAATTTTTTTGGATGTTGTCTGTTGACTTAAGCACTTTGCCTAAAACCGGTATGCTTGCATCAAGATTTGACATTGATTTGCATTACTATGTTATTCAATTCTCTTTCGAGTCTTTTTTTGCAATGAGAAATTGAACACGTAATGATAAGAACATGTTTTCATAAGCACGCTGGCAACTAGCCAATTTAAAGAGCAATTACAATCTACGTATATATTTGCAAAATATTTTCCCTTATATGTAGATCGTTCATTCCTGTGTGGATATTTTTACTGATCAAAACGCCACATTAATGACGTCAACTATTTTACATATGTACGTAAGAACAAGGCAGATTTACTGATTTCCAAAAAATTTTCTTTCTACTCGTAGATGTAAGAAATGCAATCAGTTGCCGTATTAAGCATAGGCAGGTGATCAAATCTCATAAAAACATGTTCTGTCTTCGAACGATGTGATCGGTTTGATATACATGGTACACATAACCAAGCAATTTTGCCATACAAAGAATGGAGAAGGATTATTTCATTCCGAAGTTAAGAAGGCTTGATGGTCGGGGTCATTTTTGGACAATATTGATCTCCTTTATGCGAAGAGCTCTATATATCAATATAGGAAAATACCCAAATTTTGAAGGTTAACTATTTGGACTTTTTTTTAAACCTATCAATAATTAATGGCTTAACAAATCATATCTTGTAATTTAAGATAGATCTGATGGCTTATTTGTTGAACACCAAGCATCCATAAGTGCAAACCTTTCTACAAAGGCCACGTATTATTTTATTATATACACTTCTTTCTCCAGGACAATAATAACGAATTCTCCCATTGAGTATTCCTCACTTATTTCAATCAAATGTGAATATTTAATTTAAAAAAGCATACAACAAAGTACATACTATTGCCTGATATGTAATTGTATTAGAATTTAACTGTATTACGTTTTTTGTTTACAATTGGTTAATTATACACTGGAACCCTATTAAGCTGATACCTCTGCGGCTCCGTGTGTTACTTGTATCGTCTACAATTCTTAAGATAAAATTTAGTAAATGGTATTTGTCTGGGGATACATACATCTTCATGATATCAATTCTCTTCTATGTGACGACTTTGACAGCAACTTTTCTGATCTGTTTAGTACATCTGTTGAGATATTCAAAGCACCGGCCAGACCTTCTATTTCTGTTTGTTCTCCTGCAAATGCATTGATTTCTTATTAATGTAACAGTTGCTATGCTGTGTTTGTTTCGAAATCCTTAAAAACGATCTTTAATACAATTTTCGGTACATCCTTGAAAATAATGTTAATATTTTTCGCATCGTCATCATCATCGCTTAGTTGTTATTCATATATTTGTAGCACCTAAATATCAATGTATATTATCTGCATCTTCTTAGAGTTCAGGCAACTGTCTTCATACACCAATTATTCTATTTTTTCATTATCCCAACTAAATCTATTAACGGTGTGATTTGCTATAACTCTACCGCACAAGTATTTAAATTGTTAAGTATGTTAAACTTTGTACATTAAAAAAATATCGACTAAAGTTTCTGCACACTTATCCTTTATATTCAGTCAACACATACATGTATGTGATTAAGCGTAAAAACTATAAACACTGCACCAAATAGTAATGTCGGTACAAAGATGGCGTTTTGCACTGTCTCAAGTAAGGTGAAGTTTCAAATAAAATCAGATATGCAATATGACAGTCCATTAATTGCTTATAGAATGTGCAACAAATAATACTTAGGCGATCTGGTTTATAATAAGGCGTATACTATCCCAAGTTATGATACACGACGTATTAAATAAATGAAAGAAAATTTACATCTCTACAACTAAAACTAGAAAATAAAGTTTTAATTGTACACAATCTAAATGTAACGTCCAACGAATTAAACAGTTTTGAATGCTTGCGTAGGCAAGCCATCTCGTAGATATTTTTTTTCCGCCCATAAGATGTTTCAACTTGGAATTTATCATTTGATCATACCTGATATATCATGTACATGTACAGTATATTTAGCATTATTTGACTTCAAAACACCAATCAAGAACTTGTCTGATTTTCCGAGCAAAACAAAATTGGGATTATCTCCAATGATACATGTAAATCAACTTACAGTGCTTAATTTGAATTTTCTTTCCAGTTAAAAAGCGGCAGAGTGTTTTACTTATCTCTAAGAACCATTTTAGCAAGACCCTGGACTTTGAGGAGGACGTAGCTATCTATTTCTTGCGTCAAAACAATTTAAAAATGACGCGGTTTCAAGCGAAATATATACCGATTGCGTAATCTTATCTCAATGACAGACACATCTTGTTGATTTTATAGAGCCATAACTAAGTGCCTTACAATGAAATAGACAGGCCTACGTCGCATTGCTGTTTAACGCATCTTCCCAAAGTCCAAGCTCTTGTTAAAATGGTTCTAATTGAGGTCTAAGCAAACCGAGATTCATCATCGGCCATATTTTCTTGAAATTGTAGTCGTGCACCCAGAGATATTAGCAAGTAAGGGGCCAAGAAAAGCTTTTTAAACCTGTCATATCATAAATATAGGTGTCAAAAATTTATATAAATATAAATATTTTCATTTTTTAAATTATGATTACCTTTTCTCTTTAATCATGAAATAAAAAAGTAGTTAGAGCATCAACATTTTCATTCCTAAACACTTATTACGTTGATCCAAGAGGAACAATTGGTATATTTTGTGAAATCTATATCTTTATATGCTAATTAGCCATGTGCTTGCTCTCGATGTAGGGCTTGAGCACGGTAAGCATACATTTTAAAAAACTGTTAAGAGAGTTATTCTTACAAAATAAATCAATGGCAACTAAACAGATCTTTAAACGTGTGAGGGAGAATCTTCAACATTTTAAGTATTTTGAACGATGTTTGAAAAGGAAGCTAAAATGAATTAACTTTTTAAGGATTCATAAATATTAACATACAACGACATTCAACTTCGCAGGAAATCTTGGTTTGACGATGTATCTGACATTAATTTGCGTTTAACTTAGTATTATGTTATTTATGAGGAACCTTCTAGATTCTTTTTGCAATGAGAAACTAAAGACATGGTGTCAAGATCACGGTTTTTTTGGGTACACCAGCAAACAACTCTGCATATATTTTCCCTGAAGAGCATTGTTGAAAAAAACATCGTTCATTCCTACACGTTCGTTAAGTTTTTCACCGATCAAATAGTTATTTAAGTAATGACGCTACATATTTATTGCACGAGCGAAGCGTATGCTAAATGCTTTACCAGGTGAATGGATATTACATGTATTTAGGTTAACACCGGTATGAAATATGACAGTGTGATGAATTATTCTTATTCGAAGATGAGATTACGTATTCTAAATATTATTCATTAAAGTGGTCTTTTAAATTCCGTAAAAAATAAAATAGAAAAAAATCGTTAGATAAGATGAACAAATGGATTGATACCGAAAGTTACGAATACAGATTAAGTACCTTGCAATTATTATGAAAGTTATGTACAAAATGTCAAACCGAGCAATCGTTAACGTGAAAAATTTTGTTTCAATCTTTGTAAACTTTGTATTGTTTTTTATGTATAGTTTAAAGTTGAATGTGTTTGCAATTTGGGATTTTTTGATTGCAAAGATAAATTAAGAATTCTCTTAGGTATTCATCTGAGCTACATAAAGTTGCGACTTAATTGCGAATATATGACATATAACTGTTTTTGTTGAATCATTAGAATTCGTAGTGGCTCAATTTTGGTAGCATTCGTGGGTAGCCGCCCCCAAAAGAATCCACCTCCAAATGCACTGAATTCGCAGATATTCCGTGAATATAATTTGCTTAAATTAAATATGCAATCTAAAACCAATGTTAATATGTCTTCTTTAACCAGATTCTATATCATATTGAACATTAATTGACATCTTTATGACTTTGTTTTAAATATGCCAAAAAAGAAGAAAATGAAAGTAAAGGTATTAATCTAGTTGATTCCAGTGTTAAACGATCTGTTTACGATTTGTTTACAATTCGTTTTGACAACTGACCTATTCATGTGAGAATGTAGAACGTTTCAGGGGATGCCGCAATGAACAACATAACAAATATATTTTCAGATGCGATACGCATTTGTAGCAAACAACTTATCACTACACTTTGCGAAGATTCTTATTTCTGTTGTTTGTGAACCATTGAACTTGATTATAATATTATGTTCACTTACAGAAACATCTTTTTTTTCTAGTCAAATATCAGACATTTAAAAAAGAGTTCCATTTTTTGTATTTAAAAATGGTGGCAAAATATATTTATAATTAATATGCAATTCCGTCGATGCAATATGCTAACATAAAAATGTAACTATCTAGTATTGACTTTAACTATCTAGTATTGACTTTAACTATCTAGTATTGACTTTAACTATCTAGTATTGACTTTAACTATCTAGTATTGATTTTCAATATCAGAATCAGTTTCTATGTCTTCCCAACGTAATTATACTTTAATAACCTAAAACTGTTATTGATTACAGATAATGGAAATCAAAAGAGACTGGACAGTTAATAAACTTACCATCAGATCTACATAAAATTTTAAGATATGATTTGTTTAGTTATAAACTATTAGTTTGTAAAGAAAACAATCCATATTTTAGCTTTTAAACTTTAGTTAGATATTTTCCTATATTTTATACTTTTATGCAGAGCACCTTCTTCGAATTCAAAGTGAGATCAATGCAGTCTAAAAATGACCACGCCCATCGGTCCCTCTTATCAAACAGTAAACAATCTTTCCATTATACTCACAATGTACGTTAAGTGAGATGCAGGTGTTCACATTGGCTGTGCTACACTTCCATAGTTATAGAGCAATGAAAAACGCCTGACATAAAAATGTGCGGCCAAAAATATTTCGGTGTTTTAAATGAACTATCCAAAAGTTCAAGCATTTCCTATGATTTGTTCTGTCAGGACCTTAACTCTTGCTTATTTACATTAATTCAAACACATTTCAGAAAAATCCCCAAAATTATCCATTTGGGGGAAAATCTTGCAAAATACATCCATGGTCTTGAAGTACAAAATATATCAAATATTACTGCTATTTACATTTGAGAGCTTTGTGCAGGTGTAAAAGCATTATATCATGATAAGCAAAAATATATTTTCCTTATCAATGGCATTTTCGTTAAAAAATTATAACGTTACAATATAGGTCATCTGTCGTCTGAAATTTTTCTCCCTCGGTGAAAATGAGTTCGGTGAACATGCATCATATATCACTGACAGTCGACAATCCTAATCTTTAGACCAGCGGATGTGAAAAACGCACGAATTCAGCTTGGATTAATATTGCAATGACCCAATTAACGAATTTGGAAGGAAGGGGATTTTTCAATTACGCAACCAGCCCTATTTCTTTGCTTAAGGCCGCCTTCTGAATGAACGACAAAACAAAAGGGCATTCTGGTGTATTACGCGCGGCATAACAAGGATAATGGGGAACATAAATGCAAATCAATTATGCAGGGAATGGGCTGTATATAAAACGGAGATAAACAGATTTTTCAAATCATTGCATTTAGCAGAATGAAGTCAACACATCTGGTTTTAGTAGCCTGTATTCTTTTTTCACGTAAGGATTTTTCAAAATTTTATTTTACTTTTTTACATGCTTTCTCAAAATATCATATTTACAATGTGTAGAAATGAGAATCTGCTATAATTATAAAATGCTATATAAGTTTATCTATACTGTTAAAGTGTATGCAATTGTCCTTATATGGCTTATCATTTTAGAAAAAAAAATACTCTACATTGCTTTTGTCATAATATGTAGATATGAACATAAATTTGATAAGCTTTATAAAATAAAATGTACTTTACAATAATTTGCATTTTAAACCATTTTTTTAATAAAGAAAAACGATAATTAAAATCTTTTTAATGACATCCAATAAACTTCATGCTGGGATATCAACTATTTTAAGGAATTAAACATTTTATGTACATTTAAATTGAGAAAGAATGACACCATTCTTTAGTGAAACAAAGACAAATGCTTTTTTTTTTTTATAGTTCTACAGCCGTGCTCATCGAGGTCTTTACTTCCCTCTAACTTTGATAATCGGGAGAAATTTATCTGTCCGAACATCGACAATCCCCACTGTACGCCAGACAGGACAAAACGATACAGAAATGCATGTGAAGCCTGGAAAGCGTATGTAAAACTTTCATCAACGAAAAAGTTATATTCTGACATTAGTATTTAAATTTTTTAGGGAGTTAAATGGTCACCAAATTTTCTATTAGATTTCCCCTAAAATTTGAAATATGGTACTAAAATGTTTAGCCATTAACTGCCATTTAACAACGAAAAATTCCAAGTCTTTTCGGTTTAAAATCTAAATGTTTTTCTCTATCTTTCTTTACTAATCTTCTCCTTAATTAAGGAGGTTGATATAGTTTAAGAACAGCCACGACCTTCGAACGCTCTTAAGAATTATCGTTTTGTGCAGCCACATGCATATGTCTCAAATTTGCGAATTAAATTAAGATGTTTCTAGAATGTTTATTAACCTCGTTACGTTTAGCGTATTAAAAAATATTCTTGTCTACGTCAGAGGAAGTATTTTTTAAATTAAATAAATAATAGCATTGTCATTAATCTTTAAAACCAGATGAACAATATTATTGTATATATGTCTTGTTATTCTTTTTTTTCATTTTTCTTAGGTACGAAGAAAATGTCGTCACGTGCTAAAGACCATAATGGTATGTAATTTTATTAATTTTATTCAACGCAAGGCTTTGAACTTGTTGTTAAAGTACAGACGTTTCTAAGTGCATAAATATACAGTTATCATCCTAAGTAATGACATTTAATAACTGTTCCCTTGTTGCCTGCGTATGTTTTTGACCTTGATGAAATTAATCATTTTCCATCTATTTTATTTTTTCAGAATACCCACAGATATTATTTCAATCAATCAAAGAAAATCCATATTGAATATCAATGTACTCTTTTCAATGTTGTTGTACTTTGTTATTTTTTTTTTATTTCACACTTGTTTTAATTTATTAAACTTTTTACAATAATGAAAATATTGTTTTGTCCTCTAAATACAAATAATGACCTTTTAAGCATACGTTTATTTGCATACGTTTTACGTTTTATTTGGCATAAAAATTAATCCTTATCTTGTTAATAATTTTCAAGGCATGGCCACGTAAATTTCAGTTTAAACTTTAAAGGGACATAAACACAATTTTGACCGAGTTTATTTTTCTAATTGTTTATGTGATAAACCGAAATTTGAGAGACAAGCTCAAGATACAAACCTAACAATTTTTTGTTATGTAAACAAAGCCGTGTCTTGATTTTGTTTACAGTGGTTCAATTAACAGTTAAAAATTCTTTTTTAATTTGATTTTCTAAACAAAAAGTCCCAACTTTGTCACATTTATTTTAAATCTAAACCTGAAGTTTTCTTTTCAACATTCAAAATGTAAGCAAAAACATTACCTTAGCTTTATATGTATTTACAAAATGACGACTTGTGAGCTCTGTATCTCGCCCATAAATCGACAGCTGAAATTTTGCTTAACTATTAGAAATGCCTTAATGAAGCATTGTAAACATTAAAACCGGGAAATAAATTTTGAAAATCCTGACCATGCCCTTTTAAGAACGTGAATTCTTTTTGTTTCCTCTTTTATTATTGTAACGTATCAAGTGTGTCCTTTTCATATCTTTCTCGGGCAAAATTTACGACAATAATTAGTTTTAACGACAGGAAACATCCTTGTTGATTTCTGTGCACTTTGGATCATCCATCGGTTCACAAATACCTAAAACAGAAGATAAGAGAAACACCTGATATATAAACCGCACCTCCCGACATTATATAAATAGAAGGCCCGTGGCTATGTGAAAGTAGCGCAATGAAATATTTGGAATGGTGGAAAGGGATAAATGGGAGGGACATAAACTATAAATAAATAAATAAATAAATAAATAAATAAATAAATAAATAAAAAGATAATTAAATAAATAAATAAAAAGATAAATAAATAGATAAATAAAAAGATAAATAAATAAATAAATAAATAAACAAAGTAACTACATGTATATGTATAATAAATGTGAATCAAAACGAAGTTTGTATTTGATATACGGAAGGGAATATCATCATAATGTCAACAAAACATAAAAAAAAAATAAAGTAACTTTATGAACAACTTAATGAAAATATCACTAAAACAGTTTTTCTTGAAAAGTACATTTTACGATGAACGTTGTACATATACAAAGACAATGGGTGTAATTTGCAATAACAGCATATACAAACGTGCTTGAAAAAGCAATTATAAAATTTATCAAGTTCTACTTCACACCTATCCCTTTCCAAAAAAAGGAAAAAAAACCACCAAAATATCAAAGGAAACTTAATATGACTGTTGCATCAAATAGGTCTTAAACGTTTAACGCAATGTACGTAAAGTAGTAGACCAGTTTAAGCTATTTCACTACTCAAATCTAGTTAAACAGTAAACTGCGTTTGGCATTTTTAGAAAATCAATGTTGCTGACTTATTGTCTAAGTAAAATATACCAGGATGTCCTGTTGCGTCCCCCATTGGTGGTTGTCCTTCAAACCAAGTACAATTGAAATCTCCAAGTTCAAGTCCGTTGATTTTCCCGTCTGAATCCGAATCTGTCATGCAGAGCTCCTGTGTCCAAGTTCCGTTAGCATCCAAAAAATCCTAAATAAACAAAACAAGTAATGTTTTTTAATGAAACAAACATACCAGTTACAAATAATCAAATGAGCAAGATATTTGGTGAACGTTATTAAATCAATTTATGTTTCTTAATTTAGAAGCTACAAAGTAGTTTTGCTGACCTTACCGAACGGATTTAAAGCACCTCCTCCAATCTCTATGTTGTGTCCAACACCGTTCCATAGTCCCCCTACGTTAAAACAAGGATTGGGAACGTTTAATCCATTTGGGATTTTTAACCGGTAGCCAGGATGACCGAATCCAGAGGGACATATCATTACAATCACAAAAAGAACACCTGTGAAAATTTTTCCTTGTTCCTCCATTTTGATTAGATAAAGTCTCTTTCGCCTCTGTATACATGTATGTTATCAGCTGGAAGACAGTGTTCATTGGGTTCAATAAAATGACCACCTGTATGACCTTGGCGTATCATACAGGTAATAATTATTGTATGGCATGCCTTGGGCATGTCCTTTCACGAAAAAAAAAAATGGATTTTGTCGGCTAGAAAAAAATATTATTATACCTCAATATGATAATTCTATGTAACATGACAGCTGATTGGTTCTAGAAAATCACATGCCAGCTAGGGCAATAAAACTTCATATTTCCTTGCCATTGTTCTATTTTTCATCATATTACACCCCCTCAAACTTTCATTTCATGCTTATGAAAAATTCTGAGGATGTGCATACGATGTAGATAAATGATTAATTTTGTAAAAAGAACATCGTTTTAAATCCACTTATTAAATATTTGGGAAATATGAAGATTTATGCCCCCCCCCCACACACACACAATCATATATGATTTTTCATGTGGGAATAATATCCTCATTTTTCCCTAACACACATGCAATATATTTATAATTATTACAAAAACACGAAAACTACCATCCCCACCCGCCTACCACCACTCTGGCGCTAAACGATATATCATTCATAAGGAAACTCTAACTATTTTTAACATTATTCAGAATACATGTACTCCATAAAAATATCATACATATAATATATACCGGTCACTTTTATCGCTCCATGCTTATCTTTCTGTATGCATTTCGATTTTTGTACGATTACTTCTGCCCGTAAAAAGTTAAAACTTATCATTCAGTGTGAAAAAGTATAATACAGTGTATGACAGTGTGACAATGAATATTATTATATTTTTTCATGTTAAATACTAAAATCTTATTGGTTAAGACGCGGTTTTTAATCCGTTCAATTACCATCAGCGTTTATAACACACCTAGCAACGGATAACACAAAGAATTGTCACATGCGCCTGGATCATGCGCATACGGTTCGTTGTAGAACTCACGTCATTCTTACATAAAAGCAGTGCATCATGCAACATAGAATTTTAATGGTAATATTTTATTTCCGCTGGAAATTAATCCCTTAATTATCATAACGCGGGTAGGTTAAGGCAACTCCGAGTTTAATGACTGTCAAAATTATGATCAATTTAAAAACTGTTTATTATTATTATGAAAACAGTGCTGAATAGTAATACCAAGTGAATCTGTTCACCAGGATATTATTTTTCTACTTCGGAATCGACTCGATCTTTGAAGCTGTCGTGCCATGGTATCACATGACAGTAAAAAATAGATCACTTTTTTACTTAACAAAAAATCACAACGTGTAACACTACCCCGAAGTTCATATGTATGTTTGCTACGATAATTCGATCGGCAATTCGTTCAAGTTTATTAGTTTTAGTGTAAGAATCCTATTGTTAATCGCATAAACTAGATATTGTCAATATTTATCGAAAACCCTCTCAACCTCTTTATTTCCACTGAAAATACTACGTATTTCTCATTTACAACAACGAAGCACAGGATTCTTGCAGCACTTTAAGTAGTTAAGGGCATATGCTGTTGATATTTACCAAAGTCATCTTTCATAATAGCCGGGGTAGTGTTACACTTTTGCCTTTCTTTGTACACATTGACAGAGGAAAGGATGGTCAAGCCATATAAATGTCTGTCTGCCTATTATATCCTAACTGACACTTATCTAAATCTTAGGTGTCTGTATTAGATAAGTCTTACATCGGCATTGTTAAAACTGCATTCCGATGATTTGTCTCTCGACATGATCTTCTCTATTACGCAGTAATAATAATAAAAGTAAAAACACTGACCCCCCCCCCCCCCCCCCATTATCTTAGATTTTTTTAAGTATGCTTTGTCTACAGATTTTAATGATATACATCTCAAGAAATAATTGATACAAAAACTTTGCAGAGTGGGATACCTTCATGTTTTTTTGATCGATGTATCTAAGGAAAAATTGACCTGAAAATTGCACCAATGCGCTACAATCAATAGACAAAATGTTTCATTCATTTCTTATCATTGAATAAAACATTTTCAAATCGTGTTTTTTTTAAAACTCTCGTTCTATAAATAGGAATTAGCGTTATTCAGAACAGTAGATAAAAGTAGATCAGGCAAAATTGTATTGATGCAGGAATGAAAGAAAATTTTCGACTTATCAGAGGTGCCAGTATCTCGTCAAACTGACAAATATTTAATGATTGACACAAGACACATTATCATTCACGATACCCCTACGTTTGCATGTTTAAAGCTGCTTGGTCCGATTATTTTGTTATTACAGTATCAATTCTTTTTCCCATACAAACCAATTATCTTAGAAAGTTATGGACTTTCTCCTATTTACACGAGCAGAATCAGTCTCCTTTCAAAGTTAGAAATATTCAAAGTAAATACAAATGTAAAAATAATTTCTTATTTGGCAAACGAAAAAACAAACCAAAGAGCATCACGGGAATTTTTAGAAAAGGAAACCGTTGGGTTTCGTCCCCCGAATGATTGGGGTTATTCAACCCGCGTGCTATGCATCGATTGTAAAGAAAGGAAACTTCAGAAATATTAGCGTACAAAACGTACACATGTTTATTTGTAATTTGTCTGATTATTTGGACCTTTATTTAATGCGATGTCAAAGTCGTAATACAACCATACCCGTCTCGTCGTCAGGAGTGAAATTTAATATGAGCCGAAATAACGCGGTACCCTTATCTGTCGTTTTTTTGTTAGCAAATTTTGTACGTATTTTTCTTCATTGAAATTTAGCTTAATTGAGTAGAAAAAACTACTGCAATGTCTATTATTATACATATAGTAAACATGACCATCGTTTAAAAGCGTGCATAAAATTTGATATAAAATCGGACCAAGCAGCTTTAAATCGGATACCTTTCACTCGAAATAAACAGCTTTTCGGGGAGAACACATATACGATAGTGTCAGGGAAGTTATACCTATGCTCACACGCTTGTGTTTTGCATCATTTGTTCGTACTTGTATATGGGACAAATGTACGCTTTACTTAATACAATTACACATTTCCTTAATGGAACTAATATGAAAATATAACAATATTGTAAGCTTTGACCCTCCAATCACTTTTGTACAATGGTCTGAAACTAATAAGAAAAAGAAATACAAGTGTATAATTAACTTTGAAATGAATTTATTTACATTTAAAGACAATATAAGACAACCACATCAACATATTTTTTCTGAATATCATTATACAATAACCAGTTTGTAATTAGTCATTTTTAAGTCATCTGAAAGTCTTGATCTGTTGGATAGTTGGTTTTCAAATTCTTTGATTGAAAAAAAAAATCCGTCTCCTTCCATACTGGTCCAACAACGGGATATTCCGATAATATTCCTTAACCTTGATAGGCGTTCAAAAGTTTAAAAACATTAGCACATCAGAAAATTGACTGCAAAAATCGTCAAATTACAAAACATTTGTCTCAATCCATAAAGGAAGACACATATCGATAATGTTACTCAACAATGATCTGCATCCAAATCCAATTTCATTTTAACGATTAACAGTCAGGTTTACATTTCTGCTCAGTCCTTTATTCTTCTTTAGTTGCAATGTCGAGAAGATTTCATGCAGCACCATATCTGGAAATGGACAAATTTCCAATTTCAGTCCAGTCGACGGCTCCAAGGACACTGAACAAATATCTTCCAAACTTCTGGCGCTGTTCATTTCTGAAAACAGAGAGGATCCATTAGGTAATACAATTGCCATAGTTGCTTGAAGGATGTGTAAAGTCATTGTGAAGCCTTCTTATATATAACTATTGTTCATAAACAAATTGTGCGATGCTGAGACGGGATTCGTTTACATCTGCAACTTTACCACCTTCTTGTTTACACGTACACGTATTTGCATTTCCTAAGATCAGAAGTGGAAATAATATCATTCTCCATGTAGAATTAATTTCTCACTTTAACCACGCTAACCAAACTACTTAAAAGGTGTCAAACCTCACTACGTTATTCGAACTGTCCGTACATCTATGACTAAGCGTGGCCACCGAAATTTTATTCTGACGAAGGATTGATCTTTAAAGGTATTCTGGTAAAATATTTTAATCATTTAGTGTTCATTTGTTACAATAAATAAGTAGGAGTATAATGATTTTTTACAAAGAAAACTATAAGCACATAATTATAATATTTATGATTTATACAAGTGACTACAGGTAATAAAGTATTGAAAAGTAGTCATATGTAACAATTTTCATTTATATTTGTATTGTTTCTCGTAACATTGAAAAAAAAGTCTCGTCAAAACATATTGGATATTGTTTTTAATGCCGATAATTCAATCAAATAATCAGTTAAATGTGTTATAGCTATGTACACTAAAATTAGTGTCAATTGTAAATGATGATAGTGAATTATATCTCGTTACAAATATAACAGACCGATTTTTATTTATTTTTTCCTTGCCACGAAATGCCTGATCATGATAAAGGATATTGATTTTGATGAAAAGAAAGAGTAAAAAAGAAATTTTTGCGAATGCCCAAGGAATTAGATGGTTTTTATTGTTTGCTTATTTAATGTCCGTCAGAATTTTATGTATTGTTAAGAGTTGTAGATTTGAAATATATTCATGCACTATGAGTGTAATACTTTTGTCATTCAGAATACCCTTCCCTTTGCATGCTTTAATAGAACACCATTCACACAAATCAAAATGTCCTTTAGGAAAGCAGATAATTCATTGTTCCATAGAAGCAATTGTTAAGTTTGAACACTCAAAATGGCGTTGAGTCTCAACCCTCCCACATTGGTACATGTATAATAGTCTAGGAATAGTTGTTAATGCAGTGGGATGTTTTAAATAGATTGTTACTTTCCTGGCAAGATATTAAATTTTTGCTGGTATGTAATTGATATCTTTGTTACGCAATCACATTAAGAATTGTAAATTAGAGCATAAAGGATACTTTTATTTGTTATCCAACACAGTCATTATAAATTGTCGCAAATGTAAGTATGTGTAACTTGAACAATACAGTGAAGATATTTTGCTTGCAATACTAAACACAGACAAAAAAAAAGAAAAATAATGTATATATTCAACACCTTGATATGTATTTATTTCATATTTCAACAGAACATTTAAAGACAATAAAAGACAATTACATAATAAAAGACAATTTTCTAAAAATCATAACACAACAATCATTTTTAAAAAAATTATCTGAAAATTCCTAGTATGTCGTAGACTTTGATTCCAAATTCTTTGAGATATCAAAAATGTACCCATCCAAGCAAGGGAAAACTGACATTTCCGTTAACTCTGATATGCATTCGATCCATGGATTGAAGATTATCATGCTACTTTTTACAATTCTTTTAAACAAATGACAGTCTGGTTTAGTTCTCTGCTCACTAAGAGTCTATTATTGTTCTTTAAGTGCAGTGTCGAGAAGATTTCATGCAGTACCATATCTGGAAATAGACAAATTTTGAATTTCGGTGCAGTCGGAACCAAAGGCACTGAACAAAAAAATCGTGGAACTCCTAACGCCGCTAATTCCTGAAAACTGAGAGAACTCTCTAGGTAGCACAATTGTTATTGTTGCCTTAAAGACATGTTAAGTCACTGCAAAGCCTCCCAGAGAATAAAGAATATTGTTATTTATGAAGGAAGAGTAAAGCCAACTCTTTGCGCATGCCCACGGGAATTTAGATGGTCGTTTTGGTTTGTTAAATTACATATCCGTCACGATTTTTTACATTCTTTTGAGTTGTTGATTTGAAATATTTTCATGCATTATGAGTGTAAAAGGTTGTTCAGGATACCCTTTTCCTTTGCATGCTTTAAGGAAGGAATCTTCTCGTAATTAGACATACTTCTTATAATAAGAAGTTCATGAAATTTTGACACAGTCAAACAGATCATATCACCAAATGAATCTATCAGTTTAATCAAATTTGATTATCTTGTTTTTGCATAAAGGTCTGATTAAAGTCACTAATTTTCCCTCAACTTTAAGGATGATAAAAATGTATTTATATGCACTTATGTAGACATCTGCTTAAGATATAAGATTTTTATACTTTAATGAAATGAAAGAATATCAGAATGTCTTTCAATTTATACAACTAAATTGGACAAAAAATGTTTTAACTTAAATTGATACTGCGAAGCCCGCATTTCCGCTAATTTTCTCAAATTTTGATGATATTTTGATTATACTACCAATATTAAATATTTCGTTTCTGATTTTCACATATTATGAAGACTTTAAATAAAGATATAAATTTATAGAAAAATTAATATATTGATCATTTAATAAGAGAAAAAACCGGTTATAGCGATTTTTGCACACACATTTATATTTAGAATGAGATTGTAAAGAAGCTATGAAAATACAAATCATATTTTATAAACATATTCTTAAACCCAATAATCGTATCATCAGTTCACATTAGTTGAGCAAATCCAACATTAATGTTATTGATTTAAAAATACCAAATAAACTCAAGAATCTACAGCAATTCTGAACTGCAAAAACATGTGATATTTTCTTACAAAAATGTTCCGCCAAAAATATAGTCCTTGTTTAACTTAAATTATCATTTCTATGTGATTGTAAGAAAAGAAAGAAAATATTGTAAGTTTAATTCCCGTTCATCTTGATTTAATGATTTTTATCAGATTTACTTTTGGCATGTCGAAGACCAGAAAAGACTCAATCCTTATCAGGATAACACTTACACGACATAAAATGTCCTTTGGGAAAACATACCGGTATGTCATTGTTCCAGTCGAGTTGTCCAATTAATTTTGGGTTGTTTTTTTTTGCGGAAAAAGTACTTTAACAAAACTCTATATTTTTTAACCATATGTAATGTGCACCAACTCCAGTTTATTTGTAATGTTTCAAGAACATCGACGATCTTGTTCGTTTTAGGGACCATTTCAAATAACAGGTACATTTACTATAGGTATATATGGGACATTGTCATTTTCTGCAATTCGAATAAGATTAACAAAATACTACTACAGTAGCTTTTTGTCGAATTGTAATATGTGATTTGTAATACCCTTTTCTACTTTTTTATGTAAATTATACTAAATTCTACCGATTTGTTTCAGTGGGGGTCATCTCAAAATATTAAAATGCCCCAAATTTGCTACATGTATATATTTGGAAGATTACAAATGTAGATTTTTAAAAATAAATTCATTCAAAAAATAAGGAAAGTATCCCTGAGGTTAGCATAATTCGGTGTATATATTTTCGGCAGTGTACAATTTTCTTTTAGGTTTTTTTTCCTTTCAACGTACTCCTGTAGAGCTTCATTTTATCATAACGTCATAAAAAAAAACAATGGCAACGCTCAACTACCGTGCAACAAAACTATCGTTTAAAATATAGATTTTCTGCATTTTGTTTATTGTGTTTAATTTTACAAATAATAGGAAAAAATCAAAAAAAAGTATCAATACACTGTATTTTACTAGAATGCACAAAAACATGCGCAGTTTAAACCAAAGTCGGCCTTCTTAAACACACAAAAAAGATAGACATATATTTATTCAACTTAGAAAGGTAATTATAATTATATATTTAAACGATACATTGGAAGTCTAAGATAATAAATGCATTTGATAAGCAAATAGCATAATTTAACTATAAACTTCTACACAATCAGCTGAACTGTAATTATAATGTTATAAAATGGAATAAAGATGTTTGAAAAAACTGTATAAGCTGTGAAAAAATTGAAAATATTAAATTCAATTTATGGATGTTCTGAAACAAAAAGAAGACAAGAAAAAGTATCAGGAATACTGAAGTTGAATATAACATGGAAAACAATTGCTTTATGTTTTTTTACGAGTTTACAGACAACAAAAATTTTCAATAATGTCATATCTTTCGTAGAGTACAAAATATATAAATATGAAATGAAATGTAGACTACAAGACGAAATTCCACACGAGAATGCGCTTTGAAATACTCTGAAATCTTCTCTTTATCATTATTACTTTATTACAGTGTCCGTGAGTGCTAAAAGTGTCAAATCCAGTTACAAAATTTTGAAAAAAAATAACAAGCAGACCAACGATAATTGTATTACTATTTTTTCCTTTTCCCTATATATTTGTGGATGCATATAAATTTCAAAAAATATTTTATTTGTATATTTGTATAATATTGATACGAACATTATACCAATCACTGAATGTTATCCCCCCGTTTTTATTTTTCATTACTGTTATACTATTTACATGTATGCATATAGACCATGTGTTAATTCATATTTACGTCTATTTATGCTTTAAAAAGATACAATTATAAATAATAAAAAAATATATATTTTGTACATGAAATTTATAGATGTATTATTTATTTATACTGCTAAAAAGCACTTCTGACCCAGGGGGCCCCAGGCATCCCAGGTGATATATATATTTAGAGAGCCTCTGCGGAGGTATTATCTCGAATTAAAATGTATTTTGTTTAATAAATATTTATAAATTAAAAAAAGAAGAAAAAAGATTCGTGAATGAGAGGTACCGACCAATTCCACGAAAATTTTCGTCATACAGTTTATGTCACGTTATAGATGACTGTGTAAGCATAACATTTTATTTCATTTTTTTTTAGACAAAGATCGCTGGATTTTTTTTTATCAATTAGATATTAAAATTATTGCGGTGCTATTTTCACGTCACATTGCACGGACTGGGATAAAGTTGAAACAAGCGCAATATACAAGAGGACAAACATACGAATTTGCGAGAACACGAGTGCATGTTTCCCAGAATTCCTACTTATAATTCTAAGCATGCTTATTCCAGCAAATAAACAAACTAAGAAGCTAGCATCCGGGATTTTTTAGGATGGAAAGATTTTTTTGTTAAAAATTTACTTGTATCAAGTTTCCGGCAGATAAAATTGGATCATTATCTTTCATGCGTATGTTCCAGTTTTGAGATGTGTCTTAAAGACATTTTAATTCGCTATCAGTGATGAGCATAAATACTGTTAAACAACAAACTTAAAGATATAATGATATATAATAATGTAATTTACAAAATAAAAGAACAATGAAAAATATTATAGGTGTATTAAGTGTTTGCATGCCCCTACATTCAAAGTTATAAATAGAGCTTGAAAAACTTGCTAAAAAAGTTTTAAGGTATCTAATATAAGTTTATTTACTTAAAAGTAATCGTCTGGTCCATCTCTTGATCGAAATATGATACATAAATATGAGCTTATATCATAAAAAAACGTGTTTTAGCCAAAAATGTTATATCGGTTAAAAAAAAAAGTAAACATCCATGGCATGCTTGCTCAAACTCCATTTAAATATCATTTTATGATGTCCATAATAATTTGAACGGTTATTTGTGTGAAAAGGATGTTGACGCAAGATTATGCTCTATATTTCCTGTAATTGAATATGTAGAATAACTGATGAATGTTCATGCTTTTGATAAATTGCGGAATAAGTTCCAATAGTGTTTCATAATGGGTATATCCCTTCAATTATTTTTAGAATCGGTAGGACAACAAAGTAGTGACCTTAAGCAAAATAGTTCCTATACTTGCAGAGTGTATATACATTTATTGCGATATTTTAAATCAAAATGCTTGACACATGTCAGAAAAGAGGATTTGCAATCTTAAAAGCATGTGTCAAAATTGAATTATCATTTAAAAAAAAGAATTAAAATTGTTTGATGTACACCCTTTCCAAAATTGTGAAATTCCCTACTTTTACTTTCATTTTCAGAGTTTTTCAATACAGATACATTCTGTCGGAAAACAAATTTTACTTCACACCACGAAATTTTAACAGGAAAGAGACAATTTGACGAGCTTTCATTCAAAGAGGTCCCTCGTTGCTGAACGAAATTTAGGGCCGGAGCTATGAGCCCTAACGTTAACATTACCGCCTATGGAAAATGCATTAGTGGACTATACCTATTTTAGAAGCACGAGAAATGATTATAAAACTTCTAAATTTTTGTAACTGACATAATCAGTTTTGTGCTTTATTGAAATATCTAAGATCAATTTTTATTTGATAATTATGATATTGCTTATTTTCAAATTTGAAATAATGGGGGCAGAAATAAGACCTTATCGAATATATTCTTTGTTTGATTAAATACACATGTATATGCATCATGTATCTATGGAACAAAACGATAAGGATATCAAGAAGCAAAATGATATGAAAAATCAACAAGAAAAGCAGTCAACAATTGGACAGATAAAAGTAATATAATTGCATTTCATTCCTCTTGAATTACATGTGTACATACATATCTATTTTTAAAAGTCTGTTATTAAAATCTCTGACAACATTTGCGTGAAATTTGTTGAACAACATAATAAGCTTCTACAATAATACAAGGTGTAATAAAAACCGTTAAAATGAATTCTCAAATCTTTCAATATGATATCACTATAAATATGATAAAGATTTTTGTACAAATGAATTATTTGTTCAGGACGACAATAATGAAAAAACTGTTTCTTAATATTTTTTCACACAAAACAAATTGACTAACAGAAGAGTGACCATAATTTTCGTTGTTCTTTTTTATCAGGTTGGGGGTTGGGGTTGGTATTAGGATTAGGGTTTGGAATGGGGGATGTGGGGTCAACTTTGAAATATTCCCTGAACCAAACCATGGGGCAACATTTATAAATATTATGCAGGCTTTTTTTTTTTTTTTTTTTTTTTTTTTTTACAAAATCATATAAAGCCGCATCTTAAAAATTGGTAACTTTTGAGAGAATTTTTAAAAAAAAGTAGGTTGGTAAATAAATATTTTTCTTATCCAAAAAATAAGATATATTTAATAGTAAAACTACATACAAGACATTTCAACAAATTATTTAAAGTAATTATTCAACTCCGTCTGAAAATAAGAAAAAAAAAATATTTTGAGTAGTCATTGAACAGTAAGAATTTCCGGCAGGTACAACTCGTATTGTTACAATGATCGACGTTGTATATGGAAACAGAAGCTAAAGGTCCAATGCTGACAATATAAGATATGGGTATTGAATACATTTAGTTTATCATACAGCATCATTGAAAATTGGACATCAGACTATGGACAGAATGTTTTCATGTTTTAGAACCTTTCAAATCTGCTTGGATCGGTATCGGATATCTCTTTTGGCATCCGTAGTAATTTTAATATGTTACTTTGTTTCAATTTGGGCCAATATTTATACAATAACAAACCAGAAACCAGAACTGCAATTATGACAATAACTGTTACAGCTATGGCAACAGCGGTTGTTGAAGAATTATCATTGATCTTCTGGGTGTCAGGAGTCTTCGCATTGTCTACAAATATATTGATGATATTTATATTATTAACAGTTTTTCCCTGATAATTTAGAAATAATCTATGTTTTTTAAATAGATTATGTCTCAGTGCTAGTGTTTTTTCCTTCAAAAAAGTTGTTCCAGGTTTGTTCCTTTTATTATGTTGACATTTTGAAAAAAAGAATATTTTGTATATATGTGTGCCCGATAAGAATAGAAATTGATATGCAGGGACTGAACTAGATATTTTATCACGATTATTGATTTACGATTATACATTGGCCTCTAGGGCCTATGATATTGGTCTAAGGTAAAATACACATTGATTGGTCCAGTGATAAATGAAAAAAAAACCCGCTTCCTATTCAAAAAGACATGCGCAGGTATTTATGATATACCACGTAAAATTAAGTTTTAAAAAAGTGGTCATTAGAGATATTTGAGTGGAATGATGCGACCACCATATTTTTATGTATAACGAGCATTTAAATAAATTAAGCAGAAAATATCGCACCTTTTGTGATTCCATAAAAATGAAGCCTCCAGGATATAAGAGTGGCTAAAATAAAAAAGAAATAGCTTACACTTAGCCTTACGCTTATACAACTATATTTATTTTTACAAAAAATGCACAATTTATGAATCTTTCTCTTTAATTTGAGTCATTTTTTTTCTTAGATAAAAATGAATACCTGAAACATCATGTGTATTCAGACTATCTTCAGGTTCGTATTTCAATGATAGGTTCCATTTTCCTTGAAGGAAATGAACGGATGTAAATGTCCAGTTGACTTTTTCAGATACATTATGTGTATTATCAGAGTCTTCTGGCCTTGGGGTCATAAGGTAGGACACAGTTCCCGAAGGTGACTCCAAAATCAAAGTAAAATCTCCTCTTCTTGATTCATACGAAAAATACACATCTATCTGAACCTTTTCTAGAGAACGTATTGTGCAGTTTTTACCAGTCTCTTTTATTGTACTGGTTAACTCTGAGATTGTTGTTTTAGACACATCCCGCGAATTGTTTCTATAATAAAACGGTAGGAAACTGTGATAATTTCAACCTTTAAATATCCTAGTTATATATGCTTATGATTATCCAAAATAAAGAATATGCTTACATGTTTTTGTTAACGTTCTTTGTTTCAGAGGCACAATACAGTTGTTGGTCTACTAGGGTCCAGGTCTTTGCGAGGGACACCATTGCTTCTGCATCCATCATTCCAAAACCGACAATCTGACTCACTAACATATGACATTTAAAGAAATAAACATGACGGGCTTTTGCACAATATAAACTGCTCGAAACATTCTTTAAAATAAGTTTTTTTGAATGCATCTTTTCTATCTACTTATACATTAGTCAAAATTTCTAACGCCCTAGCCAAGTGTTTGTATTATACTGTTCGTAATTCTAATTATTTTGACCATAACAATAATCAAATAAAAAGAATAAAAATAACAGCCTTTCATTTAAAAAACTCAATCACAATTATTTCAAGGGCTTTATAAAAAAATATCAAGACGGTACAGAAACCCTAAGATATTAAAATCACAACATTAATACCTCATACGTTCCCCAATTGCACTAATAATAACATCTGATAGAAATCCCATGATTTAACTTAAAACCTTAGTGGAATGTTATTTCATTTGTTTATGTAGTCTAGTTCTGCGAAATTCGGATGCTGAGGAGCTTTCTCAATCTTGAATTTATATCGTCCCGCTCATAAAGACCAATTATCTCGTCTAAAATGTACTGTGTTGTTGTCAAGCTGTACTGTATTAATCGGAAAGGTGAGTTACCCTAATGTAGCGGTAATGTTGACCTGCCGTTACATGACGTTTTGGCCTTCATGGTGAATCTTCAACTCTTCTGATTGCACTGAACTTTGTGTCAAGCCTTAGAACGATTAAGTGGTGTCTGTAAAAAATCTAGCGAACTGTGATGAAAATTATGAATACGAAAAAGGTGGTTTTTTTGTATATAGAACGTCATTTTTATAGGTCAAAAGTAAATACAGCGAAAAATGTGATAGGAAAAAAAACAATTCTGAACCGAGCTCAGTTTGGACCACCACGCCGACTGACCTTGAAGATTCTTGGGCAGACATATCGAACACGCATTCAACGCTTTTCAACAAAAACGGTCATGGTCGAGTAATTACTTACTCGATTACAATTTATTGACTGAACATTGTTGGGCATTTCAAAAAGCAGGCGATAGTGACAACGACCTAAATATTGATGTTAAACTTCAGTTTGTAAATAATAAAAAAAAAGTCGGACGTTAGAAATTTTCTCCAATATAAATAACTTTATGGAAAACAACCCAAAAGATAATTTACCATTAAACCCTGCTCCATTCTTTTGCCAAGGTTGTTTCTCAAAACCATCGTCAATGTTGTGTCGTTTACTTGTCTGCACAATCAGATGTTGAACATCTCGCCATGTGAGCGAAGGACTACCACGACAATGTCATTTGTATTCAAAGTAGTGAAAGCAGGACGATCAAAATCTATTATATTTATTAATTTCATTTGATTAAAACACTTGTCTTTGCAAATAATTTGGAAAATTATAATGTAAAATTAACAAGATTTTGTTTTGATAAATGCATGATGTTAAATAAATGACGTTATTATACTTTCATGTCAAATACTAATACTTAATTGGTTTAGAGGCAGTTTATTATCCGTTTTGTTACCCTGAGCAATACACATGGCAGACAACGGGTAACACAACGAATTGTTACATGCGCGAAAATTATGTGCGTACGGTTCGTAGTAGAATTCACGCCATTCTTAAAGGAAAAAAATGAAAGAGTAAAAACAGTAAATTTTTCTTTAGAATTAAGACATTCAGTATAATAAATTAAATAGTGCCTGTTTTGGAGGGTAGCAGTTGAAATTGACACCCCTCAAACACTATTGTCCAGGCACGTAACATCGTTTTTGAAAGAGGGGGGGGGGGGAGACTCATCCAAAAAATCTTGAAAAGAAAAAAGGACATTAGGAATTTTCCAAAATCTTCAAAATCCTTATGGGGGGGGGGGGGAGGGGTGAGTACTTATTAACTTCAATTTCAATCTTATACATGCTCCCAAAAGGGGGAGGGGGCAACTTCATGATAATTCAATTTTTTTAATGTAAATTTTTAAAGTTTTTTGCCGCGAGAAAAAGTGTGGGTGCCAGGCCCCCTCCCCCCCCCCCCCCCTTCGCTTCGCATCGGTTGACAGTGGTTTTATCTAGTGTGACAACAGTTTTCAACTGTTGCCCTGAGGCTCCCAAAGAGGCACTTATTATATATCATGTACATGTATTTATATATAAAAATGATATAAACGTATATGTAAACATCCGTCCTATTAAAAATTTTAAAGCACTTTTAGACACGCATAAAACTCAGAAAAGTTACAAAAACATAACAGGGCATCACAAAAAACCATGCTTTATGCTGTTTACAAGTAAAAGTCTATTAAAGAATCAGTCGCAAATAACGCAAGTATTATTACTTTGCTTGAAGAGCTAATGCCACAATTGCTGAAGCTTGTGGAGCCGAAAAAGACGTTCCCCGTAGGTTGCTGTTGCTGATACATGTAGAGTTCAGAGATGTGGAAGTCTGTAGGAATAAAAAAATTTAAAGAAAAAAAAAAAAGAATTGGTTAATATGCATCAGATTAATATCTCTGTCGTTTGCAAAAATCAATAATTATGAACGCAATATTAAAAATACGACTCTTTTAAACTATTTTTAAGGAACATCCACAACATTTGAAGAAATTTCGCTTACAAGTCTTTTTTTCTTCTTTGATATAAAAGGTTCTTGACTGCTTTCGACTTGAAAGTGACAGGGTTTTAAATTTATCATTATTCATAAAAACTAAAGTCTTATCTTTTAGTGTATAAGTTGTGTTCGAGTTTGGGATCTGTTACCGAATGTGGTACACAGATAGAGACCTGGTTTTGGCGATATAATCATGTTCATAGTTAATGAAAATCGGCTTGTTTTGACGTACCGGCATAAAATGAAAAACTGCAGGGATGTCAGGGACTCATAAGCAGATTAAAGTTTTCTAATATTACCAAATATCGTTCCGATATGCTTGAATATGTTGCAGAGAAAGCTGAAGCGCAAACTTCAGAATAAGGAGCTGCCTTTTGATCAATGCCTATACTCGTTATTGGAATTGTATAAAGATTGCTGACATAACCATCCGCGTTGCAGTTGTCATCTTTCCCGCCATTGCCTGCAGCAAATACATATACAACACCTTTTCCATTTCGTCCCTGAATTGAATTAAAAAAACATGATTAATTCTTTAAAAGAAAAGCAGTCCCCATTCGTTGACTATTTGTTCTATACCTATTATGAGTTTTTCATATAATCATATTGAACGTTTAATAATAACAACAATTATTAGATTATTATTTTCGGAAGATGGTTTATAAAGTTGAAATAGCTAATATCTTTTAGATGTGCATTTCTTCTCTTTTATATGGTAGTAAAAAAATATGATTTGAAAAAGATCTCAATAATTTCAATGGTGTTAAACAAATCAAAGACTATTTGCAGTAGGGATCTTATCAAATGAAGATCAGTTACGTTTATAATTTTTAATCGTAAAAAGTGAAAATGACATCAACAATAAAAATACTGTCAACATAAATTACATCTTAAATTTACCATATTTCAATAATGTGTTTTATTCCCTAATTGAAATCATTTCCCCGTGCTAAAATTTTGTTCAAATTCACATTTAGTAGATATATAAAACGCAAGAAAGTAATATAATCAGTTTCGTAGATACTTAGCGGAATATTGCAAAAATTAATTCTTATTAACTTCAAGTACCTAAAATAAAAAAAAAATAAGTTTGTTTTTCTCAAAAATATGAATACATTGAGATCACGAACGGGGTTACGACCCCAGACTTCCATATAGTTACAATCATAATTAAAACATTTCAAGTGTAAAATATTAATGAACTATGGTAATACTTTAGCTACTTTTATACACTGTCATGGTAAATATATATAACGAATGATTTAAATATATATGAAATAAAATCAGAGAAGAGATTTCTTTGGTGATACACTTGGGCAATGGAGGTAGCATGCATTGCGTCGAAAATTAAAATAACCCAATTTTTCTGCATTTTAAGCCACCTTCAGACCTGCATGAATCACCCAAAACATCATTTCCTTATTTGTTAGTTTAGTTGTAGGTTGATCTGTTTCATAATTGCATGTATTTAAAGTTATATTGATGTTAAAACAATTCTATACTTACCAATTTTACACCATCAACTAATGCACTCTCGCTAACACGTCCCAAACTATGATAATGCAATTTATCTGGGGGTCCCCAGCTGTTTGAGTATATATCTACCCTACTTAAATGATAACTGAGGGCTTTTGCTTTGGTAATGTCGGTGATTGGTACGTCCGAGCCAATTAATCTTACACCTACAAAGGATTAAGCATAGTTAAATCAAACCATAACTTCACTGGCGTTTTACATTCAAGAGAAATTTGTATTTGGTTCATGTACCTATAATTGTAGAAGCGTGAGCAACTCCAACTATACAAACGTCATTATTTGCTTCTGCTGCAATTAGTCCGGTAACTGATGTACCATGGCTAATTGAGGATAACGTAGACAATTAGCTTAAAACACAATTTCAGCTTTTATTAACACGCCTTCTCTCAATTCTTTCCATATGCTTGTTTTGTTCAATTACAAAATACCTAAAGTTTTATATTTACCTTTTGATGAAGTTTTTAACAATAATTGCCATGATTGAAAATATGAATTTGAAAGGCTATTAATAACTCTAATATGTAAAAAGTTTTTAAGTTATCTTTTATCATAAAAATCAAACTATATGTACATATACCTGTCAGTGATTCTATCTGGAGTGATATTTGAATCTAGATCTATAAAGTCATAACTGTGATAGGTATCCTAAAACGAAATAACAATAATAAAGTATTTTATTTAAGATTTTTAAAAATTTAATTTTTTTGTAATGTAGGAAGTGATATTTACATCATTTTAATATTTCTTACAATATTTTTTCTGAGGTCTGGATGGTCGACTTGGATGCCATCGTCTACAACAGCAATGGTAATTCCAGAGCCATTTAATCCGTGTCTCCAAGCCTCCGCTACTCTTGTGTTTGGAAAGACATCTTCGTTCTTTTGATGGATTAAAAAGATATATGTTTTTGCTTGATGAGTTCAAATAATATAGTTCTCTCATCTTTTAGGTTTCAAAATAGCAGTGATTTTCAGATGATCATTTTTTTATTTGAACTCAAGATAAGAGAATAAAAATCATATAACAGTACCAGGTTCCACATATTTGACCATTGAGGGTCATTTGTTCTTAGATGATACATGTGGAAATATTGCTTCTCTAAACTTTTGATCTACAGAAAAAAACAAAAAACAATAATTATTACATGTAACTTTAAGATTTCCCCGGTCTAATTTTTGTTCTCAGAAATGCCTTACATATATTCCATAACCAACGAATCTAAAAATACGGAAAAATCAAATAGCTAAGTAAACCTAAGTAAATGCTGAGTCTAAATCGTGTAATTTCGGACTTGCAAAATGTAGAAATTCATGTGCATTGACAAATTATGTGAATGGTTTTCTCCTTCTTTAATATTTGTATTCGACCAAATTGAATCCTTGCATCTTTAGCAATATAGAAACTAAAACAAACTAAAACAAATAACCAATCACAAAAAAAATATTGTACCCTATTTTCTGTTATATTCGCGGTCATCTAATGCTCGCTTTGGCGATTAATTTACATCGCAAATCATTTAATACGCAGAAATCAACCCAGGACCTCCATTATTGTCTATCAGATACTTTCAAATAGCAAGAATGACAGACGCAACTTAAAAATGTTATACATATTCCATACTTCGAAAAATTTTGTGACATGCACGCAAAAGACCAGTTATGCAGCAACATTTAGTAAATAACATATCTAATCTATAATATTTTCTCGAAGATTTTCGGGGCAATACAAAAATATGATAAGTGTACCTTATCCCTTAAATACTCGACAGGAAAGTAAATAGCCTGTTGTTAAGACAATAAGTAGTTTGACTCGATCCGACGGTGATACATCTGATGCCTTTCAGAGTTATGCGAGCTATGTTAGAAGGCCTTTAAAGTTGCGATAAGGGTACATGCTTTGTGATTTGGGTGATTTTCCATCGTCCTGATTGTAGCAACGCATTTACGAATAAGGTTATTATTATGGGGTCAACATATAATCTATTATATGTATTATTCAAAACTTGATTTCTATGGCCATATAAACTAATACTTCATACATATAATTTCAAATAGTTTTACTTTATACTTGTTCTTTTTTCAAATTCATTTTGGGTATTCTGAATCAGTTTTTACAACTTATTTCAAAACTAAGGCAAACGGTCTTGTTGTTTAGTATCAACAAAAAAGAAAAAAGAACTAGAGCAGAGCTCGTTGCAAAGCAACGAATAGGTCTTCAGTCGAAGCTGCGCGAGTTGAAATAAAGAGAATACAATTGTCAATGTAATGAAAAATAGACTTGTAAAACCGCGTCATTCGTTATTCCATGCATGGATATAATTTTAATCTTGAAAAATATGTTTTCTTTAACACAAAAGCTGGTAACTTACTTTTCTACATTATCTTTTAAGCGCGTATTTTAACGATTAGTTTTAATTGCATGTATTGTATATAATAACAGGCATTGCAGTAGTTTTCCAAGTTAGTTATCCCAAATTTCCCCTAGATAATACATTTTGGCCGATATAGCGATGCGTTTAGTGACGACACTATTTAAGGTCTTCCGCTGAGAGCGGAACACCTTACTATTATTCTGAAAAATTTTCAGAATTCTTTTTTCTTTTTTTTTTTTCTTTTAGACGCCAACTTTGATCCTTAATATCTCGCTCGTTTGTTCATCGATTATATTGAAATTTTCAGGTCTGATAACCTGCTGCGCGAAGTTGTCGTTGCATATTTTAGTTGATGAAAATCCTCATCCGGTTTTGAGTAATTCCCCTTTTAGTGAAATTTAACAACCTCTTTTGTCCGGTGGGTTTAACAATGACATGCAGAGTCTCAAAGATGGGCTGGTTTGAAAGCTGATACATTGAATTTGTGGAAGACATACTTTATTTGTTATTCAAATGCAAATAAAAAGAGTGGTATAGATGTTGAAACAAAGGTAAGAAAAAAAAAATGCAAAAAAATCGCATATTTTCCGTTTTAGTTTTCTACCTGATAATATTTTGTTATAAGATGTATTTTAAAAGTTCTTGGTTTTACCGAGACCTCTCATTCGGTATGCAGAAAAAGGGTCTGGCCCCTATAATTAGGGTGTTAGAGGCGTCAAATTTTTTTTTGTCAATAACCTGTAAAGGAATAATAATTTCTAATGCACTATTGAAGCAAAGTTGTAAAGAAATTAAAACCAAATTCTTCCGTACTATTCAATTTGATGTTTTCGTAATTTATAGTCAGTATTTGCAGAAACAATTGTTGTCAGTTCGGTCCATTTTTGTGGGGGTGTGAACGTTTAGGAAGTTATGAAAGGGCTTCTTGTAATGCACTAACTATTAAATGCAGCGCGTAAAGATGATTCCACATAAAATTCCCAAATGTTTTCATTAAAAGGCGCGCAGATTCAAGTAGTAATATGTCTTTGATATGGGATTTATAACGTATATTTATATTGTTTTCATTAAAATTTATTTCATTATATCAAGTTTGTGGGTGGAATGAAAACAGTTTCACATGTTATATGACATAAAGATTTACAATATTCAAGGTTTTCCCTCATTTTCAAGCAATGATCAGAAGGACTCTCAAAATAAGAAAATAGACGCAAAGTAAACTGCATTCACGGTACATGGTCATATTGTATGATGTGTCTCAAAAGTTCCAATTTTTGACTCGTCTACTATAACTGCGAAAAATTAATGAATTAGACATTTTATCGCGGAGCCTTGTAAATAAAATTTCCATTGGTCAGAATTGATTCCTTCGTCAGGGTCGGGGTAGGTATAAAAACCAATTTAATCGTTCAAAGTTTTGAATTGTCAACAATGATATAACATATCGAATGTTTTACAACGATTTATAAATCCATAATACAGTCATTTTTAATCGGTTGACGTGTGAGCATGATTGTGTATTATAAATTTAATACAAACGAAATCGTCCAGCAGATAGAGAAAACAAAACCCCATTGCATTTTAGTTCCTCCAGTTAACTTTCCAGACTGCATGTTATAATAAATTAATTATTTTTTGTTAATAATAATTCAACATCAATTATAAATTAGCAATGAATGTACACTCTAGTACACAATCTTGTTACGATGACAACCTCCTCCCCCCCCATCCCCGGTCATGATACCTATTTCTAAATCAGGATTACACACAAAATTATTCTTCAAAACCCCCTGTAAAATTTCCAGGATCTCCGCATATATACTAAAAGATTCATTGGCGCTTGCGTTCGATAAAAATGTGTGTAAAATGTTTGCCAATTGTCTTTATATCTTCATACCGGGTATAACCACAGTCCCAGTGTGTGAATAAAATGCGGCGAATCAAACTATAGACAACGTGTTAAGATCTGTTTTTGCTTATAAACATGTAGTGTAGTACTTCGTTTCTTTTACTCAGTTTATACATCTAACATGTTACCATGATCAGCTATCAATTTTCTGTATCACGTCACAAGTATAAAGCAGGTACGACGGAAGACCTAATCGTTTCTTGCAACAAACTCGTCTCTAGATGATGTTACAGTTGAACAGATCGAATCACGGGTTGCAGCTTATTAATGAAGCGTTTTATTGTCCGATTTGATGTCCCGCCCACTCTTACGCGATATTGATAATTCATTCCCTAATGCGAGCTATGACGTTTACTTTGTATCAAGACTGCAAAAATTAATCAAATCACCGCAAATTGACCAAGGGTTGTTCTTTCAATAATCACTTTTTGTGTTTTATGGTGTAAAGATTGATGTTTTAAACAGGTTCCCAAATTCGTTTATCAGCATCGTGCTTTAAAGATTAAATTCAATCATTCTTTATAATAATGCATCAATTTAATTTGTGGCATTATTTATTTTGTGGAGCTTAAATCAAAGGTATTACAGAAATTACATTTTATAGAACATAAATCGATCAATGGCACATTTTATTTTACAACTGACATGTGCCTTCAAACATACTAGTACATAAAAGTTTTTACGGTGCAAACTAGTAAAATTATAGACTGATTCCATGATTAATCTTATTTTGTAACTCAGTCTGTAGGAACATTAAATTACCTCAAAATTCATCAAATACTATTAATGTTGACGCTTTATTTTCCGCAGACTCTCTAAAACACGCTAACCGAGGATGGAGTGTAAATTCATCATCAGATCGAATCGCCATTTTACAGTTTTATACTTTTTTATTTTACGTAGCAGGTGACGATTTTTCAAAGGTTTTAGTACAGATTTATTGGAAGTAAATGAGTGCAGACATTTACTGAAACACGTCTAATGGATTTACAATGTATTAACTCGAATTTTCCCGTTGATCAATTTTGGTACAAATTTGGAACAAGCTAATAACTCATAATATTCCAAATTTGGTCCATTGTAAACGGTAACATAAAATATATTTGTTCACAGTTTCTGGACAGTTTTTTATTTACAATAATCTAAATAAGGTCATTCGATGAACAAAGAACAATTTGTGTTTGTTTAAACTATAATTTTTCATGTTTTCCCCATTAACATTGTTTACACATGTACATTAACATCGCCCTGTTTGTTCTCAAATGCCTTCAATATTTAACTAGCAAATTCAATTTTATTATAAGTTTTCTTTTCCTGACGTTCGTTTCTACGTGATATGTATTTAATAAACGGAGGATTTATAAAAAATACGCGAACCATAATGTTTGCTCCAAATCGCAAGTGTAGTACACACCAATTTTAAATATCATTACTCAACGCAATGCTGTATCGGCTGCAACGTATACTTTCAAGCGATATTTACGAATAGCTATACCTCCATGGGAAAGCAGAATCTCAAAACTTGTTTTTTTAGAAAGCACAGTTTAAATCAACCCAACAAAAACGAAGCAAAGACTTTCTATACATAAATTTTGTCATCTCGATTCATCGAAAAACATAACTATCATAATAACATTCCACTTAACAGGCCAAAGAACCAATTTCTCTGGTGGATATCTATTTGTAAGTTGTAAAAACATTGGTTGCAATTCAAAAAATCAGTATAACCAATGGAAACTGGATACCCAATTATCTCTCATTTCGCAAAATATCGTTTTTTAGCTTTTTAGCTTCTCTGTGAAATATTTATTGTAATAGCCTCATGGTAGCTATAATAAATTGTTATCGGCTTTGCTTGAATTTCTGATCGATGTAGTTTTGAATACACATGGTCAATAAGTGTAGCATTTTCTATAGTTGGGAAATCTACAGACTGATGATACCCATATTGTCCCATAAGTTTGAGAACTGAAACATCTGATGCAAATTAATTTTCATTAAAGTCTCCCATAACAACCTTGTCGTCTGTTTTGTTGTCTAACTCTTGTAAAAGCATTTCTAAATTCATTAAAAATTCATTAGAAATTTCTGGGAGGTGTAAACGGTCTGTAAAGAACAATATAGATAAAATGATTCATTGGATCTTCCAAACGAATACCATCAATGTTGTTTACAGGAAGCTGTTTTCTGATAATATTGCTATGCCAACGCTTTTTGATGTTTTTAACTTTTTGTACATGTCATCCACGTCGTCATAGGTTTGATATCTTGTAGGCTGGTCAAATTTGAAATTTTCTATATAGAATTTTTCTATGTCGTCAAAATTTGTCAACCATGTCTCGGTCAAGCATATCATATCTGCAACTGAAATTCTGGAATCGTGTACCATCTCATCGAAATGCTTGCGTAGGCTTTAAGCATTGTGAAGAACAATAGTTCTGTCCACTGTGTGATCCCTTGTACAATCATTGTCTCTGAAGAGATGCAGCATTTTAGACATTAGTACATTATCACTGGACACTGATATACTTAAACCTAGCACAGATGTAGCCCTACTTAGAGCAACATATGCCTGACCAGGAGAAAAAACTCTGTTTAAATCAAGAACTATTTCAGATGTTGTAAGTCCTTGCACTTTGTGTGTAGTACAAGCCCATGCTAATCGAAGGGGAAACTGATGTCTGATGAAAGTTTTATTTGTTGCTCTTCTTCAGTTCTATGAATCTGAACGACAAATCTTTCATCTTTTCTTATTCCGCATTTTTTTGCCAACAATGTGGTCGTCAAAGAAGACATTGATTGATTTAAGGTCTCCATTTGATTCTTTTTATAAATTCAGTGATTATTCCAATAACCCCATCTACAAGTTTATCTGATATATCAATATTTCAAATTAACATGACTCTTGCATTAACAGATAATACTAGCAAGCCGGACAAACCATCCCTTTTGTGTCGTACAAACGGTTTTTACCTTAAAGACATTTTTCCACTTGTTTTGTCCCTTTCAAAATCTTTTGCCAATATATCTCGTAAATCTGTGCAAAAACCCTTAGCCATCTTTAAATTATGTTCATTCAACTCATCGTTTGTTGCAAACACTTGTAAAGCATTTTCTTTTCCTACTAGAATACATAGTTTCAGGATATGCAAAACGTGTTCTTCTAATGTCCTGGTTTAAAGTTCTAGTACGTAGCGAATTGAAGTTTTTTGCAAAGGCTAGATCTTCTCTTTGACGCATTATTTCATCTAATTCTACAAGTTTGAAATACTCATTCCAAAAGTCACAAGGATAGGTAGCATTTTCTTCGTACAATATTTCATCTTTACTTTGCTTCACAGGTGGCAGTTGATAAAAGTCCCCAACGGCAAGAACTGATACACTACCAAAAGGACACTTATTTCTTTTAATTTGTATCAGCCTTTCATGTATATAATACAAATGTTTCTTGTAAACCATGGATACTTCATCTATGACAAGTATTTGCAAATTTTCCAACTTAGCACATAGTGGACTTTGCTCTCTCAGTGGTTCATATGGAATTGGCATGTACTTGTTCAAAGAAAACGCATGGTGGATTGTGCAACCACCTATATTGAATGCAGCTGTTCCTATAAATGCTGTCAACAATAATGTAGTTTCTACAATTTGTTTCACATGCTCTAATTTGTTAGATCCTTCTAAACAAACATAACTACTTTCGTAAAATGTTTGATACATGTCGAACCTTGGCGGCTTTAAATGTACTACTTGCCCTGAGGTAGATACAACTGAATAAGAGATTGATAATGTTTTTAGAGTTCTTTTTTGTATTGAACCTCGGATACCTAATAACAGCTGGATCATTTGTACATCTTTTTTTAACAAATCCTTTGTTATTCTGCAACATATAAACACCCTCGCGTTGTTTTTGGGGAATTTGTGACGTTGACAGAACTCTGTATTCAGAACAGAATGTAGCAAAACACATATTTGGAAAAGGTTCACAAACGGGTCTTTGTTGATAGTGATCAACAGTGGTCGTCATCCAAATGTCATCGTCATCGTACTGGTTCTCTGAATCACTGTCTTTCAATTCAGGGATCTGTGTTTTGTTTCTAGTCAATACAGAGAGAGGTTTGCTCAACCTTGTCGGGTTTTCTCCTACTGGAACGAATACCACTTTTCTCGAGCATTCTCTCATTCTCAGATTGCAAATTCGAAAAACAGCCTCCTGAGCACTGAACTCCCGATTAGATAAATTTGCCGATCCAATTTTTTTCATAGTTTCCTTTGCATTCATGTTTCCTTCAGAAGCTTCTATCTCTGTCTGTTTCAAAAGCATGCACATTTCTCTCTCAGCTTTTGATATATAGGACACAACATAGACAATACAACTGAAAGGATCAAGAACAAACTGTATGTCCATATTGGCATCCCAGTATTTAATTAGATATGGATTATACTGATTAATCCACTGTTCTTTGGGGGTTCTCTTAAGGACAATAGTTTGTTTCGCCGTCATCATCTGAAACGCTTCTTCATAGAGCGTGTGTGATTTTAAGATCTTTGAAAATGTCTGTTGTTGTTTTATCAACATCAAAATCATCGGCTTGAATTTTTTTCCAAAAATTCTGTAAAACAGTCCTTGCCTCTGATCTTTGTAGCTTTATTTTATCATCTGCAACTTCGACTTCAGCTTTTGATGTTTCCTCAGTTGGTGATGAAATGAATGTTTTGCTTGATGGCGTTCTGGAGAAATTAAATCGACATTCTTTACCACCTTTTCTACAAGACTTAAAATGGTTTTTACTGTGTTGCTGGACTTTGAGAACTGCATTGTGCAACTTTAAATCTTCCTCTTCGCTTGGAATGGAGCATGTTATATATTTGTCAATGAAATCACACACTGTCTGCTTTCCATCTTGCACTAAATTTGGGGCGTTTTGAACCCAGAACATACAATGCACATGTGGTGAACCCCTGTGCTAAAATTCTACTCGGTAAAAGTAGTCCTGAATTTTCCAGTAGGTTTTACGCTCAATTTACCATCGGATCTGTGTAAAATTTTAAGATATGATTTGTTTAGCTATTAACTATTATTTCGTAAAGAAAAAAATATGTATAACTTATCTTTTCAAATTGGGTATTTTTCTAAATTTGTAATTAGAGCTCTTCAACTACCCCAGCTGCTAGGTTAAAGGAAAAAAAATGAACAAATTAATGATTTTATTATTACTATGCTTGCATATTGCTGATATGTAGAGCTAGGTAGCTGCTACGATTCTGAATACAGCTCAAGAATATTCATTGTAATTAATTGGCTACTGTACAGTAAATCAGGTCCAGTACAAACATTATATTTAGCTATGTAGCTTCATTGACCTTCATTGCTTTATTTATCTACCTAAAGTGGGTTTATTTAGCTACTCAATCATACCTTTTTCCAAAATGGCATACTAAAAATTACACTCAGTTGCAGCGATGATTTTCAAACTTTGGAATGTCACAAGAGGCCAATAGGCCTAAACGGCCACCTGAGTACCATAGCCCATATGCAAACTTGTCGAGGAGTCATATATGCATTCAGTTAAGTTTCAAGTTGAAAAATTATGATATAGTAATGATGAGTACCTGCCTGAAATCTTTCAAAAATGATTCTGAAACCTATAATTCCAATTTAGTGAATAACTTACAGATCATAATAGAGTACATTACCTGACACTCAAAAATGTGCGATACTCTGATAGAAAATAATTTTCTCATATTTGTCAACTTTCAAATAAGTTTAATGTGAATATGTTTCCATAGATAAACTCAAACAAACTGGCTAGTATACGTGTTTTATCTAAAATAACCACCCATCCCCCATCCCAAGGGGCAGACAGATACTCTCAGAGTTTTCAAAAACCAGAAAATTCTATCAGTCATTCGGACTGATGACTTATCATGTTCTTCCAGTCTGGAGCAAATTCTATCATTCCAGATAAAACAGATATTTATGTTACAGTATTTTTTTAGTGTTATGTAATTACTTTAAAAAATATAAAGAGCTTTAATTACAAAAAAAAAAATCTAAAATATATAATATAGAATTAATTTGTTCTGTTTCTAAATAAATAACTCCAAAATATGCAATCTTTAATTTATTTCTGTTCCGTTTCTATTGATGACTCTTTACAATTTATTTTATCTTTCCTCGTTTTTATTCTGCTCCATTTCAGATATATGAGTAGTGTATGTGCCACAAACTCACGATTTTTAGCCGCTGTACTGGACTGGTTAATTTTCATTTAATCTTAATAAACGTTTGATCATATACAATCGAAAATTAATGGAATCAAAAGTAAGAGTTGATTCATGAAACGCCAATGATTGACCCTTCTCTATTATACGGAACAAGTCATGCCATTAACCTCGCTACATTTCAACAATGTCGTGCCGTTGTGGTTTAACCTATCTTCATACTTTTCTTTATTCTCAATCATCACATAGCATTTAGCCTCGTTCACACGGAAAAATGGTGGACATGATGCTATATTAGTGCAAGGTAAGCGATCAGAAGAAACTTTCATTTAAACACTCCCTAAAGCGTTTTGGAGATTACGACTAAAAGACAAAAAGGGTGCGTATAAACAGAAAATTTCCGGATTGTGAAAATGGAACTTACCGGTCACTCGGACCTGTAATATATGAAATTTTATCGGACATTTCGATTTTCTATCGGTTATGCCGGTAGTACCGGTAGTTTTCGGAAACCTTGAACTCTTCCCAACTATTGAAAGCTTTTCTTGTTATACACACTTCTCCTGTTCCATCATTTCAGTTCCAATCATTTTACATGTACTGCTTATCAGTGATTTTGGTTGTCCAATTACTACTTTACTATTAACGAGTCTATTTGTTTATTTAGAAAGTTTAAAAACTGTGTTTGTTTCAAATGATAAATATACTTGCATAACTTTGATCATACAACATCATAATTACATTACAATCAATGAATAATCACTCAATAGGACAAACACACGAAGATAACTCCATTATGGAGAAGCAAGTGAAGATCACTCTATTAACTGTAATACATGCATACAGGTGTGTGAGAGTAGAGAAAATAATTGTTAAACAATACATGCATTAACACTTTACATCAATTTTGGACCCACCCTAGAGCAAAAATATTTTATTTTATTTTAAAATTTACATTTTAAATAGAGGACTTCCTGGTTTACATACCGGTAATTATGAAGTCAGTTTTTCTTAAAGATTTGTGAGAGTAGAGGAGACGATTTTAAAACATTTTATGCATTAACAATATATAGCCATATTGCCCCCCCCCCCCTTTATGGCCTAAACCCCTGAGCCAGGGTTTCACAATTTAGGTAGAGGAGTTTGTGGTAATCATAACCATGCAATTTTTTAACCACATGTGTGAAAATGAAGAAGATTTTCTGAGAGTAAATACATTTTTACTATATGGTTATACATTTCCATGTATTGGCTCTGCACTAGAGCCTAAACCCCTGACCCAGGGGTCGTGAATTTCACAATTTAGGTAGAGAACTTCATGGGCATCATTGCCATGAATTTAGTTTTTCTTAAATAGATATTGGAATAGAGAAGAAGATTTCTTAAGAGTTAATACATTTATACTACATGTATATGGCCATATTTGTCTCACCCTAGAGCCTGAAACCCTGACGAGGGGTCATGAATTTCACAATATTGGTAGAGGGCTTAAGCTTCATGGACATCATAACCGTGCATTCTGTTTTTCCCTCACATGTGTGGGAGTAGAAAAGAAGAAAGTTGGCTTTTTTTTGCTGCATATTTGGCCCCACCTGTGATGCCCTGGTGGTAGAAGAGCCATGAATTGCACAATTTAGATTCGTCTTACCATATAGACTGATGATTTTGTAAATTGTTTGAAACAGCTGAAATAGGCTGGGGGTTGAGCCGCTGACAAAATTTAAGCTTTAGTAAACCCAACATAGCCTTAAAAAATTTACATCATATCCTGGCAGGATAAACCCTGCTATGTTCAAAAGGAATACTCAATCATCCTGACGTTTCCTTTTACCTTACTAGGATATAAAAGCAAACGTATGGCTGATGCAGACAAGATTACGGACTTAACAACTTAATATTTTTCAAAACGTACGAAAACGAAAAAAAAATGTGGAATATCGGAGATTATTTATATATATAGCGTTTTATTGAACGTTGTTCTAATTTATATCATATTAAATTATGTGAATACAATTTCAAGAATTATCTTTAACATGTGGTTGGTTTACTGACCGATCATCGGTCACTGCACTAAGTTCTGTGCAGTTCATAGCATGGCATGTAAAGAAGCAACATACGGACTTATAATCATTAAAAAAACCCCACCAAAAAACCGATTAAATGAATTTGTGATGACCACAAAATCTATTTCTTTTAAATTTCATAGCCATCGCCTGTCATTGCACACGTAAAACTTGTAGGTAAAATGTAAAATATTTGTGTCATTAGCGGATCCACGCTCGGTGACCCTCACTACATGTAAGGGATGAGTTATGAAACCATACACACAAAGCTTACGGGAAGGAATGCTTTAGAATGCAATTGCAGTTATGATATAACAATAGTTTTCATTTATACCATGAGCCTAAATATTAAAAGTGTTGGAGGTGAAAAGATTAAATTAAATCCCACTTCATGCTTTTTAAAGTTTGTTTTCATATATGAACTTTTAAATTATTAAATATCCATAAACGTGTTAAAAAAATTGCACACAGTAAAAGCATTTCTTTGATAATGTGTAGCATTCCAACTAGTCAGAATCAACGTTTATGCGTCTTTTTTTTTACTTTAAAGCACAAGCAGGTACCGTTTATTTGCCAGATTGCCACGAGTACTGGTCTACACGTATTACTTTTTACCCTCTTATTATGCAATACCAGAACACCAAACAGTTTTATGAGATTAATAAGATCACAAACAACATTTTTCCTAGCGGTACTCCTTTTGAAAAATTAACCGTTTTAGAGTTATAAAGCAAAGGATTTTGAGGGATCTAGATAGTGCTGAAACGAATACCATAAATCAGTATTCGAATATTCGTGAGTGCTATTCGATTCGTATTCGAATATTCGTAGACGTCATAAACAATGTATTAAGCATATATGATAGTTTGTATTACTAAGTAGGTGTTTGTGTAGACTGCTTAAACATGTCAGTTCCAAGTTGACATTTAATGCATGAGTATCCATTGAATTGGGTGCGCATTAAAAATGATTTAATTTTTAAGCAAATAATAATATACTGATTTTTAAAAAAAATTTCCATCAACTACAACCAAAAGATTTATTACTTGAATTTACTTCTTTAATAATATACTGCAGTCCTGACTCCTGGATGAGACCAATACGTAACTTTGTAAGTTAGTCCAAATATTTCCGCCATGTTTGATAGAGTATTAAACAGAAAACTGATAACGCTCATAACTCCGGAAATGTTCTGTTTATTTAAAAAAACAAAACAAATTATATCGAGGTATCTTTTTAAAAAAACTTTCGATGTACCTTTTGATATTAACTCTCCGTAGCTCACACTCGTTCAAACAGTTGAGCAATTTTTTTCTTCAGCGTCTGACATGAATTGAAAAATCCAGAGTGTTTGTCTCCGTTCAATTTAAACCCTGCTTTTACTTTCAAGGTAAACAAGCATGGTGGAAGAGTCTATTACTTGGTTAAGTAATAGACTCTACCAAGTATGGCTTTATATTTACTTTTGTTCCGAGTAAAATGAAATAACACGATGCTGCATAGTTTACAGTGCTTGATATGGGTGTTTAACATGTGATCGAATATTCGAATGCTAAATATACATTCGAATATTAGAAATTTACTATTCATTCGCGAATATTCGAACATTCGTTTCAGCACTAGATCTAGATCACTAATTTAAGGGGCCAGCCCCTTTTTTTATAATACCGAATGAAAGCCCTTGGTATTTTGCACAACTTTTGTTCTATATGTATTTAGGAAATATTTAGGACTAAAAAGTTATAGAGGAAAACCATGAGTAAAATGTAACATTTTTAAAAACAACAATTTCGTTTTCAGTTTGTTAATAGAATACGTAGGTTGATAAAAGTGGGAGGACAGCGCTAACGTGTCTACTTTGAAGATTTGTGATTTAAAACTTCTTTCTACCGACCATCTCGGAGCCTTTCCAGGTACACGAGACCCATTAAAATAATTTTAAAGGGAATAGCTCAAAACAGGAAGTACCGATCGCAAAAATGTTTTAGTCATAATGAGCTATTGACATTTCCAATGTACCCTGTAAATTTGAATGAAATCGGATAACAAACAAGCGATATGTTAAGGTTTAAAGAAACGTCTAGAAGAAAAAGAAGAAGAAAGATAATAATCAGCCTAAAAACATTTCTAAAAAACATTTTTAGTTTGTTATTTTGACTCACTATGTATTGCCTTTACACAGTAAATAAAAAAAAATCAGAGTAAAGGCAATTATATGAATTTTGAAATTTATATTATAGCTGAGGACATTTTTATATCTAATCTCATATTTTAAATATTACCCGATAAAATCTCTTCGCAGAGTCTTGCAGGTTCTTTTCTCCACCAAATTGTCTTATTTTCCATTCCTTGCATTTGATATGGAAATATTTGCTTGTTATCTAAAACGGAACATTAATAAACAATTTTGATGACTTTTAGGTTTAATCTCATGCAGGAAATAAGACAAACATTGATACATGGGTAAAATATTTCCTTGCTAGTTATTGGTTTGGTTAGAAAAGAAAATACCCTTCAGTTTTATTAAAAGGCAACACTCGAACACAAATCTATGAGATCATTTCAGTTTATTGCCAATTTTGTTTTCTAAAATAAATGTGAGTCAACTTTTCAGAATATTACAGAGAAGATATGGAAACAAATTATAAACAAATTTAAGAGTCTTTATGCTAATTCCATTTGTTACAAGAGGATCATGTGATGAAACATATTTCCGTATTCTTTAAAGGATCCAAATATGTAATGAAGATCAACATTGTGTGTATTTTGCAGATTTGATATAGTCATATTCAAATAACTTTATATCGATTTTGATCTTTGACTTCGACTAAGCATACTTTTATGTGAAGAAAAACTCAATCATCATGCATATGTTTAAAAATATATGTGCTAATGTGGTATATATAAATGCAGTCGATAATGAAAGTACCTTTCCAAGAAATGAGCATTCATATCTTTTACAAAAATCCACTACTGCTGATGCCGTGTCTGACTCAACTGCAAACTCTACTACACCAATGTCCTGGTGAAGTTGAGATGTTGAAATTCCTGCTGCCGATTTCTGTACAAGTGCAAATAAAGCATAACCCCAAATCGACGTAAACATTAAAGCACCCATGTTGTTATCAGTTGTACCCGTGCACATCCATACAATAAGGAAGTTTAAAAATAAAGAGAAATAACTAAAAACCAGTCATCCAGGGTGAAAAAGGACGATAACCCTTTTAATATGATGTTTCGTTTAAATGTATTGCACGGACGAAATATTACTGTGTACAGGGTTATTTTTACCTCGTGTAACTTACGCCCTTCTAACCTTGAAAATTTGCTTGGATACAGTTGTGTTGGAAGAAAGATCATTTGAAACGGAAAACAAATCGCACAGTATTGAATTCACTCGCTGACAACGAGAGCGAAAGGAGCAAAATAAAACGGGGTCAACCAGTTACCATAATATATTATTGTTTTCAATAAATATGTTTAATTCGATAAAACAATGCTAGAAAGCAGAGGTTTTCAGTCAAATTTTTTTCTCTACCGGCAATGCAAGCGCTTTTTTAAACATTAGTTGATAAGATTAATTATATACTATCTAATACTAGATCTTTCTGACCCAAAAATACTAATGGCTTTAGTTAATAGAAAAAAGGAATTTTGGGTAGAGAAGTGCACCCGCTTGCTAGTGAAGACGACTAATGTATAGGTCCGCTCAACGTGACTGGTAATTTATGAAGCTATTAGGTATCGGTGTGATGCTAGCGATTCTTAACAAGTGTTCCAATTGCTTATATCTTCAACGAAGAATTATCTACAACATTATTTTTAATCATACAGAGGAATAGGGATTTTTCCGTTATGAGCTTCCTTATCAAAATGATACAGCAAAGGATTATTCAAATGCTCGAAATACTTAACTCGTCATTTATTAATAATCATCCACCCTTTCTTGGGATTCGACGTACTTGCTTACAACTACATATCTATGTAGGTTCGTCAAATCTATTTCAAAATGGCGAATTTTTCCTATAGTTAATTTAATAAGTAGAAATTTATCCTCAAAAATGCTATTTTTATCTGTTTTTTTAATATAATCAAGTTTTTTTCTGTTTGTCATTTTGTAGAAGTTTGTATCATTTTATTTCTTAATCACTGACATTGTGTAAAAAGGTACGTAGTGCAAAATCCATACCGAAAATAAAAAAAAGAAGACAACTAATTATGTAAGAGCCAAACCAATACTGTTAAATCCTTAACAGGGCGTAGTGCAATACTTGGACAGCTTTAAAGGGTGGGGGTATATCAACATCATATTAACAGTAACTGTGAATTGCAAAAGCGCAACGAAAAGACAATTTTTAGGGGTAAAGGTCATCAACATTACTACATGTAGTTACTGGTTTTAAGCCAATATTATTGGTAAACCGCAAATCCTTGTCTAGGTGACTACGGCACTTTATCAAATATTCGCTTTTAAAACTATGCTTTCAAATAGATGAAAAATGATCGTAATTTGAGTTTAATTAATCCAACTTTTTATTATGCATTTCAAATACACGTTTAAAAAGCTGACTTGGATTTGTTTTGGTAATATGAACAACAATAGCAAATCGTCCTATTTACATGTTTAAAACTTGTTTTATATGAATCAACTCTAGTTTATTTTTCAAAGTTTCAAAAAAATTACTATCAGGTTCTTTTTATGGTCCATCTTAAAGTAAATTTTAATAGATATACATTTACTGAAGGAATATATATAAAACTTATTGTTTTCTGCACTTCGAAACAAATGCATTATAAAAATATAAAGATAGGGATTTTCGTCATTTTCTAATATGTGATAAGTTATATTTATTTACTTTTGTTTGTAAAATATGCTACACTTATCCGGTATGATATCATCAGGTTTATAGTAAGGGTCACCTTAAAATATCAAAATGCACTACTGGTTGCTATTTATTTCAGTATTACAGACGCAATTTTGTTCAATGACTTCTTTTTAACATAAGAAAAATAACCCCAAATACAGGATACCTCTGTAAACTTTTTATTAGTTATCATATTTATTATCACGCATTTAAACAAAGCTTCATTTTATCATAGCGTCGTATAAGCACAATTACAACTGTATTTTGTTTAGTGTTCAATGTGATTATTGGTATCGAAACAATCTATTTACGGGTTTAAAATTTTATAATATTATGCACTGTATATATTACCTAGAATAATAAGATTGTGCTAAATATGCGCAATAAAACTACAGCTCGTCACTTTAAATAATATCAATGCTAAAGGCAAATTGCCGAGCGAGTGAAGACGATCACTACTAGATGTAAAGTCAGGTTAACCGGAATTAATAACTAAATGAAAAGGTTTGGGAATCGGGGCATCAGTGACTTCATAACTGTAAAGTAATAATCCATTGGCATTCCCAATGGATTTACGGATGGTTTCAGGTAGGAAAGCAAACAATTTGATTATGTAAGTGCAACTAATGGCTAATTTGTTTTATATCATACCTTCTCTATATAACATTTTGTGAATTTTTTTTGGTTTAAACAGGTATGTGGATAATGTAGTATTTACCAGTATATTAGACGTAGTTTTTCTCTATGACTGGAAAAGGTTTGTACAATTTTGAAGATTTTATCAAGACTGAGTTACACGACAATGTAAAATGTACGTCCACACATGTGACATCTTTAGAATAAACTAAATCAAAATGTTTAGAGGTCTGCAGCTTATACATGTACAATCATTTCATTCATATCTTTTACAACTTTATGCTATTCTATGGCATGGGATTTTACGAAATGCTATGAGATTTCAATGCAATGCTGTGCAATTTGTATGCCATGCTATCAGAAATAAAAGCATTTAAAACCGAATTGATATCATTCTGTATCCTATGCAATGGTATGCTGTGGTATGATATGGCGAATGAGAATCTATGAGATTGTATGTTATCAAGATGCTAATGCTATGCTATGAGATTTTAATGATATGCTTTGCTATGGTGTATGTTGTAAAATATATGCTTGAACTGACTGTAAAGGGGTTGAAGAAGAGCGGCTATAAAAACAATCACAGTGCGGAAAGTACTGGCTGGAGTTAATTTTTTTTATTATATCTATTTCAAAATTAAGAATATGTAATTTCGCATGACAAGTACTGTAAATTCCTAATTAAACGCGAGGAATTAATATCCGCGTAAAATCGCTACGAGCCCGTCTCGCGAATTCTAAAATTTCGGTTTTAATTTTGGGAGACATGTAAACTACTTGAAACTATGATGAAATTTCGGCATTTGCGATTTTATGTTCTCGCGATTGGACTCGCGTAAAATAGGGAATCTACAGTAGTTTCCCAGCCGTATTTCATTACGCACATTTTCTTCTGATATAAATTAATTGGCTTTTTATACAAGAATTCCGAGTTACGGACGAAAAAACCCATATGAATCATGTTGTGTAACATTTGAAAATAGAATGAACGCCACTCTGCAACGCTGTGTTTTGTGACGGTAAACGAAATATTTCTGGAAAATTGTAAACAAGAAATCGTATTTCTCGGTCATAGTGTTAGCTAGCTGAAATGTCCCAGTAGTTACGACTGTGACAGCAAACAACTGGCGTATGAATACATCCGACTACAAAAATATCTTAATTGTTTGTACCATTTTAAATCTTACCATTTTCAAGGCATTCATAAATAAGTTACCTTTAAAAACCTTGCTTCTGAATACTTTTCATCGAAACTATCGCTTATTTTCAACTGAGTCTTTTCAGCGATGATGATTTGTGCATAGGTCCAAACTCTGTTTCTCTTCCGTTTTGCCACAGTATAGGAGAGTTGAATGAACCAACTCTCGAAAATATGGCGGACAAATCCTTTTATATATACGAGTCGAGATCAGGGTTGTTTTCTAAATGTTAGTTTTGGTAAAAAAAAAATCACTTGCCAAATCTAAGACAAATATGATAATCAATTTGTTTACCATCCAGACTGCTAAACAAAATTACAACTTAACTGATTATCAACAGAATTCAAATTGACCATACTAATAAAAAAACATATTATCGGTCTGAATTTAAATCAGTTTTTTTTCTTCTGAATTACAAACCTTGATTATCAAAAATGGAAAGTCCCTCCTTACTTCGTTCTGGAATTAATTACAACAGGTAGAAGGTCGGACTCCAGCCATCACTTGTTGCATGTATCACTTATGTATATCCAAGTACTACAAATTTGATGTATTTGCGATTTTTAAAAAATATGGGACCTAATTGCAGGTTCTAGATATTCAAGTGCACAAACAAATAATAAAGGCTTCTATCTAAACAAAATATGACCTGCTGTTGTACGCTGTATTCTGTTAATAGATTCTTTTTGAAATCATGGCAACATTTGCATTGTTAGTAAGGTTTTTGTCAATTAATGATTTTAAGGAAGGCACAGATATAAAATACTTATTCCAAAATTGATCTCTTTTGATATCAAACTGCCTTTGTCATAGCATATCTTCCTTCCAGCTATACACACTATGATTATGTAAACTACGATGCTGAATTTCATCAAGGTATAAAGATAAAAATTATATCAACAGTGTTTATTTTATGCCAAGAAGTAATGTTTTGTCATGGATGAAGGAAGAGCAACACCGGTCTCATTGCGCACTGTTTGCTAATTTATATACTGTACAGAAAAAAGTTGAATTTAAGAAAATAAATTCAAAATGTAAATTTAATAAAGGTAATACATTCAAAATGTATGATTTAATAAAGATAATAAATTCAAAATGTAAATTCAATAAAGATAATGAATTTAAAATGTAAATTTGATAAAGATAATAAATTCATAATGTAAGGAACTAACAATCGTGTTAGCTGGGCTGAAACGCTTTAAAAAACTTTACTCTAAAATATAAAACAGTTATTAACTTGCTCTCTGTGTCATTGCGCGTAAAATTGTATATAGATTATGACCCCTCGGAGACACTCTGACATTCTAGAACTAGAATTATCTTATTCATATGTTACAGTAGTGTTTGATCCATGTGGATAATTTCTAGCCTAATAATGTCACTGCTTCGTTTAGGAGACTTTACAATTGCCCCAAATAGGCGAATACACATGCATATATCATTTTGTTTATAAATATAAAAAATTGAACAAGAAATCATATTGACGCAAGCGTCAAATGGGCCGCAAAAATATAATTGTTGTATGAATCATTGGTTGTTTACATAAAAACACACCACAAAGAAGAAAATAAGAGTTGGTTGTACTAATTTTTATGGTAAATTTTAATATACTTTCAGCAACTTGGTTTAAAGTTTAACATTTTACTATTATCATTAAGAATCGATTTCGTTACTGTAAGCATTTCTAACGGAAATTGTATGATCATTGCCATAGTATGAAGTAGTGGAGAACACATTGATTTGTACATTACTCTAATACAAAGTTCAACTCATCATTTTTCTCTTGGAGATTATGTATTTCAAACCATTTTGGTTTTTGTTGTTGTTGCATTGTGTTGAATGAAAACTTAATGCATTAGTTTAATATATGATTTCAAGGGACCTCATAATAAAATAAAAATTGATTAGTTCAAATTTTCCAGTCAATTCAAATTTTCATTTCTGTCATATTCTTGCGTAAATAATTGATATAATGTCATTTCATTTCATTTCATATTTTCTACCACATTTTACATGGAAATATAATAAATACACACGCAAAGTCATTTTATTTGACACGGCACATAGAAATTCAAATATATCATTTAAATAAAATTTAATGACATTCAGGTCTTTAGTATTTCAGGTCTTTTGTATGTCCCGCATACCGATCCTGATGCATTGTTTTGAAAAGAATGAAGAACTCCGAAATTTCCCGAATAGACTATAGTCTCGATAAAAACGCACCAAATACGACAATCTACTAAGTATGACCTAGTTTTCATTTACGAGTAAAACAAAAAATATGTGATATTTTCTAAAAGGCATAAAACATATTTCTTCATGCAAATTTACTTTTAATTCATAAAAATAAGCATAGTATTAATTCTATTAAAAAAGAACTATCCCGCAGAAACGCAGTAACAATATTTAAATGTGTATCAAATAACGGACCGACTTCCGTAATTAAGCAATTTCCAAAATGTTAATGTGCATCAGGAGAGAAAAAGCAATCAATAAATGATTTAAAATTTGCTACTGTACAAATGTAAGAATGTATTAAGAATTCTGAATCTTTAGAACCAGGATAGATTGGGGGGGGGGGGGGGGGGAGTGAATGTGGAGTATGAACATTTATAATTTGAATCATTTATTGTTATTAATTTTAACTTGTCAATGAATACAAGGTAGAAATATGACCTCTGATCATATCTCAATAGATCATTTGTCAAATATGCAAGGTGAAATGTAATTTTTTTTAAGAATAACATTTTTTACCAGTTTATAAAAGTTTTAGACACCCAAAATATATTCTAATTTTAATAGATCATTTGACAATTAAGGGGGGGGCAGTTTATATTTGAGTTTCTTTAGGGATGGGGGTTCCAAGTCATATATTTGACAATTTTTTAATGTAATTTAAAATAAGACTAAGCCATACTCAGTCATGAACATGAACAGTATAGAACAAAACACAAACTAATACATGTATATATACATAGGAAGTATTACAAATCATAGATGGTTGATCTATATCTGGGTTCTTAAATTGAATCATATATCATGTACATATTATATAATTGTTTCTTTGTTCAAGGCATTTCAGATGGTATGTAGGTCAGGATCCCAAGTGCTCTTCCTGAAATTATCAAATATCATAAAAACCATTGAGATCCCCACCTTAATCCAAAGATATTATTCCTCCTTAGGTCATTGCGCATCAGATCATTATGGCATGTAAGTCATGACCCTAAGGGGTCATCCTGACCCCCTTAGAATCAGAAATTGTCAATTATCTTTATTTTTTTTTTATTTTTGATGATTCTTTCGCTATTAAATCTTTATTATTAAGTCTCCCGAATGAAATTTGGAGACTTATTGTTTTTGTACGGTTCTTAATACATGTATTATTATTATTCGTCTTCTTCTTTTTCTTCTTTCCCGCTCTTAACTTGTTTCTGAGAGATGGCTGAACAGAATTGTACAAAACTCTAGGATATAATAGGCCTGCATATCTAGTTGTGCACCCTGGTTTGATTTTTCTCATTTTGGGTTAGACAATAGACAACCACTTTTCGGGGGGGGGGGGGTCAAAAGGGTGTGGGGTCTAACATTGAACCTTGTAGGAAGAATCGTAGACTCTATTGTAAATGGTAACATGAAAACGGACAAAGATAATAATATAAGGTTTTCATAATCATATATTGACTGTCACTGACAATACATAGGGTTTATTACATCTGACCCCACCCCCCAGGAATTGGAAATTACCATATATCTCAGAAACTGTTATAATCATGACCCCTAAACCATATATATTCATGTTTCTGATGTCAAGGGGCATCAAATGTTATGTAGGTCATGGGCCCTGTGGGTGTCTTGACCCCCTCAAACAGCAAGTCCCTTAATATCTTCAAAACAGTTGAGATCCCCACCCTTAAACCATATATATTCTTGTTCCTTGTGTCAATGGGCATCAAACGGTATGCAGGTCATTTGCCCTGGGGGTGGTCATGACCCCCCTCGAACAGGAAGTGCACGAATATCTCGAAAACTGTTGAGATCCCCACCCCTTAACCATATATATTCTTGATTCTTGAAGGGCATCAAAAGGTATGTAGGTAATGGGCCTCAGGGTTAAATTTAATTTTTCAAAACCGTAATGCACATCTATGGAACAGTTTCTATCATATCCCAAGATATGATGTGTCTATCCATTTAATCATAAAAGGAGTTCTAGGATCTATGTTTTTTTTGAAGTGATAAACGTCAATTTTCTGCTACTTTTTGACTCCCTGGATGAAATTTAAATTTTTTAAACCTAACTGCACATCTATAGAACAGTCCCTATCATATCCCAAGATATGATGTGTCTATCCATTAAATCATAAGAGGAGGTCTTGGATCTATGTTTTTTTTAGTGATAAATGTCAATTTTCTGTTACTATCTGACTCCCTGGATGAAATTTAAATTTTTAAAACCTTATTGCACATCTATAGAACAGCCCCAATTATATCCCAAGAGATGACGTACATGTAGCTACTCCAAAAGTTGTAAGAGGAGTTCTGGGAACCATACTTTTTTTGCAAAAAAACCTGTCATTTTTTGTTGCTCACTGATCCCCTTAATAAAAAAAATTCTGGAACCTGATCACACCTCAAGATGACCCCCAATCATATTCTAGAAGATCATTTGGCTACTGACAAAAAAAATGACGTTTTTGAAACCATTTTTTTTTTGGTAAATAAAAGTCATTTTTCAGCCATTTAATGACCCCCATGACCAAATTGAAAATTCTGAAACCTTATTGCGCATCTATAGGATACCCTAAAACATATTCCAAAAGATGATTTGTCTACCGTTGAAAATGTAGGAGGAGTTAGAGGAAGAAGGTTTTTCGTGAAAAAACGTCATTTTTTACCAATTATTTGACCCCCAGGACTTACAGAGAATTTTTGAAACCTTTTTACAAAACAACATGATACCCCAAATCAAATTCCAAGAGTTCAGTTTGCTGGTTTATAAGATGTAAGAGCAGTTTGAGAAAGTAAAACGTGACAGACGGACGGACGGATGGACGGAACAGGGTAACAACAATATACCCGAACTTTTTTTAGAAAGTGCGGGTATAATGATCAGTGGAACAATTTATACACGGCTCAGATAATAAATGCATTTGAGAAGCAAATAGCAGAATTTAACTATAAACTTCAACACATTCAGCTGAACTGCAATTATAATGTTAAAAAATGGAATAAAGATGTTGGAAAAAACTGTATAAGTTGTGAACAAACTGACAATATTAAACATTTGATTTATGGATTTTCTGAAACAAAAAGAATATTAGAAAAAGTATCAGGAATATTTAAGTTGAATATAACATGGAAAACAATTGCATTATGTTTTTAACGAGTTTACAGACCCAACAAACATTTTCAATAATGTCATCTTTCGTGGAGTACAAAATATATAAATATAAAAAGTGTAGGCTACAAAACGAAATTCCAAACGAGAATGCGCTATTAAATACTCTGAAATTTATCTCTTTATCATTTTTACTTTATTACAGTGTCTGTGAGTGCAAAAAGTGTTAAAATTCAGTTGCAAAATTTTGAAAACACTAGCAGACCAACTGTAATTGTATTACTTTTTTTCCCCTTTTCTCTATATATTTGTGGATGCATATAAATTTCAAAAATTATTTTGTTTTATATATTTGTAATATATTGATACGAAAATTATACCAATCACAGAATATTATCCCCCTGTTTTTATTAGTCCCCTACCGGTTTCACCGGAGGGGACTATAGCTTTCCTCTGCGTCCGTCAGTCCGTCTGTCCGTCCGTCCGTCTGTCTGTCCCACTTCAGTTTTCCACACTTTTTTTCTTTATGCATTTTAGGAATAATATGAAACTTGCTGAACAGCTTCAAAATGTCAAACTACAGATCAAGTTTACACTTTTGTAGCGTCTGATTGACATATTTTCGAGAAAATTAATTTTTTATATTCCAATTTTTTAATATTCGGGTTTGTTATCGGGTTCGGTGTGTATTGAATAAACGAGGCCAGTATGTAGTCAGTAATAATATCGTGCGTTACTTGTACCATTCCTTTTATCATTTCTAACAAACAAATAAATTCTGTAAGATAGTGTCAAGCATTGTGTTGAAAATTTAATCGGCAGGGATTTTTTTGTATTATTACAATCGGGTTCGTTGTCGGTTTGGGCTGTTTAACTGTTTGGTTTGATTCGGGGTACAGGAGACTGTAAGAAATGATATTGTGCACAACAGTGCATTGTTTTCACAAATTTTTACCAGCGAATACAGAATAGACTTGGCGAAATTTCAGGAGATGAAAAATAGAGTATTATTTTACCAATTTTGTATTTAATTTCTATATCAATTATATATAGTTTTAATTTCCTCTGTTCTTTTATCTCTGATTAAAGCATGACATCTCGTTTACAATAGCTCTAAAATAGTTGTGTGCTTGGAAGCTTTCATACAATAATACAAACCGGTAGGATACGTGTATTGCTTATGCAATACTCTCAGAATGCTTGTTTTACATTACTATTATAAAATTTACATGTATGCATATATACCATGTGTTAATTCATATTTACGTCTATTATTGCTTTAAAAAGATACAATTATAAATACTATATATAATGTTTCACAGAATTCCTACTTATGATTCTAAGCATGCTTATTCCAGCAAATAAACAAACAAAGAAGCTAGCATCTGGGAATTTAAGGATGGAAAGAGTTTTTTGTTAAAAATTGACTTGTATCAAGTTTCCGGCAGATAAAATTGGATCATTATCTTTCATGCGTATGTTCCAGTTTTGAGATGTGTCTTGGAGACATTTCATTTCGCTATCAGTGATAAATATTGTTAAACAAAATAACCAACTTAAAAATATAATGATATATAATAATATAATTACAAATTAAAGGAACAATGAAACATAGTATGGGTGTATTAAGTGTTTTTATGCCCCTACATTCAAAGTTATAAATAGAGCTTGAAAAACTTGCTAAAAAATTTATAAGGTATCTAATTTATGTTAACTTATAAAAAGTAATCGTTTGATCCATCTCTTGATCGAAATATGATACATAAATATAAGCTTATATCATAAAAGTACGTGTTTTAGCCAAAAATGTTAAATCAGTTTTTTTTAAAAAGGAAACATCCAAGGCATGCTTGCTCGAATTCCATTTTAATATCATTGTATGATGTACATAATAATTTGAACGGCTATATGTGTGAAAACGGTGTTGACGCAAGATTACGCTCTATATTTCCTGTAATTGAATATGTTGAAGAACTTATGTTCATGCTTTTGATAAATTGCGGAAAAAGTTCCAATAGTGTGACATTTTAATTAGAAGCACGAAAAAGTATTATAAAACTTCTAAATTTCTGTAACTGACATAATCAGTTTTGTGCTTTGTTGAAATATATAATATCAATTTTTATATGATATTGCTTATTTTTAAATTTGAAATAATTGGGGCAGAATAAGACCTTATCAAATATAGTTCTTTGTTTGATTAAATACACATGTATATGCATCATGTATCTATGCAACAAAACGATAAGGATATCAAGAAGCAAAATGATATAAAAAAAACAACAAGAAAAGCAGTCAACAATTGGATAGATAAAAGTAATATAATTGCATTTCATTCTCTTGAATTACATGTGTACATACAAATCTGTTTCTGTTATTAAAAACAGACTACATCTGCATGAAATTTGTTGAACAACATAATAAGCTTCTACAATAATACAAGGTGTAATAAAAACCGCTTAAATGAATTCTCAAATTTTTCAATATGATATCACTATAAATATGATAAAGATTTCTGTACAAATGAACTATTTGTTCAGGACAACAATAACTGCTTCTTAATATTTTTTTCACACAAAGCAAATTGACTAACAGAAGATTGACCATAATTTTCGTTGTTTTTTTTTTCAGGTTGGGGGTTGGTATTGGGGTTGGGAATGGGGGGATGTGGGGTCAACCTTTGAAATATTCCCTGAACCAAACCATGGGGCAACATATAAATATAATATATATATTATGCAATGATTTTTAACAAATGTTTTTTTTTATATTTGAAGACAAAAGATATTTCCAGAGCAGTCATACCAAACATAAGGGTAGAATGTAAAAATTGAGCACCTTTTTTTTTATTTACAAAATCATATAAAGCCGCATCGTAAAAACATTTGAGAGAATCTTTTATAAAAAAATCTTTTATAAAATAAGGTTGGTAAATGAATATTTTTTATCCAAAAAATAATATATATTTAATAGTAAAACTACATACAAGACATTTCAACAAATCATTTAAAGTAATTTTTCAACTTCTGAAAATAAGAAAAAAAAATATTTTGAGTAGTTTTTGAACAGTAAGAATTTCCGGCAGGTTTAACTCGTATTGTTACAATGATCGACGTTGTATATGGAAACAGAAGCTAAAGGTCCAATGCTGAACAATTAGATATGGGTATTGAATACATGTAGTTTATTATACAGCATCATTGAAAATTGGACATCAGACTTTTCGCTATGGACAGAACGTTTTCATGTTTTAGAACCTTTCAAATCTGCTTGGATCGGTATCAGATATCTCTTTTGGCATCCGTAGTGATTTTAATATGTTACTTTGTTTCAATTTGGGCCAATGCTTATACAATAACAAACCAGAAACCAGAACTGCAATTATGACAATAACTGTTACAGATATGGCAACAGCGGTTGTTGAAGAATTATCATTGATCTTCTGGATGTCGGGAGTCTTCGCATTGTCTACAAATATATTGATGATATCTATATCACACTACTGGCTCTAAAAACCCCTGTCCGTATGAAAATCCCCTGTCTTCCCCTGTCACCCCCTGTGTTTTCACTGTCATCCCCTGTACATCCCCTGTGTGCCACTGTACAGAGCCCCTGTATACCCTGTCATCCCCTGTGCGCCACTGTACACAACCCCTGTGTGCCACTGTAAGCCCCTGTCACCCCCTGTACGCCCCTGTCACCCCCTGTACGCCCCTGTCATCCCCTGTAAGCCACTGTCTACCCCTGTGCATGCCCCTGACATCCCTTGTACTGTCTTTTACTGCTCGCTAAGTAAATAAATAGCTTTTAATTAATTCGGATTTTTAAAAATTTATATTAAGCATTCATGTTTAGACGGTGCTTGTTTTTTTTTGCATTTCATAGAGGGCAATATTATTACAAACGTGAATAATTTTGACTCAACATTGACACAAATCAAGATATACTTGTATACCGATAAACCGCTTATTTTATTACATGCATTAAGTTTATACAAATGACCGTGTTCTGTAATTTGTATAAAAAAAAGAAAGAAAGAAAAATAAGTGGAGGAGTGCGTGAAATCTGCAATGTTCTGTGCCCTGTATAATAACACAACATGATCAGCACGTGCAGATAACCACACACCGATCAAAATGATGAAATGATATATTTTGAATGTTTTGACCAGTGTAATGATGCATAGAATTAAACAGCCTTTATGAAGTTCATGTAAATCGCTGATAATTGCTGTCAGTATTGTTTTTTTTATAAATCATGAGAGAGAGAGAAAGAGAGAGAGAGAGAGAGAGAGAGAGAGAGAGAGAGAGAGAGAGAGAGAGAGAGAGAGTTGATTTTTTTCGGAAAGGGGGATTAGACTGGTCCATTGACACTTTTAACTTCTATCAGCTAGTGTGCACTTTCCAGTTGAGTTATCTATATGCATTATTCTATAGAATTGTCCTCATGCATATACACTGTAGAGCAATGATACCGTTAATGGATGATTTAATGCGTGACTGTATGCAAATGCCGGTAACGGGGTACAATTTAATTATACACACATGTATTATCTTAAACAATGGTCCGGGTTTCGGATCAGAAAAATATCAGGCATTTATTTAAATTTTATTTCATTTGAAAAATGAAAAATATAAAAGAGCAATATACAGTTTTAATTCATATCACTGTGCCAAATAATGTTCTGAATTTAAAGCTCTTCAATCTTTTCATGTTTGAAATTCTCAGAACTGAAAAAATGAAATTTTCAATTTCTTGTTTCTGTACTTGACAGACTGGGAAAAAAGGTCATAAGGTGTGTTTGAACAACATATTGCATTATTGTGTAGCATTATCGAGCATCCAGACCTGAGAAGAACGTGTGTGTATATACAAGTACACGTGTGTCTGTCACCTCATTGTTATTAATCTCGCTACCGTGCACTGCAAATTGTCAAGAAGGGCTGTATACAGTATATAGCTATTATATAATCACTGACCGACCATTCAGATCTGAGGAACAGTGTGTATATATACGTGTACACGTGTGTCTATCATCTCTTGCTACCGTGAACTGCAAATTGTCAAGAAGGGCTGTGTACAGTAGCTATTATATAATCACTGACCGAGTGAAATAATGTCAACATCTTCTCCTTTGAAAACTGTAGCTTCAATCAGCTAGTTGTTAATCATGTGTCTTCAAGTATTTTGATCAATTGATCTGGTCTAGTATAAAACATTGATGTATTAAAAATCAATATGACAGCTCTAAGTTAATCTAAATAATTATAGAAAATTGGTTATGAAAATTAATTAGGATTGCATGTTTACATATTAGGAAATTAATTCCCGATAAAACTATTAGTAACTTTTCATTAAAAATCAATGCAATCTCTCTCTCTCTCTCTCTCTCTCTCTCTCTCTCTCTCTCTCTCTCTCTCTCTCTCTCTCTCTCTCTCTCTCTCTGTATAAGCTCCTTAGGCTACATGTAAAGAACACACTAGTTCTACATTTACATGTATGTTGTGTATGTTCTGACCAGGGCTGCGGAATGATAAAGAATAGGTAATAATAATTAGGATTGCATTTTTACTAGGAAATTAATTCCAGGGTAAACTATATAATTAATAAATTTAATTCAAAATCAATGCAAACTCTCTCTTTCTCTCTCTCTCTCTCTTTCTCTCTCTCTCTCCAATTAGCCGGTCAGAAACGTATTGAACAAACATAATAAAATAATTTCTTAGGCAAATTTATATAAGCTATTGAAGCTTTATTTTGCTATGCACGGGAAATTAATAAAGGTATAACCAAGAACTTGGTTAGAAAAAAGAAGAAAGGTGTACTCTATCGTTACATAGCTGATTATAAATTCTATATTCTGACTGATTTATTGGTTTTAGTTCGCTCCTATATGTTTAGATATATACAAAATTAAAAACCATGTGCCGCGTGTGATCTTAGTTTCTAGTGTGTTGTTTATTACCAAGAATCATATGATTCATAGGCTTAAGATATTCATAAGTAAAGTGTACATATATCTGTAGACAATTCAAAAAAATGAATAATTCACTCTAGGTTGTATTCTTATGTCTTTTTTTTTCAAACATTAGGGAGTAGCGATGTTCCCGAGCTCCAAAGGACAACATGCACTGAGGCTTGAACACCTAATATAAAAAATAATTCCCGCCTTCACCTGAGGTTTACCACCCGGTGAATCTCAAATCTTTTTTTTGTTAGCATGATTATTAAAGTATCAATAAATTATCAACTAAAACATGTGATTTCTAAAATTACGATAACAGTGTGTCTTGTGATTCGGCGCTGTTGAGTGCAAATATAGCTCAAAATATAACACATGTGATTTCAATAGCTGGATTAAGAAAATGATATTAAAAAAAAAAAGTCAAAAGCCGTACAGGGGATGTCAGGGGCATGCACAGGGGTATACAGGGGCTTACAGGGGATGACAGGGGCGTACAGGGGGTGACAGGGGCTTACAGTGGCACACAGGGGTTTTGTACAGGGGCGCACAGGGGATGACAGGGTACACAGGGGTTCTGTACAGTGGCACACAGGGGATGTACAGGGGATGACAGTGAAAACACAGGGGGTGACAGGGGAAGACAGGGGATTTTCATACGGACAGGGGTTTTTAGAGCCAGTAGTGTCATTAACAGATTTTCCCCGATAATTTAGAAATTATTTTAAAAAAAAAATAGATTATGTCTCAGTGCTAGTGTTTTTTCCTTCAAAAAAGTTCCTTTTATAATGTTGACATCTTAAAAAAGAATATGTTATATACATGTGTGCACGATTAGGATAGAAATTCATATGCACAGACTTAACGTTGTAAGAAAAACAATGAAAGAGAACGTAAGGCATCATATAAATGAATGTGTTTCTGTAGTGGTTATTGTTTGGAGCTGCTTTTCATAGTCAGACAGGAATACATGATTTATATACCAGATATTTATCATTATTATTGACTACGATCATACATTGGCCTCTAAGGTCTATTGGTCGAAGGTTAAATACGCATTGATTGGTCAGTGATAAATGAAATAAACGCTTCCTATCCAAAAAGACCCGCGCTGGTATCTGTGATATACCACGTGAAATTAAGTTTAAAAAAATTGGTCACTAGAGGTATTTGAGAGGAGTGATGCAACAACCATGTTTTTAGCTCACCTGAGCTGAAAGCTCAAGTGAGCTATTCTGATCACATTTTGTCTGTCGTCCGCCTGTCTGTCCGTCTGTCTGTCTGTCCGTAAACTTTTCACATTTTCAACATCTTCTCAAGAACTACTTGGCCAATTTTAACCAAACTTTGCACAAATCATCCTTAGGCAAAGGGGATTCAAAGTTGTAAAGATTAAGGGCCACACTCGTTTTCAAGGGGAGATAATTAGAAATTAATGAAAAATTTCGATAATTTTTCAAAAATCTTCTTCTCAAGAACCAGAAAGCCAGGAAAGCTGAAACTTGTGTGGAAGCATCCCCAGGTAGTGTAGATTCAAAGTTGTGAAATTCATGACCCCCAGGGGTAGGGTGGGGCCACAATGGGGGGTTGAAGTTTAACATAGGAATATATAGAGTAAATCTTTAAAAATCTTCTTCTCAGAAACTAATCAGCCAGGATAGCTGAAACTTGTGTGGAAGCATCCTCAGGTAGGGTAGATTCAAAGTTTTGAAATTCATGATCCCTGGGGGTAGGGTGGGGTCACAATCGGGTGGTCGAAGTTTTACATAGGAATATATAGAGTAAATCTTTAAAATTTTCTTCTCAGAAACTAATCAGCCAGGATAGCTGAAACTTGCCTGGAAGCATCCTCGGGTAGTGTAAATTCAAAGTTGTGAAAATCATGACTCCCGGGGGTAGGGTGGGGCCACAATAGGGGTCGAAGTTTCACATAGGAATATATAGAGTAAATCTTTAAAAATTTTCTTCTCAGAAACTAATTAGCCAGGATAGCTGAAACTTGCGTGGAAGAATCCTCAGGTAGTGTACATTTAAAGTTGTGAAAATCATGACCCCCAGGGGTAGGGTGGGGCCACAATGGGGGTCAAAGTTTTACATAGGAATATATAGAGTAAATCTTTGAAAATCTTCTTCTCAGAAACTAATCAGCCAGGAAAGCTGAAACTTGTGTGGAAGTATCCTCAGGTAGTGTAGATTCAAAGTTGTGAAAATTAAGAACCCCCGGGGTTGGGCGGGGCCACAATGGGGTGGTCGAAGTTTTACATAGGAATATATAAAGTAAATCTTTAAAAATCTTCTTCTCAGAAACTAATCAGCCAGGAAAGCTGAAACTTGTGTAGAAGCATCCTCAGGTAGGTAGTGTAGATTCAAAGTTGTGAAAATCATGACCCCCAGAGGTTGGGTGGGGCCACAATGGGGGGGGGGTCGAAATTGTACATAGGAATATATAGATTTAATCTTTGAAAATCTTCTTCTCAGAAACTAATCAGCCAGGAAAGCTGAAACTTCTGTGGAAGCATCCTCAGGCAGTGTAGATTCAAAGTTGTGAAAATCATGATCCCTGGGGGTAGGGTGTGGCACAATGGGGGGTCGGAAGTTTTACATAGGAATATATAGCGTAAATCTTTGAAAATATTCTTCTCAGAAACTAATCAGCCAAGAAATCTGAAACTTGTGTGGAAGTATCCTCAGGCAGTTCATATTCAAAGTTGTGAAAATCATGATCCCTGGGGGTAGGGTGAGGCCACATTGGGGGAGGGTGTTAAAGTTGTACATTGGAATATATAGTAAATCTTTGAAAATCCTCTTCTCAGAAACTAATCAGCCAGGAAAGCTGAAACTGGTGTGGAAGCATCCTCAGGTAGTGTAGATTCAAAGTTGTGAAAATCATGACCCCCAGGGGTAGGGTGGGGCCACAATGGGGGGGGGGGTTGAAGTTTTACATAGGAATATATAGAGTAAATCTTTGAAAATCTTCTTCTCAGAAACTAATCAGCCAGGAAAGCTGAAACTCGTGTGGAAGCATCCTCAGGCAGTGTATATTCAAAGTTTTGAAAATCATGATCCCTGGGGGTAGGGAGCGGCACAATGGGGGGGGGGGGTCGAAGTTTTACATAGGAATATATAGAGTAAATCTTTGAAAATCTTCTTCTCAGAAACTAATCTGCCAGGAAAGCTGAAACTTGTGTGGAAGTATCCTCAGGTAGTGTAGATTCACAGTTGTGAAAACATGATCCCTGGGGGTAGGGTGAGGCCACATTTGTGGGGGGGGGGTTAAAGTTTTACATAGGAATATATAGAGTAAATCTTTTAAAATTTTCTTCTCAGAAACTAATCAGCCAGATGATTCTTTATAATTGTTAAGACTTTGGCTCCAGGACAATTCTTCGGCCTCACAAGAAGGTTCAGAGTTTGATGTAGCTTAATATCCCATATATAAACAATTGTAAAGGATCTTTTTGAGGACTGCAATACTCAACATGTGATATGACTATAAAATCATCCTGTTAGAAAAGGGACTAATGATTATAAACATAAGAATATCCAGCGGGGAAAATGGATTTTATTTATACAGGATCTACATGTATTATTGTACATTGTCCAGATTGTTTGTATTATGACTCCATTAAAGCTGAACACCGCTCGTAAATAGGCACCGTCACACAGATACCTGGTATATAAACCCTTCGATTTCGTTACACCCGATTGCACACCTGAACCTCGTGGCCGACATGTAGTATTCCTTTCGTGGTCTTTAGATTTTATGCATTTTTTTCTTATCTTGTGTTCATTTTCTGTTCGTAAATAATGCATTGACCAATTTATTTGATGTTAGTATTCTTCTGGCTTCAAAAAGTGCGTAAAATTTGATAATTTCATCGCGACCGGGTAACACGGCGAGGCAAAATGTACGTCCACACAGGTGAGACCTCTACAGCGAAGTACTTTGAACTGTTTAGAGGTCTGTCCCTTATATAAGGGTTGTAGGGACAGCAGTGATTAAAGAGAAATATGGCGGACAGTGCCTATTTACGAGCGGTGTTCAGCTTTAAGCTGATTTTATCATACCTATTGTTCCTCAGGTGAGCGATGTGGCCCATGGGCCTCTTGTTAAGTATAACGAGCATTTAAATAAATTAAGATCAGACGACACGTTCCTCAAAAATCTTTTTTGTATCTCCTCGTAATAAAGAGTTCCAATAAAAAATATTAATTTTATAATTACTTTAAAAATGATCAAAATTTACTTGGATTTGGTTATATGTCTTGATGGTCGAGTGGTTAGAACCGTGGCAGCTCTTTGCCAGAAGCGTAAAGGTTCTAGAGGTCGTGAGTTCAAAGTCCCGCCCCGGCGGAGATATTGTTCTAATATAGTGAATTTCGCTGTGTTGTAGATGTATTTATTTTTATATATGCAATTCGAGTGTATTTTCAAGAAGATTATATAGGATATTGCATACTCTAGTATTTTGCAGAAATGCATGGTAAGGTACCATAATTTTTTGCAAGAAAGCTTGTCAAAGTAGTAGTAAACCATTAACAATTTCCTGGAAAAAGTTATCTAAAATTGAGGAACGTGTCGTCAGACCTTAAGCAGAAAATATCGCACCTTTTGAGATTCCATGAAAATGAAGCCTCCAGGATATAAGAGTGGCTAAAATAAAAAAAGCTCACATTTAGCCTTACGCATATACATGTACAACTATATTGTTTTTTACAAAAAAAATGCACAATTTATGAATCTTTCTCTTTCATTTGTGTCATGTTTTCTTAGATAAAAATGAATACCTGAAACATCATGTGTATTCAGACTATCTTCAGGTTCGTACTTCATTGATAGGTTCCATTTTCCTTGAAGGTTTTCTCCCCAGAAATGTACGGATGTAAATGTCCAGGTGCCTTTTTCAGATACATTATGTGTATTATCAGAGTCTTTTGGCCTCGGGGTCATAAGGTAGGACACAGTTCCCGAAGGTGACTCCAAAATCAAAGTAAAATCTCCTCTTCTTGATTCATACGAAAAATACACATCTATCTGAACCTTTTCTAGAGAACGTATTGTGCAGTTTTCACCAGTCTCTTTAATTGAACTGGTTAACTCTGAGATTGTTGTTTTAGACACATCCCGCGAATTGTTTCTATAATAAAACGGTAGGAAACTGTGATAATTTCAACCTTTAAATATCCTAGTTATATATGCTTATGATTATCCAAAATAAAGAATATGCTTACATGTTTTTGTTAACGTTCTTTGTTTCAGAGGCACAATACAGTTGTTGGTCTACTAGGGTCCAGGTCTTTGCGAGGGACACCATTGCTTCTGCATCCATCATTCCAAAACCGACAATCTGACTCACTAACATATGACATTTGAAGAAATAAACATGACGGGCTTTTGCACAATATAAACTGCTCGAAATATTCTTTAAAATAAGTTTTTTTGAATGAATCTTTTCCATCTACTTATACATTAGTCAAAATTTCTAACGCCCTAGCCAAGTGTTTGTATTATACTGTTCGTAATTCTAATTGTTTTGATCATAACAATAATCAAATAAAAAGAATAAAAAATAACAGCCTTTTAATTATAAAACTCAATCACAATTATTTCAAGGGCTTTATAAAAAATATCAAGACGGTACAGAAACCCTAAGATATTAAAATCACAACATTAATACCTCATACGTTCCCCAATTGCACTAATAATAACATCTGATAGAAATCCCATGATTTAACTAAAAACCTTAGTGAAATGTTATTTCATTTGTTTATGTAGTCTAGTTCTGCGAAATTCGGATGATGAGGAGCTTTCTCAATCTTGAATTTATATCGTCCCGCTCATAAAGACAAATGATCTCGTCTAAAATGTACTGTGTTGTTGTCAAGCTGTACTGTGTTAATCGGAAAGGTGAGTTACCCTAATGTAGCGGTAATGTTGACCTGCCGTTACATGACGTTTTGGCCTTCATGGTGAATCTTCAACTCTTCTGATTGCACTGAACTTTTTGTCAAACTTTAGAATGATTAAGTGGTGTCTGTAAAAAATCTAGCGAATTGTGATGAAAATTATGAATATGAAATAGGTGTTTTTTTTGTATAGAACGTCATTTTTATAGGTCAAAAGTAAATACAGCAAAACATGTGATAGGAAAAAAATCCAATTGCGAACCGAGCTCGGTTTGGACCACCACCCCGACTGACCTTGAAGATTCTTGGGCAGACATATCGAAGACGCATTCAACGCTTTTCAACAAAAACGGTCATGGTCGAGTAATTACTTACTCGATTACAATTTATTGACCGAACAGTTGGGCATTTCAAAAAGCAGTCGATAGTGACAACGACCTAAATATTGATGTTTAACTTTGTAAATAATAAAAAAAAAGTCGGACGTTAGAAATTTTCGCCAATATAAATAACTTTATGGAAAACAACCCAAAAGATAATTTACCATTAAACCCTGCTCCATTTTTTTGCCAAGGTTGTTTCTCAAAACCATCGTCAATGTTGTGTCGTTTACTTGTCTGCACAATCAGATGTTGAACATCTCGCCATGTGAGCGAAGGACTACCACGAAAATGTCATTTGTATTCAAAGTAGTGAAAGCAGGACGATTAAAATCTATTATATTTGTTGATTTCATTTGATTAAAACACTTGTCTTTGCAAATAATTTGGTAAATTAGTAAGTTTAAAAGATAATGTAAAATTAACAACATTTTGTTTTGATAAATGCATGATGTTAAATAAATGATGTTATTTTACTTTCATGTCAAATACTAAAATCTAATTGGTTAGACGCAGTTTATAATCCGTTCTGTTACCCTGAGCAACACACATGGCAGGCAACGGGTAACACAACGAATTGTTACATGCGCGAAAATTATGCGCATACGGTTCGTAGTAGAATTCACGCCATTCTTAAAGGAAAAAAATGAAAGAGTAAAAACAGTAAATTTTTCTTAGGGGGAGGGGGTAACTCCATGATAATTCAATTTCTTTTATGTAAATTTTTGAAAATTATTTGCTGCGAGAAAAAGAAAGTTGGGATGCCAGCCCCCCCCCCCTGCCCCCCGCCCCCCCCCCCCCCCCATTTCCTTCGCATCGGTTGACAGTGGTTTTATCTGGTGTGATAACTGTTTTCAACTGTTGCCCTGAGGCTCCCAAATAGGCACTTATTATATATCATGTACATGTATTTCTATATAAAAATGATATAAACGTACATGTAAACATCCGTCCTATAAAAAAATCTAAAGCTCTTTTAGACACGCATAAAAAAGTTACAAAAACATAACAGGGCATCACAAAAAACCATGCTTTATGCTGTTCACAAGTAAAAAACTACTAAAGAATCAGTCGCAAATACCCAAAGTATTATTACTTTGCTTGAAGAGTTAATGCCACAATTGCTGAAGCTTGTGGAGCCGAAAAAGACGTTCCCTGTAGGTTGCTGTTGCTGATACATGTAGAGTTCAGAGATGTGGAAGTCTGTAGGAATAAAAGTTAAAAAAAAATAAGAATTGGTTAATATGCATCAGATTAATTATCTCTGTCGATTGCAAAAATCAATAATTATGAACGCAATATTAAAAATACGACTCTTTTAAACTATTTTTAAGGAACATCCACAACATTTGAAGAAATTTCGCATACACGTCTTTTTTTCTTCTTTGATATAAAAGGTTCTTGACTGCTTTCGACTTGAAAGTGACAGGGTTTTAAATTTATCATTATTCATAAAAACTAAAGTCTTATTTATTTTTCCACAATGCCCACTGCGCATGAGCATTGTCGGTAACTAAGAACTTAGACGCACTTACGACTGTAACAGACGTACGACAACGTTATTACCTTACGACAGCTTTTGTGAATAGCACCATAAACGTAAACGTACGTTTGACGTAAGTTTAAGGTGTAATCGTAGACGTACGATTTTTTGTGAATAGATCCCCAGGGGCCCGTTTCACTAAAAGGCGTACGCCTGGCGTAACTTTACGCCTGTCGTAAGTCCGGACTTAATCAAATATTTTGACTAAGGTCCGTTTCACTAAGTTAAGACAAAAATCTACGCCTAGCCAAGGGTAGTCGTAAGTTAAGGCTTAAATAGGATTTGACTGCTAATTCTGTTGCTGAGAATATCGGTGCTGACCGTATTGTTAAATTGTACAATTTGTCATGTAAATTTTATTAATTTCATATGAAATTAAGAAAATAGAGAGTTTTGATAGGTGGTACCAATTCTCGAATAGAAACTTTCTTACCATGTTTTATGACCATTCTTTATATTTGCACCTGCCGTTTACATGTTAAAATGACATATTTAGACAATCGATATATAGTTTTCATTTGATTATTTTTATCCAATAATTTGATTTCCGTTTCATATTTTTTTTGTAAATTGGGCAATGAATAAATCAGAAAATATAGAAACATGATGCACATATAGTATAAAGGTATATTTGTGTAAGAAATGTCTAGCATTTTAAACATTTTACCCCCCCCCCCCAAACTTCCACGCTAAATATGTGGGATATTTTGAAATTTAAAACTCACAAAGTGAATTATTGACTTTTATATTTTCCTCTTTTTTTATTTCATTTTTTTGGTGAGTAAAAGGTGTTAGCTTAGGTAGTCTAACTAAGGTTAATCACAGAAGTATTTTCAGCATAGTTGAAATGTAAATACCAAAATATGATGAAAGCTCCAACTATGTTTTAGAGTCGTCAAAAGTCCCTAATTTTTTTTTAAGTATTAGATAATTTATTTATCATTCAACCGATGCAAAACATTGACTCCAGATTAAATAGATTTTATTTCGTAGGTTACATACACATCCTCTTTATTAACTTCAAATTTAGATGAAGCCTCGTTCAATATACTAAATACACATGTAAATGTACTTGGGTAGTTTATGTTGAGTCCACCATACGTCTGACACATACTCAGTACCTTGGATCTGATAATTTTGGTGAAACATTTACAAATAAACGTGCATGCACTTATGGTTTGTATGCACCCTTTCACTTAAATAATTCGAAACAAAAACTAACTTCGAAAAAAAAAAATTAGACTTGGAATTCATCAATTATTTCCTAGGTCAGTTTTGCTCCACAATTTACATTGACACAAATCTTAATATGAAAGTAATAAATATATTTATCCGAGCCTCTTCGGGTTTTTTTTTTCGTCTTTTTGCATGAAATATTAAAATTTCGTTATTTTAAGTATCTGTTGTATGGTTGTTTATTGTCCAATCCATGGTTAAAAAGCCCATTACTCCATTCATTCGCTATATTTTCTATATTTAAACAAATTCACTGATTTTCTTTCAATAATATAGTAAGAGGAAACCAGAAAATTTAATTAAAAATATTTATACTCTGGCGAAAATTGACGCATGATCAAAAGAGAAATTCCAAGGGTGTTCGAAGCATGGTGAAATCCCCGTAGATATCGATAACAAAATAGTTCTGTTGAGTTAATAATTTTGAATGAACATATCCTATTTGCTTCATCAAATATATCTTTCAAATGAAACATTTTAGCAAGTTTTGCTGTGTGATTTTGTCACTTAACAGGATAAATATGCCTGAATACTTTACAGTTCTCTCTCTCTCTCTCTCCTCTCTCTCTCTCCCTCTCTCTCTCTCGCTCTCACGCAAACACAATTGACAAGTTTCTATGTTTTTATCTATCTAAAGAATATATATCTATCTATATATCTATTCATCTATCTATCTTCCTTTCTACTGTTTATCATCTGTCTTGCGCATGTGCATAAGCTCGTTGTCAAGGACGTAAGCCTGGCCTTAACTTAGTCCGATACTAGTGTTTATGGCCAGGCGTACGCCTCTTAGTGAAACGCAGTTTACGCCGGACTAAATTTTGGCGTACGCCCTTAGGCCTAACTTAAAGGAAGTGAACATGAAAAAAATAATTGTTGCTTAATAAATTATAAAAGCCTTTTGAAACTTAAAAATGAGGTCTGTTACCTATTTATTTATTTCTATCAAGAGATTTTATCAATTTAACACTCTCAGTGAAAGGTTTATGGAGGTAATCCATTAATCCCCAGCATGCATCTGTTCTCTGACGTAGATAAGCCACATTGCTGCTGGTGACTGGGTCAATGTTGGAACTAGGCCAGTGTTTATGTACAGAGTTGATAAAAGTTGAGGAGAAAAATTATGCCTTAATGTGAAGAAAAATTTTGTGTACTGTCATGAGAAGACACGGATTTAGTACATTTCTATAAATGAACCTCAGATAACTATTTATGATTTGTACAAAAAATGAATATAGATAAATTAATTTGTGAAATATAAGACCATCACATTCCAGATGTTTGTATGGAGATGCATGTGTCAGTCAGTGTTTACATAAATAAAATGCTGTTTTTAGATTTCAATTTAAATTAATATCAAATTGTAATTCCATTTTCCATGTGGGGTTTCTTACCGTTACTTTTTATTTAAATGCCCTGGAAATTTTTCTAATTTGTTTTTTTTTATACATAAGATCTTGATGATATGTACGCTGTTTCTGTTTATGCTGTCAGAAGAATAACAGGACTAAGACACTTTTTAAAAGTCAGGATGCTGTGCAATGCACCTTGTGTGCTCATTTATGTAGCACACATAATGTTCAAACTCATAAACAAGAAATTCCCGAGTGCAAGAAAAAATAGGTCACAATAACACTGATCCACATTCCATTCTAGTTACATGTCACATTAACTGCTGGTGGGAATGCATCATTCTGAGATCCAAAATCTTCCTCCATAAACACTGTTTAAAATGACAACTCTTTTCATTCCTTTCAAGTTTCCATTCACATTTTGATGATGGCATTTTATCCCTGTTACTACACGTGTGTAAAAATGCAATGTGTCTCACTGACGGCAGCATCAGTGCTGCCCTCTCTTAGATGCTTAGAGATAACCCAGCAGGGAGGTAATGATTTTAACAATATGGCAGCGCTCATGGATTGCAAGAATTAGTTATTCTAAGTGGTATATCTTTTTACTGAGGAAAGCTCTGTCTAAACGGTTTTCAGATATCATTATACACATCAAACAGACAAATTTGAGCCCTTGATAATTTTTTCATGTTCACTTCCTTTAAGTTTCGTCGTATATTACGCCTTTTAATGAAACGGGCCCCTGGTTTTGGCGATATAATCATGTTTTTAGTTCATGAAAATCGCCTTGTTTTGACGTACCGTCATAAAATGAAAAACTGCAGGGATGTCGAGGACTCATAAGCAGATTAAAGTTTTCTAATATTACCAAATATCGTTCCGATATGCTTGAATATGTTGTAGAGAAAGCTGAAGCGCAAACTTCAGAATAAGGAGCTGCCTTTTGATCAATGCCTATACTCGTTATTGGAATTGTATAAAGATTGCTGACGTAACCATTCGCGTTGCAGTTGTCATCTTTCCCGCCATTGCCTGCAGCAAATACATATACAACACCTTTTCCATTTCGTCCCTGAATTGAATTAAAAAAAACATGATTAATTCTTTAAAAGAAAAGCAGTACCCATTCGTTGACTATTTGTTCTATACCTATTATGAGTTTTTCATATAATCATATTGAACGTTTAATAATAACAACAATTATTACATTATTATTTTCGGAAGATGGTTTATAAAGTTGAAATAGCTAATAACCTTTAGATGTGCATTTTTTCTCTTTTTATATGGTTGTAAAAAATATGATTTGAAAAAGATCTCAATAATTCAATGGTGTTAAACAAATCAAAGACTATTTGCAGTAGAGATCTTATCAAATGAAGATCAGTTATATTTATAATTTTTAATCGTAAAAAGAGAAAATGACATCAACAATAAAAATACAGTCAACATAAGTTACATCTGAATTTTACCATATTTCAATAATGTGTTTTATTCCCTAATTGAAATCATTTCCCCGTGCTAAAATTTTGTTCAGACTCACATTTATTAGATATATAAAACGCGAAAAAGTAATATAATCAGTTTCCTAGATACTAAGCGGATTATTGCAAAAAAATAAAAAAAATTAAGTTTTTTCTCTCGAAAATATAGATACATTGAGATCACGAACGGGGTTACGACCACAGACTTCCATATAGTTACAATCATAATTAAAACATTTCAAGGGTAAAATATTAATAAACTATGGTAATACTTTAGCTACTTTTATACACTTTCATGGTAAATATATATAACAATTGATTTAAATATACATGTATATGAAATATAATCAGAGAAGAGATTTCTTTGGTGATACACTTGGGCAATGGAGGTAGCACGCATTGCGTCGAAAATTAACATAACTCAATTTTTCTGCATTTTAAGCCACCTTCAGACCTGCATGATTCACCCAAAACATCATTTCCTTATTTGTTAGTTTAGTTGTAGGTTGATCTGTTTCATAATTGCATGTATTTAAAGTTATATTGATGTTAAAATTTTTTTAGACTTACCAAAGTTACACCATCAACTAATGCACTCTCGATAACACGTCCCAATCTATGATATAGCGATCCATCTTTGGGTCCCCAGCTGTTTGAATATATATCTACCCTACTTAAATGATAACTGAGGGCTTTTGCTTCGGTAATGCCGGTGATTGGTACGTCCGAGCCAATTAATCTTACACCTACAAAGGATTACGCAGAGTTAAATCAAACCATAACTTTGCTGGCGTTTTACATGCCAGAGAAATTTGTATTTGGTTCATGTACCTATAATTGTAGAAGCGTGAGCAACTCCAACTATACACACGTCATTATTTGCTTCTGCTGCAATTAGTCCGGTAACTTCTGTACCATGGCTTTTGCGAATGACATAGAAAATAAGCTTTAAACACCATTTCAGCCTTTATTAACTCTCCTACTCTCACTTCTTTCCATATGCTTGTTTTGTCCAATTACAAAATACCTAAAGTTTTATATTTACCTTTTTAGGAAGTTTTTAACAATAATGGACATGTTTGAAAATATGAATTTGAAAGGCTATTAATAACTCTAAAATGAAAATACTTTTTAACTTATCTTCAATCATAAAAATTAAACTATATGTACATATACCTGTCAGTGATTCTATCTGGAGTGATATCTGAATCTTGATCTATGAAGTCATAACTGTGATAGGTATCCTGAAAAAGAAATAATGATAAAGTATTTTATTTAAGATTTTTAAAAATTTAAGATTTTTTGTAATGTAGAAAGTGATATTTAAATCATTTCAATATTTCTTACAATATTTTTTCTGAGATCTGGATGGTCGACTTGGATGCCATCGTCGAGAACAGCAATGGTAATTCCAGAGCCATTCAATCCGTGTCTCCAAGCCTCCGCTACTCTTGTGTTTGGAAAGACATCTTCGTTCTTTTGATGGATTAAAAAGATATATGCTTTTGTTTGATGAGTTCAAAATAATATAGTCCTCTCATCTTTTAGGTTTCAAAATAGCAGTGATTTTCAGATGATTATTTTTTTTTATTTGAACTCAAGATAAGCAAATAAACATCATATTACAGTACCAGGTTCCACATATTTGACCATTGAGGGTCATTTGTTCTTAGATGATAAATGTGGAAATATTGCCTTTCTAAACTTTTGATCTACAAAAAAAATAACCAATTATTACATGTAACTTTAAGATTTGCTCGGTCTAATCTTTGTTTTCAGAAATGCCTCACATATATTTTATAACCTACGAATGTTAAAATACGGAAAAATCAAATAGCTAAGTAAACCTAAGTATATGCTGAGTCTAAATCGTTTAATTTTGGACTTACAAAACGTAGAAATTCATGTGCATTGGAAAATCATGTGAATGGTTTTCTCCTTCATTAATATTTATATTCAACCAAAATTGAATTCTATATCGCCTTGCATCTTTACCAATATAGAAACTAAAACAAATAACCAATCACCAAAAAATATTGTACACTATTTCCGGTTATATTCGCGGTCATCTAATGCTCGCTTTGGCGATTAATTTACATCGCAAATCATTTAATACGCAGAAAATTAATCCAGGACCTCCATTATTGTCTATCAGATACTTTCAAATAGCAAGAATGACAGACGTAACTTAAAAATGTTATACATATTCCATACTTCGGCAAATTTTGTGACATGCACGCGAAAGACCTGTTATTTATGCGGCAACATTTAGAAAAATAACATATCTAATCTATAATATTTTCTCGAAGATTTTTGGGCAATACAAAATATGATAAGTGTACCTTATCCCTTAAATACTCGACAGGAAAGTAAATAGCCTGTTGTTAAGACAATAAGTAGTTTGACTAGATCCGACGGTGATACATCTGATGCCTTTCAGAGTTATGTGAGCTATGTACATGTAAGGAAGGCCTGGAAAGTTGCGATTAGGGTAAATGCTTTGTGATTTGGGTGATTTTCCATCGTCCTGATTGTAGCAACGCATTTACGAATCAAGTTATTATTATGGGGTCAACATATAATCTTTCATATGTATTATTCAAAACTTCATTTCTATGGCCATACATGTATAAACTAATACTTCATACATAAAAATTTCAAATAGTTTTACTTTATACTTGTTCTTTTTCAAATTCATTTTGGGTATTCTGAATCAGTTTTTACAATCTATTTCAAAACTAAGGCAACAGTCGTGTTGTTTAGTATCAACAAAAAAAAAAAAAAGAAGAAGAGAAAAAAAGAACTAGAGCGGAGCTCGTTGCAAAGCAACGAGTAGGTCTTCCTTCGAAGCTGCGTGAGTTGAAATAGAGTGAATACAATTGTCAATGTAATGAAAATAGACTTGTAAAGCCGCGTCATTCGTTATTCCATGCATTGATATAATTTTAATCTTGAAAGATATGTTTTCTTTAACATAAAAGCTGGTAACTTACTTTTCTACATTATCTTTTAAGCGCGTATTTCAACGATTAGTTTGAATAACATGTATTGTATATAATAACAGGCATTGCAGTAGTTTTCCAAGTTAGTTATCCCAAGTCTCCCCTAGATTATACATTTTGGCCGATATAGCGATGCGTTTAGTGACGACACTATTTAAGGTCTTCCGCTGGGATCGGAAGACCTTACTATTATTCTGAAAAATGTTTTTTTTTAGACGCCAACTTTGATCCTTAATATCTCGCTCGTTTGTTCACCGATTGTTTTGAAATTTTCAGGTCTGATAACATGCCGCGCTATGTTGTCGTTGCATATTTTAGTTGATGAAAATCCTCATCCGGTTTTGAGTAATTCCCCTTTTAGTTAAATTTAACAACCTCTTTTGTCCGGTGGGTTTAACAATGACTTGCAGAGTCTCAAAGATGGGCTGGTTTGAAAGCTGATACAGTGAATTTGTGCAAGACATACTTTATTTGTTATTCAAATGCAAATAAAAAGAGTAGTATATATGTTGAAACGAAGGTTAGAAAAAAATGCAAAAAAATCGCATATTTTCCGTTTTAGTTTTCTACCTGATAATAATTTGTTATAAGATGTATTTTTAAAGTTCTTGGTTTTACCGAGACCTCTCATTCGGTATACAGAAAAAGGGGCTGGTCCCTATAATTAGGGTGTTAGAGGCGTCCAAAGTTTTTTTTGTCAATAACTTGTAAAAGAATAACAACTTCTAATGCATTATTGAAGCAAAGTTGTAAAGAAATTAAAACCAAATTCTTCCGTACTATTCAATTTGATGTTTTCGTAATTTATAGTCAGTATTTGCAGAAACAATTGTTGTCAGTTCGGTCCATTTTTGTGGGTGTGTGCACGTGTAGGAGGTTATGAAAGGGCTTCTTGTAATGCACTAACTATTACATGCAGCGCGTAAAGATGATTCCACATAAAATTCCCAAATGTTTTTATTAGGGTTTTCCGTTTTCAACGGAAAACCCTTTTGTTATTCTACGGTTTCTTTTTCTTTATTAGGGTTTTCCGTTTTCAACGGAAAACCCTTCTGTTATTCTACGGTTTCTTTTTCTTTATTATTATACTTTTTTTTCTTTTTGTGACTTTTTTGGAGCGTTATTTCTCAAAAACTATTCAATCGATTTACACCAAATTTTTAGGAGTTATAAAGCATCAATGTCGCTACTGATTGTTTAAATTTCAAATTATTACGTCACTTCCGGTTTCAGATATGGAGGAATTTGTACATTTTTAAGAGTAATTTTGTCCACGCATCTCCTCTGAAACTAATCATGATAAAAGCTTGAAATTTGCAGGGATTGTAGATGAATGTCTGTAGATTTCCCTCCATGCTTCCAATTGGGAAAAATGCGCAAGGCCTAGAAGCTCGCCTGAACCTGAAAATTAGCACCAATTTTTTTCACAAAATTTTCGCACATTTTCCGCAATTTCTTTTAACGTATAAATATTTTGTTAAAACATGTAATGCAAAAGCTGTTTCAATTTGCACGGGCTTTTATTTGATATCAAGAAAAAGGGGCTGGCCCCTCAAATTAGGGGCCAAGAGGGCTCTAAAGTCTTTTTGCAATAACTTTTTACTGAACAATAATTTGTTATCAATTATAAAAGCAAAAATGTTTATTGTACAGCTGTTTATCTATACAGTGCCATACTTAAGTCATATATTACGTAATTAGGGGTTTCAAGGGGCCAGAAGTTCAAAACTTTGATCATTAATATATGAAAAAGGAGAAATATTTTGAAAAGCAATGTAGAACAAAAGTTGTTCAAAATAATGTTTTGTACAATATGCTACCTTAAATGTTTTTGTTTATGGCCCCATTTAGGAGTTAAAGGGCCGGCCCCTAAAACACATTTGTACATATATCTCAAGAACGGTAAACATTTTGTGAACACTTGTTAAACAAAATATGTTTATATTTACAAGACCTTTCATTTGATGTCAAGAAAAAGGGGCTGGCCCCTCAAATTAGGGGTCAAGAGGGCTCTAATGTCTTCTTACAATAACTCTTTACTGAACAATATTTTGTTATTAATTATAGAAGCAAAAATGTTCATTGTACAGCTGTTCATCCATACATTACCATACCTCAGTCATATATTACGTAATTAGGGGTTTCAAGGGGCCAGAACTCAAAACTCTGATCATTCATAACTGAAAAAGGAGAAATATTTTTATAAGCAATGTAGAACAAAAGTTCTTCAAAATAATGTTATTAACAATATGATACCAAAAATTTTATTGTTAGTGGCCCCGGTAAGGGGTTAAAGGGTCGGCTCCTAAAACGCATTTGTACAGATATCTCGAGAACGGTTTACAATTCATGAACACTTGTAGAACAAAATATGTTTATATTAGCGAGACCTTTTATTTGATAGCCAGAAAAAGGGGCTGACCCCTCAAATTAGGGGCCAGAAGGGCTACTTAGTCTTTTCATAATAACTCTTTTCTGACCAATAATTTGATATTAATAAAAAAAAGCAGCAATAAAGCTTTTATTAAGCTTAATTTAAAACCGAAACCCGTTTTAAAATCGGACGATGCATTACAGAGATATCGGGGTTTAAAAATTGATTTTTCCGGAAATTTTGATTCCACGTCCTTGGTTTAAAAAATAGCGTAATGTTTATAGTAAAATTACCTCGTACCAAAAATAATTGTTAAGTCGTACTTGAACACATTCGGATTTTTTTTGTTAAGTCGTTCATGTAATCGGAAAGGTGTTTGTTAAGTCGTACTTAAAATCATTCGTATTTTGTTAAGTCGTACCAGGAATAATTCGATTTTTTTCATATTTTATATTTTAGTTACTCTTGCTATTGGTTTAAGAGCTCTGCTTCTTCCAGGAATTTCCAGCTTTACTTCCGACATTAACGGAAGACCCACTCGTTGCTTTGCAACGAGGTTTGCTCTAGTTATTATACTTTTTTTTCTTTTTCTGACTTTTTTGGAGCGTTATTTCTCAGAAACTATTCAACCGATTTACACCAAATTTTTAGGAAATATAAAGCATCAATGTCGCTACTGATTATTAAAATTTCAAATGATTACGTCACTTCCGGTTTCAGATATGGACGATATTGTAAATTTTTAAGGGTCATTTTGTCCACGCATCTCCTCTGAAACTAATCATGATAAAAGCTTGAAATTTGCAGGGATTGTAGATGAATGTCTGTAGATTTCCCTCCATGCTTCCAATTGCGGAAAATGTGCAAGGCCTAGAAGCTCGCCTGAACCTGAAAATTAGCACCATATTTTTTCACAAAATTTTCGCACATTTTCCGTAATATCTTTTGACGTATAAATATTTTGTTAAAACATGTAATGTAAAAGCTGTTTCATTTTGCACGGGCTTTTATTTGATATCAAGAAAAAGGGGCTGGCCCCTCAAATTAGGGGCCAAGAGGGCTCTAAAGTCTATTTGCAATAACTTTTTAGTGAACAATAATTTGTTATCAATTATAGAAGCAAAAATGTTCATTGTACAGCTGTTTATCTATACAGTGCCATACTTAAGTCATATATTACGTAATAAGGGGTTTCAAGGGGCCAGAAGTTCAAAACTTTGATCATTAATATCTGAAAAAGGAGAAATATTTTGAAAAGTAATGTAGAACAAAAGTTATTCAAAATAACGTTTTGTACAATATGCTACCTTAAATGTTTTTGTTTATGACCCCATTTAGGAGTTAAAGGGTCGGCCCCTAAAACACATTTGTACAGATATCTCAAGAACGGTAAACATTTTGTGAACACTTGTTAAACAAAATATGTTTATATTTACAAGACCTTTCATTTGATGTCAAGAAAAAGGGGCTGGCTCCTCAAATTAGGGGTCAAGAGGGCTCTAATGTCTTCTTACAATAACTCTTTACTGAACAATATTTTGTTATTAATTATAGAAGCAAAAATGTTTATTGTACAGCTTTTAATCTATACATTACCATACCTAAGTCATATATTACGTCATTAGGGGTTTCAAGGGGCCAGAACTCAAAACTCTGATCATTAATATCTGAAAAAGGAGAACTTTTTTTAAAAGCAATGTAGAACAAAAGTTCTTCAAAATAATGTTCTTAGCAATATGATACCAAAAATTTTGTTGTTAGTGGCCCCGGTAAGGGGTTAAAGGGTCGGCCCCTAAAATGCATTTGTACAGATATCTCGAGAACGGTTTACAATTCATGAACACTTGTAGAACAAAATATGTTTATATTAGCGAGACTTTTTATTTGATATCAAGAAAAAGGGGCTGACCCCTCAAATGCATTACAGAGATATCGGGGTTTAAAAATTATCTTTTTCCGGAAATTTTGATTCCGCGTCCTTGGTTTAAAAAATAGCGTTATGTTTAAAGTAAGATTAACTCGTACCAAAAATAATTGTTAAGTCGTACTTCAACACATTCGGATTTTTTTTGTTAAGTCGTTCTTGAAATCGGAAAGGTGTTTGTTAAGTCGTACTAAAAATCATTCGTATTTTGTTAAGTCGTACCAGGAATAATTCGATTTTTTTCATCTTTTATATTTAAGTTACTCTTGTTATTGGTTTAAGAGCTCTGCTTCTTACAGGAACTTCCAGCTTTACTTCCGACATTAACGGAAGACCCTACTCGTTGCTTTGCAACGAGCTTTGCTCTAGTTCATATGTACATTTTCATTTCATAAAGATGAACCTCTTTTACCTTATTTTTCTTGTTTGTTCATAACTGTGTACCTTTCTATATACAGATGCATTACGAGACTCAGGTAACCGATCGATAGTACAGTCGCTAGCTGTATTCAGGCCTTCGCCCAGACGACAGTGCATGTGCTTGTAGAGCTGGACGTACACATGTTGAACGCCCCACTGTTTTACTGTAACGGAGACATTTTGAATTGTTTCAGTACTGGGAGATGTGTTAATAAAATGGTTCCAATGCATGGTAATTAAACTCAATTACAGATAATATTATCATCGTGGAGATGATTTAAAAAGTGAACTTAATATTCGTTTACGATAATATTTGAATCCAAAGCCGCTTATTTTTAGTTATGATTATTAAGGATATTAATTATGACTTGCCCCGCGTCTCGTGTTTTTTATTTGCAAAACATCTACAAACGAAAATACCAAACAACCTTCAGCAGCAATTTATAAATCATTTATGACAAAAACAATTCTAAATTCCAAAAATTTATAATTGTACTCGCTTTTTCCCATGGAAAAAAGTTGCATGGAAAATTTTTGGTTCAATGTTCATCAAATACGCTGTAGCCTTAGCAATCGAAAATAATTAACAAACTGTATATTGATAGATTGACACATTAACAAACAGCCAGACCCGCAATGTTTAATTTTTTTAATTAGAATTACAAATTCTATAAAATGTAGAACCAATGACTGAATTCTTTATCGTTTTCCATCTGGGTTATTTTGAATCACGTGTGTACGCTATGTGTACATATGAATTAATAGCCTTATAGATAAACACTTTAAGTGTTTAATTTTTAAAAGAAATTGTGTACATGCAAAGCAATGCACTACCAGGGCAATTAAATTCGAACAATGTATATGGTGAGGGTCGGACTGATTCTGGTTCTGCTTGTTTTACAAATAGCGAATGTAAGACAAAGTATTGGGGTGTTTTTGTTAAACAAAGATAAGTACTACTTTCTTAAAAGCTTGCATTACTAAATAAAGTATTTCATTGGAAGCATTATTAGTTACCTTAGCTGCATACATGTAGCTCTCGGTCTGGATCCCGGAAAAATTGACTACCATCCGAAATTTTTCATACAAGGGCTACAGACTTGCACCTAGCATTACTTTTAAAAGTACATTTTAGAATTTGCCTCTGTTCATTAAAAGACGCACAGATTCAAGTGGTAATATGTTGTTTGATATGGGATTTATGACGTATATTTATATTGTTTTCATTAAAATTATTTCATTATATCATGTTTGTGGGTGGAATGAAAACAGTTTCACATGTTATATGACACAAAGATTTACAATATTCAAGGTTTTCCATAATACAGTCATTTTTAATCGGTTGACGTGTGAGCAATGTGTATTATAAATTTAAGACAAATGAAATCGTCCAGCAGATAGAGAAAACAAAACCCCATGGCAATTTAGTTCTTCCAGTTAACTTTCCAGACTGCATGTTATAATAAATTAATTATTTTTTTGTTTATAATAATTCAACATCAATAATAAATTAACAATGAATGTACACTCTAGTACGTTAGTACACAATCTTGTTGCGATGAATCCCCCCCCCCCCGGTCATGATACCTATTTCTAAATCAGGATTACTCATGTGCTTGCATGTGGCAGAAGACAAGCTGAAACTTAACTATTAAATGAACTATGATTTAGCGATATCATCTCTTTGGAAATGTATTTCTTCTTAGTAAGTACGTGTACATGTAGTAACTGATACATGTAATTGTGAAAACTATAGAGGAGTGCATGCATGATCTGCGCATAATAACTGCGTGATACAATATTTCTTTTTTTCCAATGATAGTAAGAAAATATATGTCTGAAGTTGTAGTTTTAGATATACTAAGCCCCCCCCCCCCCCCCGAATTAGATTTGGAAGATTTTGGAAAATTCAAAAATTCCCTTTTTTTTGTCTTGTCAAGCTTTGTTGGATGAGTTTGCCCCCCCCCCCCCCTTACACACACACACACACACACACACACACACACACACACACACACACACACACACACACACACACACACACACACACACACACACACACACATTCAAAAACGATACTACATGCCTAGAAATTACTCATATTCTTTATTCCCCTTTTTAATAAACAAAACAAACCAACAAACAAAACTGATCCAGATAATTATAATTACATGTATCATAACTTAACCTCAAAAACAAACTTCACATTCATCCTTCACCCACAATATTGCCTTTTCGATATTTGTCATCGTTTTAGATCCGTGTAACAATCTATTAAGTAGGTGCTTGCACGACGAAGAACCCCTCGCTGTTCTACGTTTTCATTAACGCATATAAAGAAAAAATATATTTTGATTTATTCTTGAATTTCTTTTGATGTAAAAAAAGAGAAGAGATTATTAGTTATCAGTCTCTGTTTATGCCTGTTTGTTAGCGGTTAATCTAAGTTCATTTTGTATATCCTTTTGTAATTAAAAAAATTCGATGTAAATCTTTTTTCCATGCAATATTTCGGATAAAGCAATGAAGAGTTGCTTCTTGAAATTCTATAAGACCATAAAATTGTAAAATGCTAGCGCTGAAAATTGTGCCCGATTTCTTCTTTTTTTTAAGGTAAACCTTTATTGATTAAAAAAAACTGATTTTTTGAGACAAAACAAATTGACATAATCAATAAGAGTTTGACAATCTCTAACTGCAGGTCTGTAGCTCTTAGTTTGAAAAAGAATCGGATGGACGACCTAGGACCCAGATCGTTCATCCGAATTTTTTGAATATTGCCATTTCTTTTGAACGCGGACGCAATACTCACTGAGACTAAAAGGTTCGTATCTTAAGTTTTAACTGCTTTGACAGGTAATATTGACATTCCGATAATTTTGAAAATGAATAATTAAAAAAAAATGGTTAAAATTACAGTAAAATTACCGGCATCGGTCTTCTCCATGCGCGGATCTAGATGGGAAGGGGAAGGGTTCGAGACCCCCCCCCCCCCGCAAAATTTCTTTCAATTACGTGTGCATTATAAACTTACCAAAAATATGCCTCGGACATCCCTTGGCAAACTCATATAACCTTAAGACCCTCAACCCCCACCTCGGAAAAATTTTCTGATCCGTGCATGCTCCCCCTCCTCGAAAAACAAAATTATTCTTCAAAACTCCCTGTAAAATTTCCAGGATCTCCGCATATATACTAAAATATTCATTGGTGCTTGCGTTCGATAAAAATGTGTGTAAAATGTTTGCCAATGCTCTTTACATCTTCATACCGGCCATAACCACAGTCCCACTGTGTGAATAAAATACGTCGAATCAAACTATAGACAACGTGTTAAGATCTGTATTTGCTTATAAACATGTAGTAAAGTACTTCGTTTCTTTAACTCAGTGTTTATACATCTAATATGGTACCATGGTCAGCTATCAATTTTTTGTATCACGTCACAAGTATGACGCAGCTACGACGGAAGACCTAATCATTTCTTGCAACAAACTCGTCTATAGATGATGTTACAGTTTAACAGGTCGAATCACGGGTTGCAGCTTATTAATGAAGCGTTTTATTGTCCGATTTGATGTCCGGCCTACTCTTACGCGATATTGATATTTCATTCCCTAATGCGAGCTATGACGTTTACTTTGCATCAAGAGTGCAAAAATTAATCAAATCGCCGCAAATTTGACCAAGGGTTGTTCTTTCAATAATCACTTTTTGTGTTTTATGGTGTAAAGATGGATGTTTTAAACAGGTTCCCAAATTTGTTTATCAGCATCGTGCTTTAAAGATTAAATTCAATCATTTTTTTACAATAACGCATCAATTTAATTTGTGGCATTATTTATTTTGTGGAGCTTAAATCAAAGAATTCACAATAGGTATTACAGAAATTACATTTTATAGAACATAAATCGATCAATGGCACATTTTATTTTACAACTGACATGTGCCTTCAAAACATACTAGTACACAAAAGTTTTTACGGTGCAAACTAGTACAATTATAGACCGATTCCATGATTAATCTTTTCTTGTAACTCAGTCTTTAGGAACATTATTTTACCTCACAATTCATCAATTACTATTAATGTTGACGCTTTATTTTCTGCAGACTCTCTAAAACACGCTAACCGATGAAGGAATGTTAAATTCACAATCAGATCGAGTCGCCATTTTACAGTTTTATACTTTTTTATTTTACGTAGCTGGTGACGATTTTTCAAAGGTTTTAGTACATATTTATTGGAAGTAAATGAGTGCAGATAGATCATAAAAAGTCAAGTTTGTGCCTGAGAGCAACAACTTACATTTATTGACCATGTGTATTCAAAACTACATCGATCAGAAATTCAAGCAAAGCCGATACCAGTTTATTATAGCTACCATGAGGCTATTTCAATTAATATTTCACAAAGAAGCTAATACGCTAAAAACGATATTTGGCGAAATGAGAGATAATCGGGTATCCATTTTCCATTGGTTATATTGATTTTTTTGAATTGCGACCAATGTTGTTACAACTTACAAATAGATATCCACCAGAGAAATTGGATAGTTGTGTTTTTCGATGAATCGAGCTGACAAAATTTATGTATGAAAAGTCTTTGCTTCGTTTTTGTTGGGTTGATTTAAACTGTGCTTTCCAAAAAAAAACAAGTTTTCAGATTCTGCTTTCCTGGAGAAAAAACTCGGTTTAAATCAAAAACTATTTCAGATGTTGTAAGTCCTTGCACTTTGTGTGCAGTACAAGCCCATGCTAATCAAAGGGGAAACTGATGTCTGATGAAAGTTTTATTTTTTGCTGTTTTTAATTCTTCTTTAATTCTATGAATCTGAACGACAAAACTTTCATCTTTTATTATTCCGCTTTTTTTGCCAACAATTTGGTCGTCAAACAAGACATTGATTGATTTAATGTCTCCATTTGATTCTTTTTTTAAATTCAGTGATTGCTCCAATAACTTACAAATTTATCTGATACATTTATATTTCAAATTAACATGACTCTTGCATTAACAGATAATACTTGCAAGCTGGACAAACCATCTCTTTTGCTTTGTGCAAACGGTTTTTACCTTAAAGACATTTTTCCACTTGTTTTGTCCCTTTCAAAACCTTTTGCCAATATATCTCGTAAATCTATGTAAAAACCCTTAATCATCTTTAAATTATGTTCATTCAACTCATCGTTTGTTGCAAACACTTGTAAAGCATTTTCTTTTCCTACTCGAATACATAGTTTCAGGATATGCAAAACGTGTTATCCTAATGTCCTGGTTTAAAGTTCTAATACGTAGCGAATTGAAGTTTTTTGCAAAGGCTAGATCTTCTCTTTGACGCATTATTTCATCTAATTCTACAAGTTTGAAATACTCATTCCAAAAGTCACAAGGATAGGTAGCATTTTCTTCGTACAATATTTCATCTTTACTTTGCTTCACAGGTGGCAGTTGATAAAAGTCCCCAACGGCAAGAACTGATACACTACCAAAAGGACACTTATTTCTTTTAATTTGTATCAGCCTTTCATGTATATAATACAAATGTTTCTTGTAAACCATGGATACTTCATCTATGACAAGTATTTCCAAATTTTCCAACTTAGCACATAGTGGACTTTGCTCTATCAGTGGTTCATATGGAATTGGCATGTACTTGTTCAAAGAAAACGGATGGTGGATTGTGCAACCACCTATATTGAATGCAGCTGTTCCTATAAATGCTGTCAACAATAATGTAGTTTCTACAATTTGTTTCACATGCTCTAATTTGTTAGATCCTTCTAAACAAACATAACTACTTTCGTAAAATGTTTGATACATGTCGAACCCTGGCGGCTTTAAATGTACTACTTGCCCTGAGGTAGATACAACTGAATAAGAGATTGATAATGTTTTTAGAGTTCTTTTTTGTATTGAACCTCGGATACCTAATAACAGCTGGATCATTTGTACATCTTTTTTTAACAAATCCTTTGTTATTCTGCAACATATAAACACCCTCGCGTTGTTTTTGGGGAATTTGTGACGTTGACAGAACTCTGTATTCAGAACAGAATGTAGCAAAACACATATTTGGAAAAGGTTCACAAACGGGTCTTTGTTGATAGTGATCAACAATGGTCGTCATCCAAATGTCATCGTCATCGTACTGGTTCTCTGAATCACTGTCTTTCATTTCAGGGATCTGTGTTTTGTTTCTAGTCAATACAGAGAGAGGTTTGCTCAACCTTGTCGGGTTTTCTCCTACTGGAACGAATACCACTTTTCTCGAGCATTCTCTCATTCTCAGATTGCAAATTCGAAAAACAGCCTCCTGAGCACTGAACTCCCGATTAGATAAATATGCCGATCCAATTTTTTTCATAGTTTCCTTTGCATTCATGTTTCCTTCAGAAGCTTCTATCTCTGTCTGTTTCAAAAGCATGCACATTTCTCTCTCAGCTTTTGATATATAGGAAACAACATAGACAATACAACTGAAAGGATCAAAAACAAACTGTATGTCCATATTGGCATCCCAGTATTTAATTAGATATGGATTATACTTCTTTGGGGGTTCTCTTAAGGACAATAGTTTGTTTCGCCGTCATCATCTGAAACGCTTCTTCATAGAGCGTGTGTGATTTTAAGATCTTTGAAAATGTCTGTTGTTGTTTTATCAACATCAAAATCATCGGCTTGAATTTTTTTCCAAAAATTCTGTAAAACAGTCCTTGCCTCTGATCTTTGTAGCTTTATTTTATCATCTGCAACATCGACTTCAGCTTTTGATGTTTCCTCAGTTGGTGATGAAATGAATGTTTTGCTTGATGGCGTTCTGGAGAAATTAAATCGACATTCTTTACCACCTTTTCTACAAGACTTAAAATGGTTTTTACTGTGTTGCTGGACTTTGAGAACTGCATTGTGCAACTTTAAATCTTCCTCTTCGCTTGGAATGGAGCATGTTATATATTTGTCAATGAAATCACACACTGTCTGCTTTCCATCTTGCACTAAATTTGGGGCGTTTTGAACCCAGAACATACAATGCACATGTGGTGAACCCCTGTGCTAAAATTCTACTCGGTAAAAGTAGTCCTGAATTTTCCAGTAGGTTTTACGCTCAATTTACCATCAGATCTGTGTAAAATTTTAAGATATGATTTGTTTAGCTATTAACTATTATTTCGTAAAGAAAAAAATATGTATAACTTATCTTTTCAAATTGGGTATTTTTCTAAATTTGTAATTAGAGCTCTTCAACTACCCCAGCTGCTAGGTTAAAGGAAAAAAAATGAACAAATTAATGATTTTATTATTACTATGCTTGCATATTGCTGATATGTAGAGCTAGGTAGCTACTACGATTCTGAATACAGCTCAAGAATATTCATTGTAATTAATTGGCTACTGTACAGTAAATCAGGTCCAGTACAAACATTATATTTAGCTATGTAGCTTCATTGACCTTCATTGCTTTATTTATCTACCTAAAGTGGGTTTATTTAGCTACTCAATCATACCTTTTTCCAAAATGGCATACTAAAAATTACACTCAGTTGCAGCGATGATTTTCAAACTTTGGAATGTCACAAGAGGCCAATAGGCCTAAACGGCCACCTGAGTACCATAGCCCATATGCAAACTTGTCGAGGAGTCATATATGCATTCAGTTAAGTTTCAAGTTGAAAAATTATGATATAGTAATGATGAGTACCTGCCTGAAATCTTTCAAAAATGATTCTGAAACCTATAATTCTAATTTAGTGAATAACTTACAGATCATAATAGAGTACATTACCTGACACTCAAAAATGTGCGATACTCTGATAGAAAATAATTTTCTCATATTTGTCAACTTTCAAATAAGTTTAATGTGAATATGTTTCCATAGATAAACTTAAACAAAATGGCTAGTATACGTGTTTTATCTAAAATAACCACCCATCCCCCATCCCAAGGGGCAGACAGATACTCTCAGAGTTTTCAAAAACCAGAAAATTCTATCAGTCATTCGGACTGATGACTTATCATGTTCTTCCAGTCTGGAGCAAATTCTATCATTCCAGATAAAACAGATATTTATGTTACAGTATTTTTTTAGTGTTATGTAATTACTTTAAAAAATATAAAGAGCTTTAATTACAAAAAAAAAAAATCTAAAATATATAATATAGAATTAATTTGTTCTGTTTCTAAATAAATAACTCCAAAATATGCAATCTTTCATTTATTTCTGTTCCGTTTCTATTGATGACTCTTTACAATTTATTTTAATCTTTCCTCGTTTTTATTCTGCTCCATTTCAGATATATGAGTAGTGTATGTGCCACAAACTCACGATTTTTAGCCGCTGTACTGGACTGGTTAATTTTCATTTAATCTTAATAAACGTTTGATCATATACAATCGAAAATTAATGGAATCAAAAGTAAGAGTTGATTCATGAAACGCCAATGATTGACCCTTCTCTATTATACAGAACAAGTCATGCCATTAACCTCGCTACATTTCAACAATGTCGTGCCGTTGTGGTTTAACCTATCTTCATACTTTTCTTTATTCTCAATCATCACATAGCATTTAGCCTCGTTCACACAGAAAAATGGTGGACATGATGCTATATTAGTGCAAGGTAAGCGATCAGAAGAAACTTTCATTTAAACACTCCCTAAAGCGTTTTGGAGATTACGACTAAAAGACAAAAAGGGTGCGTATAAACAGAAAATTTCCGGATTGTGGTAATGGAACTTACCGGTCACTCGGACCTGTAATATATGAAATTTTATCGGACATTTCGATTTTCTATCGGTTATACCGGTAGGACCGGTAGTTTTCGGAAACCTTGAACTCTTCCTGTAGGCATTTAAAAAAAAACCTAACTATTGAAAGCTTTTCTTGTTATACACACTTCTCCTGTTCCATCATTTCAATTCCAATCATTTTACATGTACTGCTTATCAGTGATTTTGGTTGTCCAATTACTACTTTACTATTAACGAGTCTATTTGTTTATTTAGAAAGTTTAAAAACTGTGTTTGTTTCAAATGATAAATATACTTGCATAACTTTGATTGCCCCCCCCCCCCCTTTATGGCCTAAACCCCTGAGCCAGGGTTTCACAATTTAGGTAGAGGAGTTTGTGGTAATCATAACCATGCAATTTTTTAACCACATGTGTGAAAATGAAGAAGATTTTCTGAGAGTAAATACATTTTTACTATATGGTTATACATTTCCATGTATTGGCCCTGCACTAGAGCCTAAACCCCTGACCAAGGGGTCGTGAATTTCACAATTTAGGTAGAGAACTTCATGGGCATCATTGCCATGAATTTAGTTTTTCTTAAATAGATATGGGAATAGAGAAGAAGATTTCTTAAGAGTTAATACATTTATACTACATGTATATGGCCATATTTGTCTCACCCTAGAGCCTGAAACCCTGACGAGGGGTCATGAATTTCACAATATTGGTAGAGGGCTTCATGGACATCATAACCGTGCATTCAGTTTTTCCCTCACATGTGTGGGAGTAGAAAAGAAGAAAGTTGGCTCTTTTTTGCTGCATATTTGGCCCCACCTGTGATGCCCTGGTGGTAGAAGAGCCATGAATTGCACAATTTAGATTCGTCTTACCATATAGACTGATGATTCTGTAAATTGTTTGAAATAGCTGAAATAGGCTGGGGGTTGAGCCGCTGACAAAATTTAAGCTTTAGTAAACCCAACATAGCCTTAAAAAATTTACATCATATCCTGGCAGGATAAACCCTGCTATGTTCAAAAGGAATACTCAATCATCCTGACGTTTCCTTTTACCTTACTAGGATATAAAAGCAAACGTATGGCTGATGCAGACAAGATTACGGACTTAACAACTTAATATTTTTCAAAACGTACGAAAACGAAAAAAAAATGTGGAATATCGGAGATTATTTATATATATAGCGTTTTATTGAACGTTGTTCTAATTTATATCATAGAACATATTAAATTATGTGAATACAATTTCAAGAATTATCTTTAACATGTGGTTGGTTTACTGACCGATCATCGGTCACTGCACTAAATTCTGTGCAGTTCATAGCATGGCATGTAAAGAAGCAACATACGGACTTATAATCATTAAAAAAACCCACCAAAAAACCGATTAAATGAATTTGTGATGACCACAAAATCTATTTCTTTTAAATTTCATAGCCATCGCCTGTCATTGCACACGTAAAACTTGTAGGTAAAATGTAAAATATTTGTGTCATTAGCGGATCCACGCTCGGTGACTCTCACTACATGTAAGGGATGAGTTATGAAACCATACACACAAAGCTTACGGGAAGGAATGCTTTAGAATGCAATTGCAGTTATGATATGACAATAGTTTTTATTTATACCATGCGCCTAAATATTAAAAGTGTTGGAGGTGAAAAGATTAAATTAAATCCCACTTCATGCTTTTTAAGGTTTGTTTTCATATATGAACTTTTAAATTATTAAATATCCATAAACGTGTTAAAAAAATTGCACACAGTAAAAGCATTTCTTTGATAATGTGTAGCATTCCAACTAGTCAGAATCAACGTTTATGCGTCTTTTTTTTTTTACTTTTAAGCACAATCAGGTACAGTTTATTTGCCAGAATGCCACGAGTACTGGTCTACACGTATTACTTTTTACCCTCTTATTATGCAATACAAGAACACAAAAATAGTTTTAAGAGATTAACAAGATCACAAACAACATTTTTCCTAGCGGTACTCCTTTTGAAAAATTTACCGTTTTATAGTTATAAAGCAAAGGATTTTGGGGGATATGGATCAGTAATTTAAGGGGCCAGCCCCTTTCTTCATAATACCGAATGAAAGCCCTTGGTATTTTGCACAAATTTTGTTCTATATGTATTTAGGAAATATTTAGGACTAAAAGGTTATAGAAGAAAAACATGAGCAAAATTTAACATTTTTAAAAACAAAAATTTCGTTTTCAGTTTGTTAATAGAATACGTAGGTTGAAAAAACTGGGAGGACAACGTTAAAGTGTCTACTTTGAAGATTTGTTTATTTAAAACTTCTTTCTACCGACCATCTCGGAGCCTTTCCAGGTACACGAGACCCATTAAAATAATTTTAAAGGGAATAACTCAAAACAGGAAGTACCGATCACAAAAATGTTTTGGTCATAATGAGTCAGATGAGAAAAAGAAGAAGAAAGATAATAATCAGCCTAAAAACATTTCTAAAAAACATTTTTAGTTTGTTATTTTGACTCACTATGTATTGCCTTTACACAGTAAATAAAAAAAAAACAGAGTAAAGGCAATGATATGAATTTTGAAATTTATATTATAGCTGAGGACATTTTTATATCTAATCTCATATTTTAAAAATTACCCGATAAAATCTCTGCGCAGAGTCTTGCAGTTTCTTTTCTCCACCAAACTGTCTTATTTTCCATTCCTTGCATTTGATATGGAAATATTTGCTTGTTATCTAAAACGGAACATTAATAAATAATATTGATGACTTTTAGCTTTAATCTCCTGCAGGAAATAAGATTAACATTGATACACGGGTAAAATATTTCCTTGCTAGTTATTGGTTTGGTTAGAAAAGAATACACCCTTCAGTCTTATTAAAAAGCAACACATGAACACAAATCTATGAGATACAATGTAATATACTAAAGATCATTTCAGTTTATTGCCAATTTTGTTTTCTTAAATAAATGTGAGTCAACTTTTCAAAATATTACAGAGAAGATACGGAAACAAATTATAAACAAATTAAAGAGTCTTTATGCTAATTCCATTCTGTTACAATATGAACAGGTGATGAAACATATTTTCGTATTCTTTATAGGATGAACATATGTTATGATGATATTTATCAACGTTGTATGTATTTTGCAGATTTGATATCGTCATATTCAAATAACTTTATATCGATTTTGATCTTTGACTTCCACTATGCATATTTTATATGAAGAAAAACTCAATCATCATGCATATGAAAAAAAATATAGGTGCTAGTGTAGTATATCTAAATGCAGTCGATAATGAAAGTACCTTTCCAAGAAATGAGCATTCAAATCTTTTACAAAAGTCCACCACTGTTGATGCCGTGTCTGACTCAACTGCAAACTCTACTACATCAATGTCTTGGTGAAGTTGAGATGCTGAAATTCCTGCTGCCGATTTCTGTATAACTGCAAATAAAGCATAACCCCAAATCAACGTAAACATTAAGGCACCCATGTTGTTATCAGTTGTACCCGTGCACACTTATACAATAAGGAAGTTAAAAAATAAAGTGAAATAACTAAAAACCAGTCATCCAGGGTAAAAAAAGGAGAGAGACATTTAAATATGATGTTTCGTTTTATTGTGTTGCTCAGACTAAATATAACTATTTTCACAAAATTTTAACCTCGTGTAACTTACGCCCTTCTAACCTTGAAAATTCAGGCACAGTTGTGTTGAAGAGAGATCATTTGAGACGGGAAAAAATCGCACAGTATTGAATTCACTCGCTGACAACGAGAGCGAAAGGAGCAAAAGTTAAACGGGGTCAAACAGTTACCTTAATACAGTATTGCTTTTAATAAATATGTTGAATTCGATAAAACAAATGCTAGAAAGCTATGCTTTTCATTCTATTTTCTTGTTTCTCTTACAACAGGTCGTCACAGGTACAGGTATGCGCTTATAATTGTTATCCAATCCTTATCAAATTGAAACCTCAGAAGTTATCAGTAAAATTAGGGACATAAATATAAAAGTCTCTTGTAAAACAATCCATTAATGGCGAATTCCCCAATAAATATATTTAACAGCTGCATGTTTCAAAATGGTGATTATGGCTGCATTCAAAATCATAGCAGCTACTAGCATTGTCAAATCAATTAGAAATCATAATCGATTAATCAGCAGAATCAGTTGACCATTAGTTCAATACCAACTGATTATTAACTAATAATCTAATCGGAAACAAATTGTATTATATTAATAAAATAGGGTCACTAAATTTCATTCTATGGTTTAATTCAAAATGAAGAAATGCTATTTGCAATTACTTTGAAATTTATAAGAGGTATGCTGTATTGTTTTCCATTTAGGAAGCTCGATGATAGACAAATTAACCATCAGATCTGTGTAAAATTTTAAGATATGATTTGTTTAGCTATTAACTATTATTTCGTAAAGAAGAAATCTGTATAAATTATCTTTTCAAATTGGGTATTTTCTAAATTTGTAAATATAGCTCTTCTCTTAAACGAGATCAATACTGTCTAAAGATGGCCACAACAATCGAGTTGTCTTAGAGTGTTACATATCTTTTGAGATTAAAAAAAAACCAACCACCACTTTTGCAATAGTTTTTATTTCATTAAGCATCGAATAAGAAAGAAATGATAGGTATAGTATTTATACATGTAACAAACTGATAATTATAGATAATAAAATCTTAAATCGATTATTGTTAATCGACAACCTTTCCAACTGATTGAAAAATCAGTTATCATGATAACAGTAGCAACTACCCCAGCTGCTAGGTTAAAGGAAGAAAAAAACACTGAACAAATGAATGATTTAATTACTATGCTTGCATATCGCTGATATGTAGAACTACGTAGCTGCTATGATTCTTAATACAGCTTAAGAATTTTTAATGTAATTAATTGGCTACTGTACAGTAAATCAGCTCCAGTACAAACATTATATTAAGCTATGTAGCTTCGTTGGCCTTCATTGCTTTATTTATCTACCTGAAGTGGGTTTATTTAGCTACTCAATCATACCTTTCTCCAAAATGGCATACTAAAAATTACATTCAGTTGCAACAATAATTTTCAAACTTTGGAATGTACCAAGAGGCCAATAGGCCTTTACGGCAACCTGAGTACCATAGCCCATATGCAAACTTGTCGAGGAGTCTCATATATGCATTTAATTAAGTTTCAAGTTGAAAAATTATGATATAGTAATGATGACCACCTGCCTGAAATCTTTCAAAAAGGATTCTGAAACCTATGATTCTAATCTAGTGATTAACTTTCAGATCATAATAGAGTACATTACCTAATACTCAAAAATGTGCAATACTCTGATAGAAAATAATGTTTCTATATTTGTCAACTTTCAAATAAGTTTAATGTGTATGTTTTCATAGATAAACTAAAACAAAATGGCTAGTATATATGTTTTATCTAAAACAACCACCCATCCCTAGGGGCGGACAAATAATCAGTTACTCTCCCTGTAGGCATTTAAAAAAAACCAAACAATTGAAAGCTTTTCTTGTCATACATGTACACACTTTTCCTGTTTCATCTTTGAAAATATGTTGTTACCATCTACATTTATACAAAAATCATTTTACATGTACTGCTTATTAGTGATTTTGGTTGGCCAATTATTACTTTACTGTTAACAAGTCTATTTGTTTATTTAGAAAGTTTAAAAACTGTTTTTGTTTCAAACGAAAAATATACTTGCATAACTTTGATCATACAACATCTTAATTACATTACAATCAATGAATAATCACTAGATAGGACAAACAGCGGAAGTTAACTCCATTATGAAGAAGCAAGTGAAGATCACTCCATTAACTGTAATACATGCATACAGGTGTGTGAGAGTAGAGAAAATAATTGCTCAACAATACATGCATTAACACTTTACATCAATTTTGGACCCACCCTAGAGAAAAAGTATTTTTTTTTATTTTAAAATTTACATTTTTAGTAGAGGACTTCCTGATTAACATACCGGTAATTATGAAGTCAGTTTTTCTTAAAGATTTGTGAGAGTAGAGGAGGCGATTTTAAAACATTATAAGCATTAACAATATATAGCCATATTGCCCCCCCCCCCCCCTTTTTCATGGCCTAAACCCCTGAGCCAGGGTTTCACAATTTAGGTAGGGGAGTTTGTGGTAATCAGATCCATACATTTTTTTCCCACATGTGTGAAAATGAAGAAGATTTTCTGAGATTTAATACATTTTCACTATATGGTTATACATTTCCATGTATGGGCCATGCACTAGAGCCTAAACCCCTGACCGACGGGTTGTGGATTACACAATTTAGGTAGAGAACTCATGGGCATCATTGAGATGAATTTAGTTTTTCTTAAATATATATGGGAATAGAAGAGAAGATTTCTTAAGAGTTAATACATTTATACTACATGTATATGGCCATATTTGTCCCACCCTAGAGCCTGAACCCCTGACGAGGGGTCATGAATTTCAAAATTTTTGTAGAAGGCTTCATGGACATCATAACCATGCAATCAGCTTTTCCCTCACATGTGTGGGAGTAGAAAAGAAGATAGTTGGCTCTTTTTTTGTTGCATATTTGGCCCCATCTGTGTTGCCCTGGGGGGTAGTAGAGCCATGAATTGCACAATTAAGGTTTGTCTTACCATAGAGAGTGACGATTCTGTAAATTGTTTAAAATAGCTGAAATAGGCTGGGGTTGAGCCGCTTACAAAATTTAAGCTTTAGTAAACCCATCATAGCCTAAAAAATGTTTACATCATATCCTGGTAGGATAAACCGTGCTATGTTCTGAAAAAGGAATACTCGATCACCCTGACGATTGCTTTTTCCTTACTAGGATATAAAAGCAAACGTATGGCTTATGCAGACAAGATTACGGACTAAACAACTTAATCTTTTTTCAAAACGGACAAAAACGCAAAAAAAAATGTGGAATATCGGAGAATATCTATATATTTAGCGTTTTATTAAACGTTGTTCTAATTTAAAGCACACAACATTTAAAATTATGCCATACAATTTTAAGAATAATCTTTAATCTAAGTTTGGTGCAGTTCATAGCATGACATGTAAAGAAGCAACAAACAGACTTATTATCATTAAAAAAAAAAGCGATTGAATGAATTTGTGATGACAACAAAAACTATTTCTTTAAAATTTCATAGCCATCGCCTGTCATTGCACACGTAAAACTTGTAGGTAAAAGGTAAAATATTTGTGTCATTAGCGGATCCACGCTCAGTGACTCTCACCACATGTAAGGGATGAGTTATGAAACCATACACACAAAAAGGATGGCTTTAGAATGCAATTGCATTTATGATATGACAATAGTTTTCATTTATACCATGTGCCTAAATATTAAAACTGGTGGAAGTGAAAAGATTAAATTAAATCCCACTTCATGCTCTTTAAGGTTTGTTTTCATATAAGAACTTTTAAATTAACAAATATCCATAAACGTGTTAAAAAAACAAAACTTGGACACAGTAATGGCATTTCTCTGATAATGTGTAGCATTCCAACTAGTCAGAATCAACGTTTATGCGGTTTTTTTTTTTACTTTTAAGCACAAGCAGGTACCGTTTATTTGCCAGATTGCTACGAGTACTGGTCTACACGTATTACATTTTACCCTCTTATTATGCAATACCCGAACACCAAAACAGTTTTATGAGATTAATAAGATCACAAACAACAATTTTTCTAGCGGTTCCCCGTTTGAAATATTTACCGTTTTAGAGTTATAAAGCAAAGAATTTTAAGGGATCTAGATCACTAATATAAGGGGCCAGCCCCTTTTTCATAATACCGAATGAAAGCCCTTGGTATTTTGCACAATTTTTGTTCTATATGTATTTAGGAAATATTCAGGATTAAAAAGTTATGGAGGAAAAACATGAGCAAAATTTAACATTTTTTAAAACAAAAATTTCGTTTTGATTTTGTCAGTAGTATACGTAGGTTAATAAAACTTGCAGAACAACATTCAAGGTGTCTACTTTGACGATTTGTAATTTAAAACTTCTTTCTACCGACCATCTCGGAGCCTTTCCAGGTACAGGAGACCCATTAAAAATATTTAAAGGGGAAAAACTCAAAATCGGAAGAACCGCACAAATGTTTTAGTCATAGTGAGCTATTGACATTTCCAATGTACTCTGATAAATTATGCGCACTAAAAAGGTTTGAATTATGTATCTATCTGGTTTAAAAGAAAAGTAGTTATCTCGAGTCTTTTAAAATTAGTTGTATTTTTAATAAAACTGACCCCAATTAACATAAGTTGAAAAAAATGGATAATGGAGTCAAGTTAATGAATTTAAAAAAAACCATCATAATCACAAGGAAAATTGCAATAAAATTATAAAATTGAACAGGTGTGAATGAGGGAGGTTTCACAGGATATTTTTTTGAATTTGTTTGGTGTTATTTGACGTATAAAGCAGTATTAATATACTTTTCTAATGTTTCATGATTTTAAAATAATAACAATTGGTTTTTTTCTAAGCGATGAATTTTTGGGATAAAAAGTGCTTGAAAACAACTATTGAAAAATAAGAAATATAATCTAGAAAAAACTCCTTTTGAAATACAGATTGCAATTGAGAAATAACTATGCTGTAATGGATTCAATTTTGAATAACATCAAACTAATTCAGGAAGTTTTGTTTGTTTGGAATGGCACTTATAAAAATGTAAGATCGTGTAATTTATGCATATACTGAGGTTCATTTCTGTTCAGAACTAAGTTCCCTCTGTAGACTGTTTATCGTATTCATACAGCAGATGTCCTCTTAATAAACAACTCAAACATGTGCAGACCATAAGATCAGGTAATTCAATTTCAGGAAAACAAATAAATGAAATTTAAAAAATAATTAGTATGTATCCATTATTTGTTTATGAACAGCTGCACGTACATTGTACGAATTTTGAAAAAAAAATTGAATAAATTAAAACCAAATTAAATAACCATAAAAGGTCGTCTCATTTCACGTGTTCAGATAAAATATCAGTACCAATGTCAAAGTGTTGTTTGAGTTAAAACGTAGGAAAAGATGAACACATATCTGTTTTTTTGTTTTGTTTTTTTTCGGGGTTTTTTTTGGCATTTTTTTACTTTTTCGGGGTGGGGAGTGTGATTGGTACGAATAATTTTTTAAAGATTTTTGTGCAAGTCAAAGAAATAAACAAAGATAAATGAAGCTTTTAATTCAAATCTACGTAGACTCTATTCCGATGTTTTCAGTACCGGAAATTTTTTCTTTGTTTAAATGTGGTTAAGTATCAAGCAATAATACATGATTGTGTCTTATCTAAAATGTAGATGCCAAACTCAAACTCAACAGTTCAGAAAGTTTCTGTATCACAACGACAACGAAGTTGTTGATACAAATCAGTGGTTGTATTCTGAGGCGGACGGATTAAACAACATTAGATATGTCACGAAGTGAAATTCAGTCATTCGGACTATTTTTAATTTTTGTCTAAATAATTTTATTTTTGGTGTTAAATGCTATCAATTTTTTCCTCTATTTTCACAACTGTTATGATATCATTTTAAAAATTCTGTGCAGCCTTAATCGACTTCTTTTTATGTTTATAGACACTTCATCTTTCATTTATTTTTATTCCTTTTATTAACTTGCTGCTTAAATGTCATGATTTACCTAAAACCTGTTTGATAATTGATTTCCTTACATCTCTACATTGTACATTGTATGTTAATCCTTCATTGTGTAATTCCATGCTTCAGTATATATAATTTTGAATTGTAAGCTACATGTACGGTCAATTGGAATAAGGCATTCTGTGCTGATGTATACCAAACTCATGTGAAAGTATATTCCATGCAAAGTTTATATAAAAGTCTTAAAAATAAAACCCACGTTGGCTTGTTGGAGGTTTTATGAGGATGGATCCAACAAGAGAATCATCTCAGGATTAGACCAATATTAATCAGAGCGTAGTTTCGTAATAGATATTAGTAATAACAGATTTTTTTTAAAAAGTGATTATTATTTAATTACCATTCAAAAAATCACAAAAACGTTTAGGTAGTAAGACAAATAATGTTTGCGTTGATCTTGTGTTAAATGCATCATGCTATTACGCAATATTTAGTATGAATGATGGCTAAATCATAGTCAACAACTGTATAAACAGACATAAGAGGAAACAGTTCAGAGGGAAGACTTACTCCTTTGAAAGTACTCTGTACAAAACTAAAAAAAAACCAAGAAAGTTCCATCTAGATTCGAAATATGAAATTTAGAATTCGGGATTCAACACCTTAATCAATCAAATGATTGATCTGAAAGCCTGTACAATACATGTAATACTGATAAAGACTGCTAAGTGATAGATAGATAGATAGATAGATAGATAGATAGATAGATAGATAGATAGATAGATAGATAGATAGATAGATAGATAGATAGATAGATAGACTTAATTTTGCTACCTTGAAATTGTTTTTTAAAACAGCGGAAATATAAATTGACTTGTTATCATAAATAGCATGAAGGATAAGCAGAATGTAGGTTATCAGGTGAAAAATTTGGCAATTCAGGATGAAAATTATGTTTCCAAATTCTGAATCAGTAATCATTTACAAAACACCCAAAGAGATTTGGACTCATGAACTGCAGTTTACAAAACTTCAGGATACTTTAACCATTGAGCTATGACGATATACAATCAAATCGATTGATATACAAACAGTTTGATAAACATTTGAACAGCCATTTTGTAACGCAGTGTACAAGTTTACGTGTGCCCAGACAATATTTATTCATATCCAACCTACCAGCCTAGACCGTGGGGAATTTTATTGCAGTAAGATCTCTGAGAAAAAAAACACAAATATTCAGGAATTCTCATAAAAGTTAAATCTAAACAGTAAATAAATGACGATCTCTTATAATTGTGCACTCAATAAATTTAGATGTATCTACCTTAGTTTACATATGGATATGCATTCATTGTTAAGATACATTTCAAAGTATTTTCATCATTTGTTTAATTGATTTATTCAGCGTTATAGCCCTAGCCATAACGCCAATTATTTAAACCTAATTTTTCCATTATAAATTATTCTTAAGCCTAACCTGCTATGCCGTCGTCGGAACCCACGGGTTTTCTATCCGTTACACTGCTTTCAACTCAGTGTAAAAAAACCGTGGGTTCCGACGGTGCTGCTGTGCATATACATGTACGTGAGTATTTGGATCATTTCTCTCTCTCTCTCTCTCTCTCTCTCTCTCTCTCTCTCTCTCTCTCTCTCTCTCTCTCTCCATCGATCGATCGATCGATCGACGAGCGAATTATTTGTTTTCTGTATTTAGCTATTTATTATACAGCCTTTTCAATAAGGAAACAATGATAGATGCCAATACCTATATATAATTCTTTTGAGAATTCCAAGTATTGATTATTTTTATTTACTGTTACTTTTGTTAAGCCACAGTTCATGACCAAAACTTCCTTAATTCAGGAAGTTAATTTTACATATTCATAGTTTGTAAATCATGTACGTTTTGAATTCCATGTCTATCATTAAATCATATTTCCTTTGATTAAATTGTGTATTTTAACTTCCTCTCAAAATTCAAAGGGTTGCGAAAATTAATAATTTATGCAATAACTATATTAAAGGAAATATAACCAACAGTATAGTTTATGGGTATTTAACAATATTTTTACGCAATATTGACCAGTTGAGAATACTCCTCTGATAAAACAGCATGACAACTACGTTGTACCTGTCCGTTGTTTGTAGTTGCGTTTACATGTGTGCAGCTCCCGACGTTGGAGTACGACCGTGAGATTTTTTCCTGTTTTATTGTGTTAAATATAGAATTATAGTCCATTTGGTTGTATGTTTTATCATTGTCTTATTATTTTTTGCGTTTTGCAATTTAGATATCAGCCAATAATCATTTACTGACTAGAAATCATTACATGTCACAGCTATATCCATAATGAGTAAATTACTTGTTTACTATTAACATACCAATAACACATTATGTTGAACTTCTTCTTGGTAATTTTTATGCAGCAGTGGTATTAATATTAGATTTAGTTATATAGAAATAATGTTTAAGCAATGTATTGAAAAGTAAAAAGATTTGTTACATGTCCTATAGCAATATGCTATCAGTCTAAAGGTATGATACAGTACTGTATGATTTTTGAAGAATTTTTGTATTGTTTAGGGATTACTGTGGCCCAGGCTATTTTGGATTTTTTTGCGGTGATATTTGTCCATATCCGTACTACGGAAAATACTGCGATCACACATGCAATTGCAGAAAACCCCATTGCAGTCATGTCATTGGATGCATACCCGGTAAATATAATAAATTATCTAATTTTCATATTGATAAATAAGCAATACAAATATATGCGGGAGTGAACAGTTGTAATCTGGTTTACTAGTCTAACACCTCACATGTTACTTTACGCATAAAGAGACATAAATAGTATTTTATTTTTCATTTTTACCATTTACAGTGGTTGATTTGGGTATTTCTTACGGCTCAATAATTGAATTGTCAATACAGAGTTAAGATTCTTTTTTATTTTTAAGCAAGGCTCAAGCTATTTTTTTTCATAGGGAAAATACTGTCTAAGTTTTTTGTTTAGAATTTGTTTTATATAAAAAGTCATTTTTCATTGAGGAAATAATAAAAACAGCAATAAATTGGGGAATAGCTCGCTGAATTGACATCAACAGTTTTTATTCAAATTTTCAGTTGACGTAAATTTGCGGATGGTTGATTATGAATGTGAGAGCCATGCATCAGTTCTCCCCTTATAGGTCATCTCTGTCAAACCAGAAAGCTTTCGCTCTGTATATTTACTAAACATATATGATATTAAATAAGCAATTCTGGTAAACAAAAATGTTACCATCTTATGCGCGTGCGAGAAAATAGTTTCAAGAGTTATGATAAAGAAAAAAAAACAACAGTAGCAATAGAACAAGGGAACTATAATTTATAATTGGAATAACAAGACAACAAGCAAGTAATTTTTAGGTACATGTACAAGCACTGAAGGGTCATATTATGGAGAATAATGAGAGTGCACACTGATGTCTAGGGTTTTGCTAATAGCATAAAAATTCGCAAATGTAAACGTGCCCTTCTCCTACGGAGCATGATGTGAAAGCTAGGTGAACATGCTTTAAAAACCAAGAGCAAAGGTAGTACTAAACATCAGCAGATACCTCGAAATATGATTCAATGATTGATCAAAAATTTATACTTCGATTGAAGAAAACTTGTGTATAAAGAATGCATTATATATAGAAAAGTATAAATAACTGAATCCCTTTGAAACATTTATCTCTCATTAGTTCATCTTTTTGGTCAGGAATTATTTTGTTAATTAAAACAATGATAGTTTCCTTACAGTTCATGATACTCTTACATTAGTATCTTGCTTGATACTTGACTTCATACAAAGTAAATTTAACTTAACCTTTTCTGGCATTAAAATAATTTGTTAGATATTAAGGTCAAAACATACCTCAGCCTCTCTATCAAAAACTATTAATCAATAAATTAATTACATATTCTATCATAGTAGAGAGGGCATTAACAAATAATTTGTATTAAATTTTCTCTACATAGCACATGAACTATTATTTGTTGATTTTCATGTTTCTTACATCATATTCTATATCTTTTGCTGCAAAAAGGTAACATTGTAAAAAATTGATTTTCAACTACATTCGTAAGTTGAAAACAATTCATTTATTTTTGTCTAATTATAGCACAAAACTAGTAAAACAAAAACTTTAATTGTTTGATAGTCGTACATGAATTCAAATTGGTGAAAAAACAATGTGTATACTTCAAACATCTGTTTCCCACCTTCATTTTTTATAAATTGCAGGTGAAAAATTTGTATGACATGCAGACATTATGCAAAATTGGTATAATTTATTTAGTTATAAAATGATTTAGAGTGGTTTTTTTTAAATTAAAAATGTCCAGTTTCCAGTTGTCAAAATGGATATTTTGGCAGTTACTGTGAAACAAAGTGCCCCTTCCCGTCCTTTGGGCAAGGTTGCCAACAACAATGTCAATGCGCACAGGTAGACTGTCACTTTTCAACCGGATGTCCAGTAAAGCGTAACTATTATATTTCATATTTAAAGATGAATGAATAAAAGATTCTTACTAACATAAGTCCATATATAAATGAGGTTATGCTTATTTTTTTCTTGGTGCAGTATTTGTTGCTAGTAAATATCCAGCAACAAACACAAAGTTACCTAGCATCAACAAAGTAACTACAAATAAAATATCCTCTACACCAATGACGGTAACAACGATTCCGACTCAAGCTCAAAGTACAGGTAATATGTTTAATGACAGTTTCATCCACGCTTATCTTCACTAACCCTGGATGCCTAGTAGAGACATTCATAATCAGATATATTTGGCGACATCTATTACGGGTAAAAAAAAAATAAAAAAAATAAAAACCCCACCAAAACCCCCCACAAAAAACAACAATATGAACCGTTATCATCAAACGACACAAATGAAATATTAAGTCTTCTCGTTATCAGACACACTTCTTACATTAAAGATTTATGAAATGTTAACACAGTCAAACAAATCATCTAACCAAATGATTTTATCAGTTTAATCAAATTTGACCATCTTGTTTTCACATCTAGGTCAGGTCAAGGTCACCTTTTTCCTAAACTGAAAGGATGAAAAAAATATATGTACATGTAGTTTTTCTGCAGTTATGTAGACAACTGATCAAGATATGAAGTTTCTTTTCTTCGATGAAATGAAAGAATATCAAAATATCCATCAGCTTATACTATAGAATTATAATAAATATTAAAACTAAATTTGAAATCGCTTAGCCCGTATTTCCTCTGATTTTCTCTCATTTTCTAAAATTTAAAAGATATTTTGATTATTGTTTTATGCTTCCAATATTTGAAATATTTCTGATTTTTACATATTAGAAAAAACTTTACATACACTTAAGATATGAATTGATAGAAAGGCTATTTTATTGACTAATAAATGAGAGAAAATCCGATTAAAGTGATATTTTCACACAAATCTATTTATAGAATTACATGTAGCATTTAAAAAGCTACAAAAAAGTAATTTGATAGGCTTATCATCTTTTAAAATAATATTTATTCTGAAACTTAAGTATCTTATCATTAGTTCACATAAGTTGAAAAAATCCAACATTAATGTTATTGATTTAAAAATGCTTAATAGACTCATGAACTGCTAAACATGTGATATTTTCCTTCGCCGACGTTCCACCAAAAATTTTGTCCTTCTTAGATTCTAAACTTTGATAAATATTCCTGAGTAAAGTTGAATGATAGTAAAAAAAATGATTTAGTTTCCTTGAGTGTATCTGGATTCAATAAACATTTAATCAGATTTACTTTTGACAAGTCAAAGACCAGAAACGACTGTTTCCTTAAATTTAAACTTAATGACCATTTGAACTTGTTGAAAGCACATTTGAAATTTATCTTTCATTTTATGTAGAAACTACAAGCGAAGCCTCGTTGGAATGCAAAACAATGCCTCTCGGAACGGGAAAATCATCTGGTATCTTTTCTTTCATCCGTAACAGAGAAATGAAAGCGAGCATAGTGGCCCTTAGCATCCTTTTCATTTTGCTGGTGATTGCACACATCATTCTTTTCATTGTCCAGCGCATCAAAGTGAAAAACAACGCAATACCTGTGTAAAAACCCGTTATCATGTTAATTTGGAAAAGTGCCACTAACAGTTATAATAGCATACTAAAAATCATATTTTTGTATATTAATCTACTATGCTTTGTTTTACTTTTTTCGTGGACTTTTAGCAATCTAAATATGTAAAATTAATATGAATTTAAGTTAGCTACTGATTTTGATCCTTAATTTTACTTTTCACACAATCTGTGAAAACCTTTGTTTCAGAAAGTTCAGCTACCGCATGTTTTGTCTGTTTGTTAAACTGTAAGTAAGCATGTATAAAACTGCTGGTAGAGTCACAATATTCAAAGCTTTTTTTTTTTTATTTCAGTCGAGATTTAATATTTATTAATGGGTAAGAAAATGAAAATTAAGGATAAATGAAATTTAAAATATTAATTTTCATGGTAAAAGAAAACCATCTGTTTTGTTGATCAAAGAGCAATTGTTGTAGGCGTTGTTAACTAAACACGTTTAACAAAACAATTCTTCGTTTCATTTGCCTGGCACTGTCGAATTAGATGGAATGGTTTGTTTGTGTATGTGAACGTTTTAAGGCGAAATGAAGAAGTGTTTGAAATAAAAAAAATTTACAAAATCGATTGCACTTTTGTTTCATGATTACGCTTTGTTATAGGGCAACTCATTTAGATAGATTCATAAAAATGTTTGACAATTAGAAATGCAATGCATAGAAAGGATTCAAATTAAGATTTGAACATTTCTAGCGAGCTCAAATACAGGTATGATAATTATTTGAATCCACATTTGTATCTATTTTTCTTTTCTTTTGCAAAATAAACATGGCTGATCAAAGAGTTGAAGTTCTGACCCCTTCCTTAAAAGTCCTCATTATGTTACACCAAATCAAAGTTTATCATTTTTACCACTACAAAAATTAAATATATACATTTTCCTTTCTAATGTGTAACAAAAATGCTGATCATTTTTTAGATATGAGAAAGAAAAGGTAAGGCCCAACGCAGGGTCATTCCCTTTTTATTGACATCAATAAAGAAACTCTTATAGTTTAAAAGTCATTTTGTTAAAAAACCGATTGTTAAACCTTTAACTAAGTACATTGGACCCATCTTGACCCTTATTGTGAAGGGTCAGTGCCTTTTTCTTGATGTTTAAAGGACGATTCTTTGATTCAAAACACATTTTTTAGAAAAAAAAATGTTCGGAAATTCTTTACTGTTCGTTCTCTATATATCTATATAAGAATGGTTTTTAAGGGTAATAGTTTTCACTATAATACACTGTAGAGGAAAAAATTCATAAAAATCAGTTTGTGTGTATCTTGAAATAATATTCGGATGAAATGTTAATAATCTTATCAGCTAACACTAAGAAAAATGGGGCAGCCGATACGAGATTTTCTCAAAATATCTAGCTCCAAACAGGTCTACCCTCAAAGCCACATATATTCCATTTGTATGTAAACAGATGTAGACTTCACATTCCCTATGAAGCTGATGCATGCGCCTTAAAGAAATTCCTGTGAAAAAAAGATCGTCATCTAACAATAAAACTGAGTTAAGTAAAATGTAAAAATGCAGTCAATGGAAAAAGTAATTCTGAAGTATATACATGTATATGGTACTACAATTGACTAAGTTCCTTTTAATTGGTCGCTTACCGGTGTTATACCTTAAAGTTCGAACTCTCATTTCCCTGACGAGGCTGTTGAACAAAAATATTTTGGTGGCATGTCGAAATATACATTTTTCTGGGAATTTTCTTGTTTATAATGCTTTTTAAAATTTTTCTTATTTTAAAATTTTTAAAAACATTAAGGATATAGACATTTAGTCCCTAAAAACACTAATGTCGTAACATCAAAGGATTTCCTTTTATACTTAACGTCGATCTCTACACCAAATAAGTGTAGGAAATTTTTGTTGCAAGCAAAGTACGGGACAAAATCCCAGAAAGATCTGAAAATGCAAATAAGATTCGTTAGTTCATGAAATGAAGAAAAGAAATTGGATGAAATTGAACAATGAAAAAAAATACTGAATCATAGCAAAAATCTTGGTATGAAAGATCCTGTTTAAAGTTGTCTTTCCTTATTTTACATGGTCTCAAATATCTCGGGAGCAATTTCTTAATTAATAAATATCCAGAAGAAGAAAATAAAAAAGAAACAAGTCTTTGCTAAATATGTCGATACAAAATTAAAAATGTTGATGATAATGTACGTTTGAATCTGAAAAAAGTTTATTTTTGATGAATGCATTTAATATATTTAACTCTTTAAAACAAAATGTTAGTAGTTAAATTCTCTTTCACTTTTTATTTATATGCAATAGCAATTAGAAACAACAACCATACGCATATCAATACATACATTAGATGTCAAAAATGATACACATGTACGTGTGGTAATGAAAACACGAATTGTATTATAAGGATGATACAAAGAGTCGCCGTAGTGCAATTATTTCATCTGCGTGTTTAAATAGCTGTTGTACATGTACTTATATATATAAATAGACTAATAATCTTGCAGCTGCTGATTTAGATTCAGTTAAAGATGACACATTACTTTTTATGTTTAGTAGTTTCATTTTCCAATGGTGTACAAACATACGAGACATATACCTATAACTTCGGACTAATATTTCACCATACTGTAAATCTGATTTATACATTGAAATGCTTTTGGAATAATTTTGCATTACTATAAGACTGCTTATTGTATTTTTGTTAAAGAAAGAAGACACAGCACTATTATTATATACTAGTAAAATTAGATAAAATACGTAATAATATTTGCTTATCTTTAATGTTATTTAATTTATGGCAATAGAAGTAACCAAGTAACCAATAAAGTATTTTGTAAAATGTTACAAAATTAATAATGTACATCATACTTTTACACAACATCATACTATTTTTCTAATGTTACGTAAAAAGGGATTTAAGGTTTCTTAAGTCAAAATCGTTGATCTTTTTTTTTTTGTTTATCTCAAAAGATATTTTGGATCACCCGAACCACATTAACCTCCATTTGATCGAATTAATTTAACAATTTACAGTGGAATAAGGAGCGCAACAAAATTAGTTAAAAGGGTTAAATATAAAGCAACATGCACAGGTTTTGCTGGTATTTTGCTATATCCGTGATTTTTTTTTTGTGAATGATCTATTGATAAAAACTATGTGTACATGTCTTATTTGTATTTTCATCTTTCGAATGCAGGAGATATTTTGACATATGGTTGAGAAGTTTCCCAAAGTTATTATCAAAGGACCCTTACTATCCAATACTGCCTTGTTTACATGAAAGTGCAAATCTATACCTAAGATCAAAAATTCCCTATGTCATGCAACGACTGAACGAAAACCAACGTTATCGTGCTGTTGGGATGCTGCAAGCTGGAATGGCACAAACTACTGTAGACATTTTGAAGTTCATCGGAACACCATCCAGTCATTATGGAGACGTTTTCAACAATCTGGCAACACTCAGAATCGACCGCACTCTGGGTGACCTCGTGTGACGTCACGTCAACATTAGACTTGTGCATCTGAGAAATCGTTTTTAGACAGCAAGTTTGACTGCCGTAGCATTCCAGGGCTTCGACCAGTTAGTTCAAGAACTGTGCGTAATCGTCTGCTTTGACGTCATCGTATCGCCAGACTAGCGTGGTGCACACGACATCTGCGATTAAGAATACTGGACTGGGCAAATATTCTGTTCACTGATGAATCCAGATGTCATTTGGATAGCAGTGACGGCCGTTGTAGGGTGTATCGTCGCGTTTGGGAGCGTTACCAGGTCGCTTGTGTTGTGTAACGTCGGCAATTTGGTGGAGGTAGCGTTATGGTGTGAGGTGGAATATCAGCACGTGGAAGGACCCCTCTACAAATTGTAAATGGAAATCTCACCGGCGTACGCTATCGAGATGAAATAATTCAGCTTCATGTGATACCCTTCATACAAAGACATCAAAATCACATCCACAGGGCGAACATCAATCTTTAAGCTAGTCCTTAAAGGCGGCTTAAAGGTGGCGTAAAGGTGGCTTAAAGGATATACAATCTTTAAGCCACCTTTAAGCTGAGCTTATAGGGTCCTTAATGTCCAAACTTCTTTAAGTAACCTTTAAGCCATCTTTAAGCCACCTTTAAGCATCTTTAAGTTACGCTCCCTTTAAGTTGTCTTAACACCATCTTTAAGTTCCCTTTAAGTCAAGTTTAATCAAGCTTAACAGATTCATTTTGAAAACATATATTAAATGCAAAAGTTCTTTTATAGGGATGGGAGTGGATGATCCGAGTGATGATATAATTTCCAAGGAAGGGGGGGGGGGTGTTCCAGGCGGTTTTAATTGTCGCTCATTAAACGACAGATCGCTATCATCAACACCGCTCCGATGAACACAGATTGCCGTTATAAAATAATTCTTCTTTATATTTTTTTTTTGGTTTCAAAATAAATGTCAGGGTGAGCGCAGTCTCTGTATCTAAATCTGTGCATGAAATTATATTAAAGTATGTTTTTGTTTCCTATTATAAATTATTCGGTGAAATAAATAAATCTCTCTCTCTCTCTCTCTCTCTCTCTCTCTCTCTCTCTCTCTCTCTCTCTCTCTCTGTGTGTGTTCATCCGGTTATCCGGTTATTAAACAAAATAAATAAAATGAACCAAAAATGCATTATTTAATTTAATTAAAAAATAAAACAACATTTCGAGACCGAGAAGGTTATCCTGCAACATTCACGAAAACAAGATATTTATTTCTTTTCTACTAACAGCCCAGTATTTCTAAAGATCGTTTCTCCTATAGAGAGACGATCTAGGTCATTTTGACTGTTGTTCTGTGAAACCCCAGCGGTTATGTTAGTAATGTTTACATGTGTATCGATCAAAGGAATCACATACGGAATTTTTTCTTGGGATTTTTAAAACTCTTCACTTATTTATAAAATATCTTTGAGCTATATTCTTAATATTTTAAGGGCATTTTAATACGATTATTACTACTACACGTTATATATTTTATGTCAAAACACGCAGTTAAAATGTGCGAGGGAGGTTCTAAGAACAGCTGCATTGATCTCTTAAAAATAAACATTTGAGACAATACACATCGTTTTGACTGGAACTAACACGTGAAATTGACATGGTTTTAAAACTTTTTTACGGTTTGAAGTTGTACTTCCATGATCAGTTCGAGACAAATAGGTATTTCTGATCTGATAATTTACTGATGACGTTCGTGGTATATTGGAAAATAATATCTGCGGCATCTCTTTGATCTCGGCAATAACTGTAGTAGAATAATCGGTTTAAGGTATGTATTTTTTCTTCAATTTTAATTATTTCTAGGTCTAATTCTAGATCTGCTAGATACATGTTAAAGATGAAAAGACTCTCAACGGCCTTTGTTATATCGGGCAGGATATTACTGCTTTCTTTGTTAAGACATAGTTTTTGTTCGTTTGTGTATATCTAATTAGAGTCTATTGTTTGTCCACCTCAAGAAAACCCCTGGAACTAACACAGAATATACAAGATATACACAACATGTGTTGTGTGCCCAGGTGAACGTCAGGGTTTCTAAAGATGTTGAAATCTTAGTATGTACGTGTATATGATAAGTCTAGCGAATAAAAGTTTATTAACATTTTTAATTCATTTTCAATGTATTATTTCCTAACTCTGGGTTTTAAAAATATTAGGTCTACAAATTAAAGATACATGTATGTAGGAGTAAAATCTAGAGGCTAATTAATTACTCTACCGGTGATCATAAATGGGGGTTAATTATTTAAATGTATGTATAAGGGTAAATCGGCCTGGTACATGTACATCATACAATTGTATGTACAAGTATACATCATTTGCCATTGCCACATGCAGTAAATAGGTCACTGGTAATCGGTAATATTGTTTGTAATAGAATTGATAGTCTAAACATCATGTATATAATTACATGTAAATATTTAAACATACTGGAACGGCGCCGTGAACATGAAAACCGGGAAAGTGCGTAGAACTAATACCCTAATATTTTCAATGCATTTAATAGTTCTATAGCTAAATGATTTCATCCTCTTCCTTGCATTTCATTTACATGTAGCTATGAAATAGATGAACGTATATCTACTCAGTTTAAATTTATTACCTACGTAGGCCTACTAGTAAGTTTTCCATTTAGGTATGATATATTTTTTTTTCACTGAAGACCACGTTCCGTATTTTATTCTAAATACATGCATGCATGTAATTTATAAATTAGATATAATGGATTGTTACAAACTGATTGGAAGTCAAAATCTTTTGAAGTAAAAATATACATTCAAAACATTTATTCAATATCGACTAATTTGTAGGATATAAAAATCTCTTAAACTATGAAAGTTGCCGTGGCTCAGAGGAAGTGAGGTGATGCTGGTAAAGAAAGGGTCCCAGGTTAAATCCTCGTCTTGGGCCTTTTTTTTTTTTAAATTTTTTTTCTACAACGAAAACCGTTTTTGATACCTTTTCTATCACAAAGTTAATACATTTGGTTGGTAAATAAAGCACAGTATTTAATTAAAAGATTTTTAAATATATCAATTATTAATTTTTAATAAAATAAAAGATCTTTAATGGCTTAAAGGTAGCTTAAAGGTGGCTTAAAGAAGTTTGGACAATAAGGACCTATAAGTTGTCCTTAAAGGTGGCTTAAAAGTGGCTTAAAGATAGTCTTTAAGCTGCCTTTAAGCCATCTTTGCGCTTTCTTTAAGCCACCTTTAAACAACACATAAAGCTTAAATGTGGCTTAAAGATCATCTTAAGCTATCTTTAAGGAGAAATTAAAGATGGTCATTCATCTTGTGATCACTCTGCAGCAAGACAACGCAAGGCCACACGTTGCTCGTGTAGTCAGGGACTTGTTTGTTCAACAGAATGTCGATGTCTTGTCTTGACCAGCTGTTTCCCTCGATTTGTCGCCGATCGAGCACGTCTGGGATGAAATGGAAAGACGTTTACGTCATTTACCAAATCAGCCAGTGACATTGGCTGATTTAGGCCAGACTTTAACCAACACCTGGAACAACATCCCTCTAGCATTTCTGAACACTTTAGTGGCATCAACGAGGCGTCGCTGTTAAGCATGCATGAACGCAAATGGTGGTCACACGGGTTATTGATTTTGTTAATTCAATTTCAAATTACAGTGACTTTCGAGTGTGCTGAAATTGACGTTATTCGACGTTGACATTAATTTGTTATGAGATGTTGTTACGAATACATGTGTTAACAGTATTACAAAAAATAAAATTTGTTCAAAATTCATTTTTAAATGTTTTTTTCATATATTAAATAATGCACAGTTTTTTTTACCACTAGTAGATAACACTTAAATTATGCCAACATTTAAATTAAAAAGACACTCTGCCACTATAGTCGGTAGCTCTCCTACTGAGCTATCCAGGACAATGTACACACAGTCCGTATAACCTCAACCACTGTTTTTTTGCTTATACATGATGAAATCAGTTTGTTTTCTGGTACATACTTCAAACCCTAAAAAAAAATTAAAATCTTTAACAGCATGCAACATTGGTCTGAATGAGACTAGTTCTATTCTGGAATAAATAAAGTTGACTTTGCTCAAATTTGTTTATAATCATGGTGACATGTGGTGATAATGAAACGTGTTTAATTCAAATTCAATTTGGTTGTTGAGGATATGGAAATATATAAAACTGACTTATAGTCTGTCCCAAGATATTTTTGCCGCATATTTTCTTAAATTATTCAATATTTATAAATACCTCTTGGTTCAGGCGATGTTCATTCAATAGTATGAAAAAATCCCTAGATTTCTCCTTTGAAACGCCCCCTCTAGCTTGTCGGGTATCAGTACACGGCTAAAAATAAAAAGTCTACGAGGTTTTTCCATTGCCAAGGAGATGAAGACGCCCGGATGATAACGTTGAAAAATTGCGCGAGGTGTCCCGAGTATTTCCAAATGAAGAAAAGATGTCAACATTCCCCATTATAAATCTCCGTAGGAAATCTGTTTTCGTTCCTGTGAATTTTTACGAGGGAAAAATGATAATGTGTGAATGAAGTTATCTTGGGAATTTTCCCTTTCATCGATTTTAATTGCACTTCAGTCACAGGTATGTGTATTTTTATTAAAAACCGTTCAAATATGCAGCATAAATATCTTGGGACAGACTATAGGATCTTTTAACTTTTGACATTACATTTTGGGGAGGAACAATCCAATTATTGACCTCCGTCCAGCTTGCATTAAAAGCATCTGTGCATTCAGTATCAGGACACCAATATTTTTAATTATACTGACACAATTCTTTTTATATTTTGTTGCAAATCTGTTAACTGTATAAATTTCCCAAACTTTTTCATAATATTCGTAAATTTCATCGTCGACTGACCAATCATCCATATCTGTTAACGACTCTAATTATCAGCTTTTATTTATTCATTGCCTTTGGCTTCTAAACAGGATTGATTGGAATATTAATATCTCTAAAGACGTCTTTAAAATGTCATCAGCAATATTTTTTATATAAAAATTTGTTCCACTAATTTTTTGTAAAATTTAAGAAACGTTTCTTTTATCTGAAATAACTTTCAATTTTTCATTGATTAAGCTTTATCACTTTAGACAACCCTATTTAATGCCTCGAACTCTATGTTGAGCTTTCTTGAATTTTTGAAATTACGTCGATTACGGCTAAAAACCAATATAATTATAATTTCATTTTTCATTACTTTCAGTTTCTTTTCAAATCAATATTTTGTTAAGCACAGGTTGTATAAAAATACTTTCCAAGTGTTTTTTTTCTTTCAAAACCATCCATGGATTAACAGCGTGTTGTTTATTTTCATTTATAATGATTGTATGTTTTCATTTTAAACATAAACATTGGTTCACATGAGTATATAATCAAAAAATCAGTTCACTCAAACTCCTGTGTAGAAGTTTTAATAATTAAACCTAAATTAATGACAATTGTGTCTTAGAAAGATCAATAGGAGAGAGAGAGAGAGAGAGAGAGAGAGAGAGAGAGAGAGAGAGAGAGAGAGAGAGAGAGAGAGAGAGAGAGAGAGACTATGTTGCCAAACAAAGAGTAAGTGTCACTAAAATTGATGTGTTCGTCCTTGTCAATTGAGAAATCCTCTCAATGTAGTTAATGAAATGTGGCCGCCCTTATGTTTAGATTACAGTTATATTAGCTACAACAAGGAACAATTACAAGCTCCAAAAGCAATTCATTCAAATCAAGAAGCAAGGTTCCCTAAAGCTCTTTGCATAATGCCAATGTTATTTTGATTATCAAATCTTAATTAAATTCTGATTTTCAAAGGCTCAAGATGGAAGGTCAAAATTTCACGTTCATCGTGAACTTTCAAGTAAGAAAAACTTCGTTAACATAATTTCTATTGCTTATAGTTTAATGTATGAATTTGAAGATGTTAAGATCATTAAATATTATCTTATTAAGATTAAAATGTAAAGTCTTAAATTGTCATATCAAACGTAACAAAAATTACCTATTAACTCTAAAACCAAAGCAGTTAGAAGAGATTTAGCAATATGTTTAGAAGATGTACAGTACTGGTAAGACCTAACCTAACAGAAAAGCCCTGGGTTTCCTATCGAGGTTTACTCCAGGTTACTTTGGGTTTATTAGAGCTGACCCAGAGTTAACCCTGAGTTAACCAAAAATAAACCCTGGGAGGACACAGAGAGTAAACTCCGATCAGAAGTAGACCCCGGAAAGCAGACGTTACATGATTGTGTATTTGGAATATACAAGGAGTGGAAATTACAGGCGGGAAGATGGTTAGATAAAAGACGGGTCTGCTTCACACTTCAGTGTATAAAATGGATCCGAAAGCAGACCCCGAGTAAACCGAAAGAAAATCCCAAGTAGAGTTTTTCCTTGCAAATTCCATGCATCAGTTTAAATTGATTTACACGGAATAGCACATTATAAATGGATATTTTATACAGAATAATCATATTGTGTTTCACTTAAAGGAGTCTGGTCACGATTTTAGTCGAAAAAAATTCCACTTTTAATTTTTACAATGTTTCAGTAAAGTAATTCTAATGATCAATCAAAACTTTTTTTTATTGTTTTGCACACACTGGTACAATAAAAATTAATGTTTTAACAGAAAAACAAATTCTTTTACTTTGAATTCAGACAATTCTTTCATTGCAATCCATTGCAGTACTTTTTGATTGATTAAAGAGACCTAATCACGATTTGCGATGAAAAGTTTCTTATTATTTTTTTTATGTTTAAATGGTTTACTTGTGTTTGTTGAATGAGTCATCAAAATTTGATTGTTAGACGTAATTAAAATTACGATACAGAGGAAAGAAGTCCTTGCTATGCAAATAAAGCTCAAGTCTTATATTTGTTCACAAATAATGTAAATTAAATAAATTGCCATTCTTTGACAAACGAGAGATAAACCGGTTTAATGTGTTAATAAATAAGTAGTTACATGTACAAAAAGCAACATTTGATTGAAAAATCACAACAACACATAGGTAAAAACAAAACAGGATTCGAGCTTTGTTTACAATTGAAAACAAAACATCAAACCTTTTTTACTCGGTTCTAACTTGGTATTTGACTCTCAAATTTTGACAAAGCATAAACAATAAATACAAAAATCAAGCTCAAATCTTGTCTCTCTCTCTCTCTCTCTCTCTCTCTCTCTCTCTCTCTCTCTCTCTCTCCATACATTACACCGCTAACGCGCGGTATTCAATTTGTCTGCACCGCTTGGTCTGTTATAGGACTGAAGACATCCAAAAATAAGCATTCAATGCTTAAATGCATAAAGATGGTTCGCCATGGCCCTATGGACCCTAATGAAATGGTGTAAAGTAGCTGTCTTTAAACCACCCATCCCCCTCTTTTGAAATAGGAAATGATAATAAATGTTGATAGTATCCGAAATAGAAAAGAATAAAGCTGAGAGATTTTTTACAAGCCCAACCATGCATTGCATGCATTTTCCTAGAAACATTCAATATATCACTTTTTGCGTAGTCATGCATTAATAAGGTTCTACCCAATGTCAATAATTGGCTCGGGATCATTTGTAAATAGAACTGGCGCATAGCATTTCCCTTTCTTTAAAAGTATAATCATAACTGTGTAGTATTTCAACATGAGTGTTTGGCAAATATTTCTCCTCTATTTTCTCAAGTTTAGTACTTTGGATGGTTCTTCATTTTATCAACAATTATACTTGTTGGGAATGGTGGATTGTGGAAATACTATCACGAGTCACATTATTTCAGGGAGCACTAGAATTGTCAAATCAAGGGTAAGTCTCATTTACACCGAGGGAGGATGGTGCCACAGAGTAGATGAGATGTCGAGTTCACATCTAACAATATTTATTAAAAAAAAAAAACTCAATGTGATGAATTTTAAAATCGGCGCAGTAATTAAACAAAATGAGTCATATTTAAAGATTCAGTATGCACAAAAAAGTATCTTTAATTTTCCTGTAATATTAGGTGAACATGCAAAGGTAAAACTTGAGTTTATTATTTTATGAAATGTTCTTTGTAGATAGAATGTGCAGCTCACTGCTTGACAACTACAGGCTGTGGAACCATTTTGTTTGACAATAAGATCGAGTACGGACAGGATGGCTTTTGCACGCTTGTCACTGAGTCGTCCCCAGTAGGTCCCTACGTATTGGAGAGCAACTCGTCTGTGTGCTTCATGAAAAAAGTATCCGTGGAAACAACTCACTCAACACCCACTGAAACAATTAGAATACCGACAACATTTTCAACATTTACAAAAACGACACAGTCGACAACGACACCGACTACAACGACAACAATGACACCAACAACAACTACGACTTCACTGACAATAACATCGACAACGATTTTAACTACACTGACACCAACGACAACTACAACGACACCTGCAACAACGACATCGGCAACAACTACGACTTCACTGACAACAACGACACTGGCATCAACGACACCGACAACAACAACGACTACACTGTCACCAACGACACCGGCAACAACACCTGCAACAACTACGACTTCATTGACAACAACGACAACTACAACAACACCAGCAACAACTACGACCTCACTGACAACAATGACACCAGCAACAACACTATCAACAACAACTGCGACTATACTGTCACCAACGACAACTACAACGACACCGGCAACAACGAGACTGAAAACAACAACGACTACACTGTCGCCAACGACACCGACAACAACACCATCGAAAACAACTACGTCTACACTGTCACCAAAGACAACTACAACGACACTTGCAACAACGACCCTGAAAACAACTACGACTACATTGTCACCAACTACACTGGCAACAACGACACCGGCAACAATTACGACTACACTGTCACCAACGACAACTACAACGACACCAGCAACAACGACACTGAAAACAACTACGACTACACTGTCGCCAACGACACCGGCAACAACACCATCGACAACAACACCATCGAAAACAATTACAACTACACTGTCACCAACGACAACTACAACAACACCGGCAACGACACTGAAAACAACTACGACTACACTGTCACCAACGACACCGACAACAACAACATCGACAACAACTACGACAACACTGTCACCAACGACAACTACAACGACACCTGCAACAACGACACTGAAAACAACTACGACTACATTGTCACCAACTACACTGGCAACAACGACACCGGCAACAACTACGACTACACTGTCACCAACGACAACTACAACGACACCTGCAACAACGACACTGAAAACAACTACGACTACATTGTCACCAACTACACTGGCAACAACGACACCGGCAACAACTACGACTACACTGTCACCAACGACAACTTCAACGACACCAACAACAACGACACTGAAAACAACTACGACTACATTGTCACCAACTACACTGGCAACAACGACACCGGCAACAACTACGACTACACTGTCACCAACGACAACTACAACGACACCAACAACAACGACACTGAAAACAACTACGACTTCACTGTCGCCAACGACACCGGCAACAACACCATCGACAACAACACCATTGAAAACAATTACAACTACACTGTCACCAACGACAACTACAACAACACCGGCAACGACACTGAAAACAACTACGACTACACTGTCACCAACTACACTGGCAACAACGACACCGGCAACAACTACGTCTACACTGTCACCAACGACAACTACAACGACACCAACAACAACGACACTGAAAACAACTACGACTTCACTGTCGCCAACGACACCGGCAACAACACCATCGACAACAACACCATTGAAAACAATTACAACTACACTGTCACCAACGACAACTACAACAACACCGGCAACGACACTGAAAACAACTACAACTACACTGTCACCAACTACACTGGCAACAACGACACCGGCAACAACTACGACTACACTGTCACCAACGACAACAACTACGACACCGGCAACAACGACACTGAAAACAACTACGACTACATTGTCACCAACTACACTGGCAACAACGACACCGGCAACAACTACGACTACACTGGCACCAACGACAACTACAACGACACCTGCAACAACGACATTGAAAACAACTACGACTACACTGTCACCAACGACACTGGCAACAAAGACAACGACAACAACTACGACTACACTGTCACCAACGACAACAACTACGACACCGGCAACAACGACACTGAAAACAACTACGACAACACTGAAAACAACAACAGTGGCAACAACAACATCGACAACAACTACGACTACACTGTCACCAACGACAACAACTACGACACCGGCAACAACGAAACTTAAAACAACTACGACTACACTGTCACCAACGACACTGGCAACAACGACTCCGGCAACAACTACGGCTAAACTGTCACCGACGAAAACTACAACGTCACCGGCAACAACGACACTGAAAAAAACTTCGACTACACTGTCACCAACGACCCTGGCAACAACGACTCCGGCAACAACTACGGCTAAACTGTCACCGACGACAACTACAACGTTACCGGCAACAACGACACTGAAAAAAACTACGACTACACTGTCACCAACGACCCTGGCAACAACGACTCCGGCAACAACTACGGCTAAACTGTCAGCAACGACAACTACTACGTCACCGGCAACAACGACACTGAAAACAACTACGAAAACACTGTCATCAACGACACCGGCAACAACAACATCGACAAAAACTACGACTACACAGTCTCCAACGACAACTACTACGACATTAGCAACAACGACACTTAAAACAACAACGACTACACTGACACTAATGACACCAGCAACGACACAGAAAACAACGACACCATCTATTGGAGAGGTATATATACTTTCGATTTTACAGCCTTAAATAGCTGATAGATATTTCCTGGCTTTTAACTATTGTCTCTATTTCTACACATGATTAGTTTAGTTCTACTAAATTATCACGAGCGTTAGTCTATGAGAGCAAAAACAACAGAGTAATGAAAACTTTGCAACAAAATCGTCACAATGCATTCAGTTAACGCTTTTCTGCTCTTAAACTTTGTCTTGTAATTGGGGTGCTATTGGATACCTCCACATTGGACGTTCTTCTAATTAATTTTAAAATGTTTTCTTTCCCAAAACAGCTGTCTCATAGCGTAATGCAACGGTTTATAGCGTTAACTAAGAACCTGGACGTCATGAGTTTGAATCAACATTGACAGACGTCGCAAAGCACCTTAAAACGATTATACTACTTTTGAAATATTTTTTAGTCATAAAATAAATAATAATAGATAAAGCAATTCTTATGAATTGCATTTACATATCCCATTCCTTAAAAAAAGACAAAGTATGAGACAAGGAACAGTTATTAGATTTGAATTCATCGCATATTTGTTTCTGACCGGAACAACTGAGCGATTATGATAATGTGAAAAATCTACAAGGTTCCATGACGTATATTTTGTTCATGTAGAGGCTCATGTTCAAATGAAGGATTCGCCTGAGATTCGAAGAACTTATTTTAAGGTGCCCAACCTGTTTTTCATTGCGCAAGTTTTTTAGCTCATTTTTGTAAAATACCATGTATTTACATCTTTTAAGAAACTGTCTTGAATCCATTCATGAAACTAACATATGTTTAAAATGTCAAACATATATTCTCGTTATGTAGGATTACTCATTTTGAGAGTTACCCACATGAACAAGTGAAAAAATAGGATCATTAAAAAAACCATGGAAATACATAAAACATGCAGTCTAAAGCAATTACACCCCATCCCCTCTCCAATTTCTAACAGTCTCACTCAGGCACTTTCATGTTATTCGCAATGAAAAACTCAGTGGTTATTATGCTTTTTATCAATACTTTCAGATTAGCTGTTTATTGACATTTAAAACACATCTGGGTTTTGTCTCTTGTGGAAAAAAAAACAACTCTCAAAACATTTTTTCACGTTTAAATATCTTTGTTAGGTATCTAATAAAGCCTATGCAAAATACATACATGCCTATGATTTCATTAATTGATTCATACAAGTAATATTTTTCTTTTTCAACATTTTTAGGGTGTTATGGAAAAAGATCAGAACAATCCCCTGGATGCAGAGACAGACCAACTGAAGACTGACGAAGTTATTATTTAGATCTGGCTCGCCACATCTTACAAATCAGGCTGAGTAAATACGAAAACAATAAGACAGATATTAATTCAGATGGAGTTAGATGATAGATACATTTTATAATGGTGAAATACTAATGGGTAGTAAGTTATAGCCATCTTCTGAGTTTATATTGTAAACAACAACACATTTGGAGGGTAATATTAATGAACTACATGTCTTACAAATCATATCGTGTGAATGCAACACCTAAATCCGATGTGAAATCATATATAAACAACAACACATTTGGAGGGTAATATAAATGAAAATCATATCGTGTGAATGCAACACCTACATCCGATGTGAAATCATATATGAAATCAGATCTGTAACATCACATTGTGTAAATAGGGCTTTAAATATTGAGCAATAAATCATTAATTGGCTGTCACTCATTTGTGTATTTTTACTTTATTTTCATGATTTGGAGTATATTCTAAATATTTTTTTAAAGATTTTTACATTAGTATTTAAGTAAATTAATTTTATTACTGGAATTGCTTTGAAAAGACATACTTTTTTCTCCTCGTGCTGATATTTAGAGTTACCTACGAACGCCGAGAAGGATCATTCGAGATTCGAGATTCAAAATACGAGATTCGATATACGAGATTCAAGATTCGAAATTCGAGATTCAATATCTAAATTAACCAATCAAATCATGGATCTGAAACCTGTATCCTAGCAACATCAAACTGTTCTAAATAAAGATCATTCGTACATGCTCTTTCCTACAAAAAATGTCTTAATAGCTCTTATATAGTTGTTATAAAATGAATAAACTAACATTGATGAATTAACCCCACACAGTATAAACAATTAAATTAGTGATACCACTGTTGGCTTTGGGAATCTAAGTAGTTTTGTTTGCCCTGTATGTATTTCCCCCCGAACAATTCTAACCAGAAGTGTATTCGCCCCAACTGTGTAAAAATCGGCTCGCGAAGAAAGATCTGTTTAATCTAAATAATTAAAACTGAGTGTGGTTTTCGCTATGAAACGAAATTCAATGAAATAATCGACATGTCAAAATATAGGTTAGGATAAAGTTTTAAACCATAGAAGATTTAATGATTTACAACCTCAACGACAACAATCTAGATAGGAATATTGTATTGTAGGGTATGGCAATGCCATTAATTGTCGATATGAGAGAGAGAGAGAGATAGAGAGAGAGAGAGAGAGAGAGAGAGTTTGTTTTGTAGTGTCAAATTCAATTTTGATTTAGAATTTGAAATTGATTTGATTTGATACATGCATATATAGACAATAATTTAGCCTCTAAAAGGAGAAAAGAGAGGAGGTAGCTAGGGTAGGGCAGACCAACTAGCAAGCTTTAATTTTAACGGTGTTAGCGCACCTGTGATTTACATCGTCCGTCTCTCTCTCTCTCTCTCTCTCTCTCTCTCTCTCTCTCTCTCTCTCTCTCTCTCTCTCTCTCTCTCTCTCTCTCTCTCTCACCACCTAGCATTTCCTTTTCCGTGAGGGGGTTTGGGGTATTCGTGGTGTCTTACATTAGCTAGCAAAATTGATTAAAAAAACATGCAATTTTCTTTAAATTGTGTTTGGATGTTGTACTCAATAATCTGTTTTCAGTATATACATTTCAAAGGGTCCGGGGGGTCCGAATTAATTTTTGAAAATATTTTGAATTTATGGCCTGATTATATATAAATTAGAGCTGCGCTGGTGCATCTATTTACCCAAAATGGACTAAAATATAACCAAATGAATCTAAAAAATTTGACAAAATAAGTTTTAAACGTACGACTCAATTTTCAATTCTTATCGGGTATGTCCTTTAGAAAAATCTTGAACCACATACATTTTAGCAAATAAAAAGACAATTGTTTAATTTTTTATTGGGAGGGAGGTGGTGCCGGTAAAGGACATGTATTGCTTGTGGCAGTTGTGCTATACTCTCATTTGTTATAATAGGTAATACTACATATTGATAAAAAATGAAAGTTTCCAATTACACTGTACATACATGTAGCTTTTATCATGCATTTTGACCCGTGCGATAGTTTAAAACAATTTTCAAAGCTTTTAATGTAATTCAACCGATCATTTTTAAAATTTATTTTTCTGGATTCCCGCCTGATACGTCCGCCTTCTTGTATATTAGAATTACATGTAGGTTGATAATATGTACACATTAACTTACATAGGCGTCAGAACCGGGGGAGGGGGGTTGGGGGGTTGGAGGGGCTTAGGCCCCCACTTTTTTTGCAAAATTAGACCTAACCATTAGGGACATAGTATCAGAGAGAGTTCAGCCCCCCCCCCCCCCACTTTTTCTCGCAGCAATGATAATTGTTCCTAAGTTTACCTTGAAAGATTGAGAAGCTGGAGTCATAGGCATACTAGCCCCGCCCCCCCCCCCTCCCCCCGGATTAAGAATTTCATGACTTGGGCAAAAAAAATTTGGTAGGTAAAACATTTTTTTAAGTATAGGTATACTCCCCACCGCCCCCCCCCCCCTCCCCACGGATTAGGATTTCCATGATATGATTTTGGGAATAAGTTTTTTTTTCCTCAATATTTCTGAGGATTAGTCTAGCCCCCCCCCCCCCGCCACTTTCAATTTGCTTCCGACGCCAGTGACTTAATCGGCTATGTTATGTGACGATAATATTTTTTATCAATGTTTTTGCAGGATAGGTACCAAAATAACAGCCTATTTGTTGGTTTTTGCACTGATTATTTGAGATAATTTGCCGCCATCTTTTATGCATTCCACACACCACTCACAGTTTTTTTATTTGGTGTTCTGTGTGTATGGCGACAAATTGGTAAATTTGCACCACTCGCCCATTGTAGCTTCACCCTGATTACATTTTATCTGGCTAAGTGTAATGTAGTAGTATATTAAATACACACATCTTTGTTTGCAGTGCTTATTTACATCTTTAGAGATTTACTTACATACAAAGTAAACATTTGTATGATTTATATGTAATTAGTCAATTTTGGTGCGGGGGGGGGGGGGGGGGGGGGGTAGGAAACTACAGAAAAACTTAACTTGGCTGTGATATATATGCTTGTCTATACCTTTTATTCTTTCTTGTTGATATATCAATGAATGAATTATAACAAAATACAACAATTAATTTTGAAATATTCATGCACAATCAAATTTTTAAAAAGTTTTACTGTTCTCTGCACAAGAAATCGGCAATGTGAACAAATTGACACCATATCATCCCTACCTTTAATTGTAAAGAGTAGGCATCCTTCTATACTGAAAACAATTCCAAAAGTAAGACTCATAATAAAATAAGTTGTTTACTGAGGAAAAGGAAAAAAATTGTATTAATTAATAATTCTGTATGATGTGATAATATCTCAATGATTTGTTTATAATCATAGTACTAGTGTATGACTGTATGCATACATAAAAAGTTAAGTAATGCTTATATTTATTGGTGAAACCGAACTGATTATTTATATTTAGATTATTTAGATACATGTACTAATCTTCATGCGCGGATCTAGAAAGGAGGGGGTCAGGGGATCTGGACCCCCTCCTCGGGAAAATTGGAGCTTATTAAATTTACATAGTAAAATTATTTAAAATTGGCCTAGGACCCCCCTACAGAAAAATTAGCTACGCTTATGAAGTTCTCTACCATAACCGCATTTTTACAAAAAAGAGGTGAAAAAACCCGGGGTTTAAACTATTACTGGTGGTGAAATACCCCAGGGTTCAAACGCATCAGGTGGAAATGCACCAGGGCAAACAAAATCACTTAGATCCTCGAAGCACACTGCATTATTACTAGTCTACTTAGATATGCTGAGTAAATGTAAATACAAATAATTATTTAGTTAGGTAGGGAGAAGTGAACATAGCATTTATTTGTATATAAGAGCATGTACGGATGATCTTTATTTAGAACAGTTTGATGTCGCTAGGATACATATTTTCAGATCCTTGATTTGATTGGTTAATTTAGATATTGAATCTCGAATTTCGAATCTTGAATCTCGTATTTCGAATCTCGTATTTTGAATCTCGAATCTCGAATGATCCCTCTCGGCTTTCGTAGTTACCTGCCCTTTGACATACATAAAAATAAGAAAAGTCATCTAAAAATGATCAAAATCTTAAATATTGTTATCTGTTGAAGCCGTAAACCTATTTCATTAATGGGACAATATGTAAAAATAGAATGTCATTGTCTATTTGTTTATTAAGACTGACTTGATAGGGTGTTTCTTTTTGCCCTTTGCAAAACATGTATAGAAACGATTCTTATAAAGCCAAATTAAATTATTCTAATACATCAAATTTAAAATTATAGTGTGAAATATTAAATCATTTTCTCATTTATTAAGTAGAAAAAGTATTTCTACAAGAATTTTATTCTTGTTTATAAAAATATTTTAAATTGCGTTTATATTTAAAAAAATCATAATTGTATTTTATTTTATGTTTATTAATCATTTAATTCATTAATAATATGCACTTGCAACTATCACACGTTAGTCCAAATGACGTTACGACACGAGTGCAAAGAAAGATACTAGTAAACAGAGTTAAAGTTCGTAAGGTCATTGACCGAAAAGGATAAGTGACATTAATGATAGCTCTGATTTATGGTGTCACCAAAATGACCAGGAAGAATAAAACTCCCAATGACAGCTGGTCTTTGGACGATGAATAATAAGAAAACAAGAAATTAGGACTCTTAACTGTAATTAATTTTATTTTAATCAATGATAACTGATGTATTATGATGTTTGAAAAATTGCAATTGATTTATTTCTTATTTGCATGTAATTTTTTAGAGACTCTTAAAAATTCAGTGTTTAAATTAATATATCAAAAGTAAGATTTTTTGGACATCTTAGAGCCACTAGCTTTAAAAATACAAGGCCATTGAGTTTTTTCTTCTTGAATCATAAACATCTATATTTGTACTATGTATTTTATGTGTTAAATATCTTGAAATTTTAAAAATAAACCTATCCTGTGACTTTCAGTGTACATTATTTTCCATATATAAAGCTGTGTATTTTGTCCCCTAATGAATACAATTTGTTACCATGGCAACCAAGGTAAAAGCCATTATTTTGATGGTGGATAATATCAAATCTTATGAGTATCAATTACCGGAGAAGGTTTCCTGAAAATCTGAGATGGTATTTGGCATGACCCTATAGTAATAGTTTGGTCTTTACAGAGAATGGATGATAGGACGTAACAATGACGTAACAATGACGTGTTGTATACAAATGGCAATCGACGTCCAACACATAAAACAAAAATAGTGTAGAAACATGTTAAAATTTACGTTAATTAATTTTAAATTTCTAGCATTAAATTTCCATAATCTATACTACTATATTAAAATAATAGACTCGAATTTTTGGGCTTTAATATCGAGAAATCGAAAGAGTACTATCTTTTGTTTCATTGGTACTTGAAGATTACCAATTTGTTTTTATTTTTTCTCAGTCAAGCTTCGCTAATTAAAAATCAACGAAAAATCCTTTAAAATACCGGAAATTATCTGGATTATTTGGATTATACAATCTTGCGAATGCGCATTACATTTACGCTAAACCACGGGAGGCTCTTTAGTTTTTGTTTCCATAATATCACATTTGCATGGATAAACTCAGTATCGATATTTACAAATACATGTACGTGTACAATTTTATTGAAAATTTGTCATTTATTCTGTTCATCAAAGGAAATACGGGAGATTACTCTTACTCAGTGCTTTTAATATGAAAAATCCCGAGAGTTCCGAATGTCAACATGGTGTGTAAATTCGAAGTGAGTAAGAAACATTGGTGAAAAAGTGTCAAATTCTTCATTGATATGAATTAATTTTTTAGATGAAAGGTATAAATTTACAGCCTCAAAATGGTTTGTTATGAATTATTTGACTGTTATTTTCAATGCAGTTTCAGTACTTTTCTCAAAAATCGCTTTGGAGCGATCCTGCAATTTTTTGCAACATTACAGGTATATGGGAGCAATTTTAACTGTGGTAAAGGCCTGACCCGAAACACAGTTAGATTATTCTAACTAAGCAGAGTGTAGTGAAATTAATAGCATTATTGTATTGGTTACGTAAATGTCAACAATACGGTATGTCGATGAATCTATGTCGTAAAATGTCCGATATCATATGCAATGTCAACCCGTGCACGCACGGATCAAAGTCTTGTGTAAATCTTCTGTATATAAACCTTTTTTCTACTCGTAACGGCAATATATAAATCTACTCGTTGCTTTACAATGAAATTTGCTCTAGTTTTCATGCATACCTTTGTCTTAATAAATCAGAATGTAAACATATTTGCCTTCATAGAAATTTTGACGAAAAAGTCTGCTTTTAAGTCGCTCCTGAATTTGAAGAGTGAATAGAACATATATGACTATTAGTTCTTGGAAGAAAAGAATATCGTTAATACTTCAAAATAGATTTAAAATTCTTTTTACACCAATTTGTAAATATTGAAACTCCAAATTTTGTCATTAACAGATATTTCTAATTGGTAAAGAGATATAAGGAAAACTTATCTGTTATGTCATTGACCTTAGGTACAGTAAAGAGTGAGGATTGCCGAAAAGCCATTCTAAGGTGCAATTATTTTACCATATTTTGAAAAAAAAAAAGATTCATATTGTTTTTCATCAACGTTAACATCAATAGATTCAAATAAAAGAAAGTTGAAGCTATGAAGCGCTGCTAGATTTTTCAAAAATTGATAATGTGTCTAATCATGATATGAAGAAAACTAGACATAGTGATTAGAAAAAGCAAAATTTTACTATCGCAGCATAAGATTTAAAATAATTATTAACTGTATATGAAAATAATGTATGGTTATATACATTGCCAATTCATTTTGAAAACGCGAGGAAGCGCTGCTTTTTCGTTCGGAATAGCATTTTTGTTGTATAGGTTTGTAACAAAAATTGCTTCAATCAGCAAGAGTAATTTCTTTTTATCATAGCCTGTTGAAGGGTTACATACAGTACATGATAAATTGCCACCATTTCTAATTTTTATGAAAAGGTTTTCTGTTTTTTAAAATTTAGATAAGATAGTAGTAAATGGATCCGTACCTTTTAGAAATGCTAAAAATGTAAACCAGAGCATTTTGTTATAACACAAAAAAGGGAATCAAATGAATGATCGTCAAGTAATTGGCATGATTTCAATATAGGGATATATTGTCTTGAGTGAAATGTGATTTTGATTTTGTTTTAAATTTTGGTGGCCAATATCTTTCTCTCATAATAGAAAACCCTTATTCAATTTTAAACATTAGAAATGTTATGTTTAAAACGAAGCTAACTAAATGTAGTACTGTCCATGTACTGAACTAGTTCATAAAGTTTAGGTTTTTTTTAATTAATCCATTGGGGGAGGGAAATGGGTAAGCATTTTTTTTTACTTTTTTTCCCCTGCCAAAAGTTTAAAATAAGGATTTAGAATGTTTGCTCTTTCACTCCTTTTCAGCCATTAACATTAATTCGTTCAATATTTCCCCCGAGGAAATGAACTGAACAAAACTTAGATTTTTATCAATAACGTTGATTTTATATTGTGACTTTAAATTGGATTAAAATCAATTGTATCCACAAATTATAACTGAAACTGCGGTATGCAACAGAGCTAAGAAGTTTGAAATTTTAAAAGATAAAAACACAATAGAGCACGCGGTCACACTATCACAACTGAATACAACACACTGTCTTGCTTTATAAAACTTCACACAACACGCTGTCGGGCTAACAAATACAAAATGCATGATTACTGTCTTAAAATATATGCGATATCTGGTGAGTTTTAGTCTTAAACAAGTAACATTTTCCTTAAATTGATTTTTAAACGATTCTGATATTTAAATTGCAAGTAAAACGTCAGAACCGGTGCTTTTACGAAAACTGGTTATTTGCCATCAACTAGAGGGGGCATTCTATGCACAATTTAAATAATATATATCTAAGTTTACCAATATATTGCTGAAAAATAAAACTTTTTACCATATTTTGATAATCACGCTAATAATTGTTTGCCAAAAAAACCCTATATTTTTTGCACGAAATCAAAACAAATCTCCACAGTTCGATAAAATATACGTTTTAAAATTTGTGTATGGAATGTAAGAACCCTTAAAAGCGTATTAGAAAATTGTAGTATCGTCCTTTCATTAATAAGGTTGAGTTAAACATTTGATTCATCTTCCACACATCTAAAATCGAACCAGTTGGAGGCAGTGAATTTCCCGTTTTTGTAGTGGCGCCGGTTTTGACGTTTTTCTGGCGATATCAAAATCTTCAAACGTCATATAAAGGGTAAGAAAAAGTGACAGGGGAGAGTTTCCTTTACAATACCCTTACTTTTTTCTTCAACCATTATTGGATGAAATACAAAACAAAGCGAAAAAACGTCGATTTCCAAGAAAAAAACTTTGAGAAGGTATGGCAAATCTTGAAGGAACAAATGTTTACTAGTTGAAAAACTTTCTCCTTTTTGATAACAATTTTTTTTTCATCAAAAGACACAAATTTGATATTACATTAAAATGTAATGTATCGTATAGACTTATTTAATAAAGATTTGAAATGTATCGTTCGTGTTATATAGAAACTACAAGGAACTCCTAGCTGGAATGAAAAACAATGCCTCCAGGAACAGGAAAACCATCTGGTATCTTCTCTTTCATTTGTAATAAAGGGACAAAAGCGAGCATAGGGGTCATTTGCATTCTCTTTATTTTGCTTGGGATTGCACACATCCTTTTTTTAATTGTCCAGCAATACCTGTGTAAAAACCTGTTCTTGTGTTCATTTTGAAAACTTTGATACAAAAAATTATGTTACTATTATACTAAAATTATAAATGTGTATACTAATCTACTTTGATGTGTTTTTTTTTTACTTTTTTTCAGGACTTATATTTAATTTAATACGTGAATATGATTCTTATTGAGCTTCTGATCTTGGTCCTTTATTTTACTTTTTACACAACCAGGGGAAATATTTGTTTTGAAATGTTCTACTTCAGCATTTTTTGTCTGTTATAAATTGTAAGTACGTGGGTCAATAAAAAATATACGAAGACTTTTGCCATTGCTGTGTTCATTAACATCCTTAGCGTTCCTTAAAGGTCATATGAAACGATATCCTGACCATATTGAGTTATATACGGGAATGAGTTCATAAGTGCCTACTTAATAAGACTGACATTGTTTTTTGGATATTTTATGCAAAATGTGAGCGCCACAGTCGATCAAAATTACTTAATCGGGAAAAGGAACATTGACTTACGCGGCTTACCTCCCTTGCTTATGACGTCAGTAAGACCCAATCGCCTTATAAAGCTATGTTGTGAATACAAATATCCATGTCATTTTGCAGCATTTTAAAAGAAAAAAAATACTATTTTATATAAAAACTTGTATAATTATACAATAATCAACCACGTCAGTTTTTTTTCTCTCAAGAAATGAAATCGTGTGCGTTTTTATTTACATGTAATAGCGTGTACATAATGATATTCAGTTTCGAGACTGCACGGAGAATAAATGATTTTCTTCATAGATCCACATGCAAGTATAATATAATTTTAATATAAGCATATTTATATGTTTTATTTTGATCTTTTAAATGAAATTGACAAATTCAAAAATAAGTCTGATCGTTTTTTCCCATTTGCACGTTCATGCAATTCATTAAGATTTTTTTTCTAAACAACTAGGCCTCATGGTGCCTCATTCGCTTCACGATTATATTGTTTGTTTCACTTTCAAATTCACAAATATGTTACCATTTAATTATTTTTAGTCTAAGAGAAATTTCTTCAAATGTTTTGTTTTTGAAACGTGTACTTGAATGTGCGGTGTTTTGATTTTAAAACGTGTATGTGCGGTGTTTACTCACAGATCCCTTTTATCTCACTTTCTTCTGCAATGTTTTCTTTCGTTTTTTTATCATTATTGATGCTTGTTCTTAATTAAATCTGTTGATTATCTTCACATTCGTTCACAACTATTTTTATCAAACAACCGATTTATTTTACCGATACATTTCTAAATCCTTAAATGCCATATTTCCGCGATCTAATTTAATAAAACGTTAATACACGTGTACACAAAGTATTTTCTAAAGATATAGCTACATGTATATATCAATAAGTCAGAAATTTATATTATTTCAATCAAAATAGAATTTAAGAATAATTTTGCGGCATTTAACAGCAGCTCTTAAATACAAACTACATGTATGTACATAATGCCTCAAAAATTTTCATTAGCCTGCCTTATACTTTTTTTATGTGACAAAATAAATCAAATCAATTAGAATGCTTTAATTCCCTTTAAATGTAGCTCAATCATTATACGTACCGAAGAAAAGGATGTTTCTATTTCAAAAGGATAAGGATAATTCATTAATCAGCTGTTAATGTTGGAGCATTTCTTTCGTTAAATTTCCACTGCAGTACGGGATCTTCATCATGATTTTACTCTTGTGAGAAGCTGATATTAGATTTATTTATTAACGACCAATTAAAACTAAGTCATCTGTAGGCTACTACGAAATCAAATGATCTCATTTGAAAAGAAAGACACGTTTATATATGCAAAAATTACTAAAATTTAATCGATAAACTACTGTAAAATTACACTAGTTTTAATGCATTGTTTACATCGGTGGGTCTTTGTGACGTCATAAATCCACAAAATCAAGAACGATAAGCGGGCAAGAATTTTTTCAGGTGCTCAGTTTTCACGGTTATTTCTCAGTTATGCAAAGGCAAAAAAATCTTACATCATGTATTTTAACATTTGTTTATACCAAGCTTTATATTCATGAAAGAAAATCATAGTGTTAAAAATCGTTTCATATGACCTTTAATATTCCTATTAAATTTATTAGATATAATTTCACAATAGTTTAAAACAACTTGAAGTTAAAAAAGTTTATTATTTTCTTTCGAAGAAGTACTTAGAATGCAATCATGCAAAAATGAAGTCACGGTGCTCGGTCAGAATTTGTGTTATGTCAAAAATAAACCATATTATGTTGAAAATGATATCTTTATAAATTGGGCTATAAACAAGATAATAATGAAACCTGGGATTAAGAATTACCATGATCTGTCATGTACCAATTAACGACGGGATATATATTTTTATGAACAAATATAAGAAACTAAAGGCAGATTGTCCTCTTTAAGAAAATGACTAAAACATTGATGAAATCGGACGTCATTGCACAACGAAAAGTATGCAATTAATTGAACTCGGGGAAAAGCCAATACAAACTGTAATAATGCTCAATGATAGAAAAAAAACTCAAAAATTATTTGGACGCTTATGTTAAACAGTATTACATTTGGGGGTGGGGGGGGGGAGGTGGGGTGGTGGTTTTTGCGTTTTGAAAATAAAAATCTGTAAATATATGGTAAAAAAGAGTTAACAGCGTTATCAGGTTTTTTTTTTTAAAGTGGACGAAGTGTATGCAGTAATATATTAAGATTCTCGATAAAATGTGAACAAATTATATGTCAACTGATATAGTGCCAATTTAGTTGCTTGGTGAAAGGCGCAAAAAATTCAGGATGATATATTAAAGATTGAATATATCTTTTAACTACGCGAGCGTCATCTTGACGTCATGTTTTTACCTCATCGTGACCCGTTGTGGCAAAGCAGGTTGCTTTTAAAATCGGGTAACAAAAACATTTTTCATCAAATAGAATGATTCATACATCAATATAATAAGCGTTGGTGCATAGATCATTCTAGTAGTTATGACTTTTATGAAAATAATATGATAGACAGTCACATTGTCATCGGTTTCTTTTTATTGTTCCTCGTAATTAAGCATGTTCGAAACTGTTGATCGAGTAAAAATATTGAAACTTTTTTCAGTCGAATATCAGTATAGATGAATGCATAAACTAATAAGAATTAAGGATAAATTCATATGAAATCATTTATTTTCATTGTGCCATGTGTTATGTTCAAAAGCGATTGTACTTATCACTGTAAAATAAAAAACACGTTAAAAATAATAATGCTTCATTTCATTTGCTTGGCACTGTCAAATATGAATAGTGGTTTGTTTGCGTTTGTGTATGTTAACATTTAACGAGAAATGAATCACTGTTTGAAATGAACAACGTTACAAAATCTATTGCACTTTTGTCTTATAATTTCGCTCTGTTACAGAGCAACACGTAATTTGGCCGTAAAGATAGCTTCGTAAAGCAGTTTGACAATCAGAAATTCACAAATGAATATGTATACATAAAAAATCAAATTAAGACTATAAAATGTACATGTATACTTTTTTAAATTCACATTGTTGTCTGTTTTAAAATACTGAATAGAAACATGGACGATCAAAACGTCGGCGATCCGAAACCATCCATAAAAGTCCTTAGTATGTAACACATATATTCTTTTCTACTGTGTAACAAAAATTGATCATTTCTAAGATATAGATTGAGAAGGTTAGACCTCTTTCGGCTCTTTAGAAGAGTCAGTCTCTTTTTGTTGATATCAATTAAAACAATTCAAATAGTTTGAAAGTCATTTTGTTTAAAAAGAAATGTTTTCAACCTTTTAGACAGTAAAGACCCATCTGGATCCTTAATTTGAAAAACAAGCTTGACACCTTATAAACGATCTTGTGATTTCAAACTCGTTTCGTGACAAAAGTGTTTAGAAATTCTGTGCCGGTTTCTAGATATCTGGAGAAAACCACTTTAAGGGCAGATCTTTTACCTCCCTGACAGGGTTGTTAAAGAAAAATAATTATGGCATTATAACGATACAAACACTGTTCGGAGAATTTCCTTGTCAATATTGCTTTTCAAAGTTTTTTGTATCTATTTTGAGATAATAAGAGTTTAAGGATTTGGTCTGTTAGTCCCTTCAAATTCAAATTACCTAGTACATAACGTATAAGAAAATGTTTTCAGAATTAAGCAGATAACTGTAATACAATTTACAAAAAACTGTAATTGAACAATTTTACTTCGGTGTCATACTGTTACAGTAACAATATATTTCTCAGAAACGGGATATAGACAAAAATACTTTTAAACCCATATGGGCCTCTAATTTGTAGGTCCAAGTCTTTTTTATGTCAAATTGAAAAAAAAAATGTAATTTTAAACACGTTTTGCTCAACAAATGTTAATCTTTATCAGTCCCTAGATAATTGCAAAAAGGGTAAGGGACCATTCCTTCATCTCCCTATTGGGTTCGTTTAACGATTTAAATAGATAAATATTCTGAGCACTTTCTCTTTAGGAAGCCAACATGTTTTTACTTTTTTATGAAATTGTTTGAATACAATTTACGTAATTGAAGACAACAAGCATAATACAGATAAAGTTAATAAGATTTATTATTTAAACGATTTTTCCGTTGTTCAGTAGGTAAACGTTGCCACTGTGCTTTGTAGGAGTACGTTATAGGAAGCAATTTAAAAGAAAAGGAAAAAAATGCACGCGCCTTTGAAATTTTACACACAAGAAAGAGCTATCCTCGTGGTTATTTTTTTAATTTTTTAATGAATCCATTGCACTAATCTAAATTTCCAATGCTCCAAATTTACAGCAAAATTTGGTACATTTTGATATTTTGAGATGACCCCCATTACAAACCAGACGTTAGAATTTAGTAATTTTAACTTATAAGGTAAAAGATGATATCATAATTACAAAATACATATTATGATTTGAGGAAAATCACTTTCGTAGTATATTCTAAATCTGCTTCGAAATACTGAAAATGACAATTTCTTATATATTGCTAATGTAAATGTACATGTACTTTGAGATAGCCCATAAACAAAACGAGATTGTATTTTTTTTAAACTTCGCAAATTTACTAGAGTTGGCTTAAAGTGCATCCGGTTAAAAAATTTAAAAAAAATTCTACTGTGATTTTTACACAAACAGCCCAAATAGGTCTCTGTAAATATTGTTTTTCAAAATATTTCTCCCTTTTGAGATATCAGAGACCACAAATTTGGCATTTTGTCCCCTTACATTCCTTATAACGGAACACATGAGAAAGTTAAGTTATTATACTGCTTAGGTTAATAACTGCAAGATAAAAGTTTTAGCTTCGTAACATTTTACAACATTATTCAGTAAGGACTTTGAAATATTAAACACCACTCTGTGTCCTTAATTTCAGTGATCAACCTTTTTTCATGGTGTTAAATGAAAGCTCTTTGAAACAGAAAGTCCTTATAAAAAGAAACTCAAGAATAACAAAAGGGTTTCCCGTTGAAAACGAAGACCCTACCATAATAAAAAAAACAAAAAACTTTTTATTTAAACCTAAAAAGAAACAAATGAATAACAAAAGGGTCTTACTTTGGAAATGGAATACCCCAATAATAAAAAAAAATCTATAGAAAAACAATAATGGTCTTCCATTGTAATAGGACGACGCTAATGTTAAGGAACAGTAAGAAAACAATTAAGTCTAATAAGGAAAACGGAAGACCTTAAATAATAAGAAACAGACTAACTTCAGGCGTGCTACGATTTATCAAACAATTTTTAAGCATATCTTACAATACTTCATCTGTATAGTAACACATTGCATAAACTAGAAAAAGGTTCATGGAATAAAATTGCAAATGATACGGAATTCGGTCGTGCCAAATTTGAACACATTTATATTTAAAGATGGGGACTTAAAACGTTCATTTATTTTATTTTTTACCAATGTCACATGCTATTTTTTAGATATGCGGCCCCAAACAGAAATAATAATTCTCCTAAAAAAATTGCAAAAATTCGGCATTTAAATTGATTATTTGAAGAAACCAAACAATATTTATAGTTTGAGCTATCATTTAATTATTTTTTTCAAAACAGTATGTTGAACAAAAGTAGTGACTATAAAAGTAATATTCAAGTCAATGTTTAAAAGACCTTACTTTACTGATGACTTCAAATGCCAGTAAATAATATAATGAACACAAGAACATATGTAAGATTGTTCAGAAGATGGATTAATCAAATTATAACGCATATAAAATGAAAATATGTTATTAATTCCTTATTTCAAATATATTACAAATAGACACAATTCTAATATTTCATAGTAAAGGGAATTAAGTAGGGGTCACATCTCAAAAATATAAGATATGGCATGAATTACGCTAATTTAAGGCTAAAACGGTAGTTAATTTTTTCTTGACTTTTTTTTAAAAACAGACAACATCAATCAATTAAACTTGTTACAAATTTATTGGGTCGCATGCTGACTGACGTTTTCATACTAATTGTTAATCACCTAAATGTCTACTGACTTTTCCGTTTTTTCCAATTACGACAAAAAAAGAAAGAAACGACTGGTCAGCAGAGAATGCTCACTCCTCCTAGGCACCTGATCCTACCTCCAATGTAATGGAGGTCCGTGTTGGCTCAAGGTTTGAATTTTAACCATCACAAACAAACCAAATCATTAATGTTTCCCTATATTATGACATTTTCCCGATTTTGACATTTACTTCGATTATGACGTGCTCAATAATGACAAGGAGCACACGGCAGGTGTGACCGGTCAGTAGAGGATGCTCACTCCTTCTAGCACCTCATCATTCCTCTATTATTTAAAAGGTCTGCATAGCTTTGCTTTGAGTTTGTTTTTAGTTTTATGAATTTTTGAGCTGGTTGACAGTTTGTTATTGTCAATTTTTCATTAACTTAGGACTGACACTCTGGGCCACATCATGAGTACACATTTTACAATAATATTGTTATCATGGCTGAATAGAGTGTTTCGGCGGCTTTTATTAGATAGTTATAGAGAGTCATGATTTTTAACTCTTAAGGCCTGCCTCATTAGAGGTCCACCGATTATAATATTTACGTTATTGCAGGCGTAGTTGAAATAATAATTTCGCCGATATTCTTGTGTTTACCGTTGGCGATTATAGGTTCATTGGTTAATATAGTTACTTCGCATGCATATTCCATCATTTTTAAGGAGATTCCAGTAAAACCCTAAAAATGTGGGTTGTACTTGGTTATCATGACACTTTGCTGCCGTTGTTTGCATTTTAGATCTGTTTTCACAGAGTACTTTTTTCTATTTGTGTTTTCCATTGAACGAATAATGGGATCTTTTTCCTCATCAGAGTAACCTCTCTTTGATAGTCCGTTAGAATTGTAGATATAATACAAGGATCACTAGTTTTCGTTGTACATAAACCCTTTAAAGACAGAAGGGCTGTGGGTGTTTTTTCTGTGTAGATATTGAAAATTGTGAGTTGGTTTTAAATATGACTTAATATCAAGGATGTTATTTTCCTGAAACCTCACGCCTTTGTATATAGTAGTGTTCAGAAAATTGACGCTTTTTTTTCTGAGATTTCATACGTGCATTTCAGGTGTTCGTGACATGTATTGCCGATGTCAAAAAATTCTAGAATTTCATTTTATGTGTCGTTTAAGGATATAAAAAACATCGTCTCTTAATCTTCTGTGGTAAAGAACTTGATTGGCGAATTTGAATTTTGACATTGTCATTATATATGGTTTGTGATTTGATACATCCTTGTATCTGAAATTCCTGGAGTATAATTGCACTAATACTACATCCTATAATTTGTTTATAATATTTTCCATTGATCTCACAGTAATTGTTTTCTAAGACGCATTTCAATAAGAATATAAGATTTTCGGTCTCTAGATAGGGAATGTCAATTTGTGTGTTTTTTTTAGCGCTTCTGTATGGTTCACTGACCGCGCAGAGTAGTTCGCCAAATCCCATGTTGGTATATATATTAATTACATCATAAATAAATAGTCACACTTCTGCTGTAAGTTTGAGAGTCTCGATTTTATTGATAAAATTGGCGGTGTCCTTGATATGAGTTGATTGATTTTTGTACTATGGGAATGAGAGGGTAATCGTAATATGCGCAGATTTTTCGTGCTGGTGTATTATACTGTAAAATACTTGGGCGGCCAGGCGGTAGTTTACTGATGCTGCGTAGGCAGTTTTGGAGGGCGTATTGGACTTAATTTTGTGTATTTTAGGGAGCAATTAGAGGTGACCGCATTTGATAACAATACGTTTCGATCACTATCTACTGAGCTATTTGAGTACATTTGCGTTACTCTACTTTGTATGATATGATGCAAGTTATGTATATCTGGTTTATCAGCTTGCATGTAATGTTTTTGTATGGTTCACTGACGACGGCGCTGAGTAATTAGCCAAATTCCATGTTGGTGTACATACTAATAACATCATTTGTAATTAGTAACACTTCTGCTGTAAGTTTGAGAATCTGTATTTTATTGATAAAATTAGCGGTGTCTTTGATATGAGTTGATTGATTTTTGTACTATGTGAATGAGAAAGTAATCGTAATATGCGCCATTATGGAATTGAGTACATAATTTGCGTTACTCTACGTTGTATGATATGCTGCAAGTTCTATGTATGTATATCTGGTTTATCAAGTTGCGTGTAATATTATAATTTAAGTTGGCGTATGGCCTCTGCGTAATATTGATCTTTGTCCATAATAACAATTGTATTGCTTTAGTCCGCTTTTTTTATAATACTGTAATTGTTTCCCAGAGACGTCAGTGCTTCTCTTTCAAGCTTAGACGTATAAATGTTAATTTTCTTGATTGGAATAAATGGCAATTCTAATTTAGTTTTGTCAATGTACTCACAAAATCACAACGTGTGAATTGTATGTGTGTGTGTGTGTGTGGGGGGGGGGGGGGGGTTGTAACCTGGTTTTTTTCTGAGTTGGTGAATTGGTAGATTTTCGCCTTTGTCAAAATTATACGTGCATCGATGTTTCCTAGCAAACTTGTTAAAATCGTTAAATATGACTTTTTAATATAATTGCTGTTTTGTTGAGTTGGTATCAATTGTAAGCAAGGTGAAGTAGATCTTTGTTACTTATGAAAATCAAACCTTCCGTCTACTAAACAACTGGTCGATGCATTAGGGGAATGTTATTGGTTTGTCAACATCCTTCGGAAGATATCAGTTTAAGACAACACGTGGCTTCAAACTACGCCTCATTTAAAAAGGCTAATACAAGTTAATAACAACCGCACAGCTTTGTGTAAACGATCGGATGATAATGAATGAAAACAAAATAATGCAACTATTATGGTATATTCTGGTTTCACATGATCGGTTAACAATACTATAGTAATTTGAGGTTTAACTAACAATGGTAATTATAACACTTTACATGTTCTTGATAACGAGGGTTTAGGAATTCCAATATCAGAATATTGCGCATCACATTGTCACAGAAACATTATGTTCGTCTTGGGTAAATTGTTTCAAGAAGTTTTAATTTGAACATTCCGCTGGTGAGCTTTACAATTATAAGTGTTAATATGGCCTGCCTCTCGGTTGTAACCTGTGAGGTCTAGGTCTACGGAATGGTATTCCGTGTGGTCTTTTAGACTGGTCCCGCGTTTGGGAGTTATATTGGGTTGCCGTTGCTAGCCTACTTATAAACTCTTCGATTTCCGTTATATGTTCCTGGTTAATTTTTGTAATGTTTTCGTTAAAGCGACGCTTTTCATTTTCAAAGTCGACAGACTAGCGCCTTACTGTTTGGAGAGTTTGGTTTCTACTTTGGTTACTCTCAATTTCATTGGCTTTTATTTTGTCCTCCACATAGTCAAGAATTTGTCTATTCTGGGATTCGACCAGATCTCACCAGGATTTTTTTAAATTTCTCATTCCCTTTGCCGTCCAAGTTTAGCCGACAGTTAGAACGGGTATGATATCAAGCCGGGAATTTTCCTGTCTGGATGTTGTAACGCACGCAATTTCCTCTGGAAGAGTGATTGTCAGATCAAGGTCCGGAATACCGAAAAAAGGGCTTCCTTGTTAGATGGAACCAAAGCGTCATCCATTCTGGTTTCATAATTGTTGTTATGGGTATTACTAATTGTAGATTGTTTCATAATTGGGAGTTTGTTGAATCTATGGAACATACAGACAAAATGAGAGGCGGAAGTTGGTACACTGTCTGATTTTTGTCGTAGGGAACACATCTTATTGGTGATGACCACTGTAAAATGTGAGATATCGTTGAAATAATGTTCATTTGAATGGCTGAGCGGATACGAATCAAAGTTCTTTGAGTTTAAGGATCTTCATCACTCGAGGTGGTGTGATTGGGAGAGATCCTAATAAATCGTAACAAGCTGATTGTTGTCACTGGTAGGCGATACATGGGATGATTCCGGTGTGAAATTTTCCATGATCACAAGTTTTGAAAAAAAATGACATCAGTCAACCAAACTTGTAAATTTATCAAGATCCGAAACTGTGGTTATTTTTTCTTGACTTCTAAGATACATAAGCTTTATATGCCAAAATATGTTGATAGAAATATCAAAATATTGTTGAAATATGTTTTCGGAACAGCATAAAGATATCATAATGCCAAATTGTCTGAACGTTTGGTATGTACTGAAAATTAGGAAGCTAAAGTAACAGTACTCTAAAATTATTGAGTTTGAAAACTGTTCATTTTCTTCTTGAAAATCTTCTGTCTCAAAATATAGTCACTTACTAATCTGTTTAAATATGTAATTTTCCTTAAACCAGCTTATTTAATATAGTTTATTTGGCATTGCAAATTATAAAATTACGAGTAGAATTAATATATGGTGCAGAATTCTAAGACTAGAAATGAAAAAAATAGTTACTCAAAAACACAGGAATAATTCTTTGAGGGTTTGTTTTTCTAAAAAGCTTTACTCTTGAAAAGTTATCCCTGTTTGAAGAATGATTGTTAAACTCTTAAAGAGTGACTGTGGCCTTGACCTTTGACCTTTTAACATTTTATCTTGAGCTGGCAAATAAAACAAAAAATACCCAAATGTTGAACAAGGTTCGTGTATTTATTCTGTTTAAAATTGCCATGGTCTAAGGAAATAATCTCAGTAGTTATAATATATCAGTAATATTTAACACCTATAGAATATATAATTGCAACCATGAGAAAAGGATTTAACAGTATTTTTGACAAACCAGAGAAATAACGTCAAAACATATGACGTTATTTAATAAGGTAATCCGAAAAGTGGAAATCATAAAGCGTGTTACTTTCATGTATTTTTTATCTGATTTTTATAAATTAAACACATTTTTGACAAACGCATTTTTTTTATCTCCTTTTATTATAGATTCAACGATGTTTGCTAGTCCAAATATTGGGTATGTTTTAAAAATAACGAAATTCAATCCTCAGCGAATATATATGTTCCTAAAGTAATTGCTATGGGTATATATTGTTATTAATTTTGATGTAGGTCAACAGCAATGGCTAAATAATTCAGATAATTTGATATTATATAGTTTGATTTCTAAAAAGGGGAATCCAAACCTTACAAATTTTATCATTCTTTAGCAATGACTTTTATTGCTATTGTTTTAACAATTTTCCAGGTATAAACTTAAAGGTATGTTGCACACACTACATGAATTAAGTCACTAATTTTTCAAATCATTATTTGATGGATAACTGAACAATATAAGAGACTTAAAAACACCTGGTTGAACGAGATCAATATAGCACCCAGTTTTCACTCATAATTCCCCTGTTTGATAAACTGGTCATTAAAACGCCGTAGCGTATGTGTAGAAATACAATTTTTAAAATGTGATTTCTTTCTGAAGTTAGGTACAACAACACCCTATATTGGTAGAGTGAATACACGGTGCAATAAATCTGAGCTTTAACATTTTTCGTACTTTAGTACTTATGATCATCGAAGCGGTCACATTCTTGTAGCTATAATCTTGAGGTTGATTCAGTAATCCGAAGGTTCAAAAGTTCGTGGGTTCATTAGTTTGAAGGCTTTTACAAGTATATAAATTTAAAAGGTCCAGTAATCAGAAAAATTATCCAAATAGTATAAGGTCCTGAAGATTTGCACCACTCAAAAATACACCGACTAGAAAGTACCAATATACGTAATTACCGAATACAGTTAAACTGCGTTATATCAAACTAGATTGGACTGTTGAAAAACTTTGAGATATCCAATTATTCGAGATATCGAGGGTAAAATGAATAACACCGACTGGTTCCTTTTAAAATCAATATTTTGTAAAAGAAGCACATTTTTCTTTTACTTTAAATTCGAATTATTCTTTCATTCAATTTCATTCAATAGTTACACGGAATGGTACATTAAAAATAAAATTATTATTATTTTAAAATCATGAAATGTCGATTTTGACAAACCAATAACATTCTCCTAATACATCGACCAGTTGTTTAGTAGAGGAAGGTTTGATTTTCATAAGTAACAAAGATCTACTTCACATGGCTAAAAATTTATACCAACTCCACAAAACAGCAATTATATTAAAAATTCATATTTAACGATTTTAACAAGTTTGCTAGGAAACATCGATGTGTTTTTCTGTATGAAATATTAATTTTATAATGCACTTTTCACTATAAATCAATGAAGATTGATGCAGGCAATTGCAATAAAAGAATCCTCAACATTTTATGATTTTAAAATAATAATTTTTAATGTGCCATTCCGTGTGAATGAAAATTAATCGACCGCTTCGATCACTTTAATACTATTTGCACTTTGGTTGAGAAAAACTCAAGAAAAAGAAAACATTCCACTAAAACTGCAATAGGAATTTTGTTTACAAAATTGAGAACAGGTCTTTCAAGCAGCATTTTGAAAACTTTATTTAATATCAGTTGCTGTAAGTATGTATAGCGCATAGTGAAACGCGCAAGGGAAGCATAAATGCAATATTTCGTGCGAAAATACATCGATTTTGACCACATTTCTAGAAACGATGTAATTCAAAACACACGACAACATTTGCACGTGAAATATTAGCATGAGGAAGTAACAATACTGTCACCGTCATCTAGTTAATTGATGGTACATTCATTTATTTATATATTTAGAAAAATTCCAAGTAAACGTTCCAAAGAAAATCATACAGTATCTATAAAGGCTGTCCTTTAGTGAAGCCTATGATGATTGTCACTTAAGATGGCGGTATATTGGACAATCTATGTCCCTACGAAAGAGAGAATAGTTTAAAAAGATCAGCATTGACATGATACATGCATGTTCTATATAAAAAAAAATTCAATTCACATTGTTGCTTGTTTAAATAACAAACTACTTGTCGTTAGTTTTGGAATAAATCCTGGCATTCCGTAAAAAAAATCACGCACGGTAAAAACGCAAACTATTTTTTCTGATACACGAACGATCCCGCACGTTACACAAACGATCACCCACGTTACACAAACTATATAACACGATAAGTTTCACCCCTGCAAATGTGTTCGGAATGTTTTCTTTATCGTTGCTAAATATATAATAAATCCAGAGGTGCTCGAATAATAAGTTCACGAGACTTCACCGAGATTTGTTCAGTTCCTGTGAAATTTCGAGCGGAAGTATAAGTGTTCGGATAATATTCTCAAAATACGTAAGTACTTGTCGATTTTCATATTATATCCTACTTTGATTTAACATGTTAAAACATCAACATTATTCTTGTAAGATGTATGTCTTCTTTCACCATCTATCAATTTATTTATTAAATCAAACGATGATTTTCAGAACCGAGTTATCGTTCGTGTTCAACCACTTGTAGAGTGGTTGATAATATAAACATTGGGTTGCTTAATAAAATCATAGCCATGTTTGATGCTTGTGGTGTGCAATACCATGTTTAAAAAAAATAATGGGTGAATGTTTTGCATAAAAACATAGTATATCGAGCCATTTTCAAGGAATATTCTACATAAAATAGTACAGTCTTTTTCACTAAATGATGTTATTACTATGTAAGGCGCGGATCGAAAATTAATTCTTAGGGGGGATCTCTACTACGCATGTTAATTGTCGAAACAGCAGAAAAAAAAACTATTTTTTGTATTGTCACATTTATTTCTAGAACACATTTTATCCACCAATTAATGAAGATAAAGTTTAAAATCAATAAACCTCTACAATGTATATTTGACAACAAGTACCTAGATTCTCTAAAACAGACTATAAACACGAGGCACGATTTTTACTGCGAAACTGAAAGGGTCAAAATAAAACCACGTGATCTAAAATTCAAATGACAATAACATTCGCAGGGGTGATTTTGTCAACAATAACGTTGTTACCACTGTAGCTGACGGAAAAAACAAAGACGCCGCAATTTTAAACCAGCATTTGCGGGAAGGTGGAGGGTTGTTGAAATGGGCCTAAGAAAAAGATATTTTAGTTTTAGATTGTGGGTTTCGGGACTCCTTAAATATGATCGAAACCGATTGGTTAAAATCAGAAAGTCCTGTTTTCTTCCCAAAGTGAAGTAAAAACAACATTCAACAAAGGAAGCCAACTTGTCACATTTAGTCACAAACATAAGGTTGGGGGGGGGGGGGGTTGAGTCTGCTAATGGTAGACGGCAAACGTAGTTACCAATACCCAAGTTCCCTTCATTGGGGACTACGTTAGAATTGTTGCTTCCATTATAAATTCTTTTAGACCACTGATATCTGAAAATTCCCAAATAGAGTCCACTGTGGCAAAGAGAATGTTGGAAAAATAAAATAAAATTGAAGTAACCCCATTAAAATGTTTATTCATTAAATATAATGAAGAAGAACTGCCGTAAAATTGTGTAAATTTGCTGATGCTAAAGCTTTGCAAGATTTCCCTGTTTTAATTGAAGAGTATCTACGTACGTTCACTAACTTTTGGTGTTTATCAGTTAAAACAGGCCCTTCCATATTCATCTGAAACTGTAAGTGAAGATGGTTGATATGCAAAATTTGTTAGGAAAAAAAAATCTAGATATTTTGCGATCCAAAATCTAGTCTAGGCATGTCTCCTCAAATTCTAATTATCTCTGGATACAGTATGATTCCGCAGATACAGAAGATCCACTTAAATTATGGTATTGTCAGTGCAGATCGAGTGCGCGGTTGGTTGGATGTTGTGCGCATGTCGCTGCCGTGTTGTGGTGCATTTGTATTAAAACACACGAATCACCCTTAACAAACAAAATGAGTCCTAATAATGTTATTGATTGTGGTGAATCAACAGACTAAAAATTTTCAAAGGAACAAAAGAAAATCGCAGAACAATGCCAAAGACAGGGGCGTATAAGGCATTACCTATCCCCTACTTCATGCAATTAAAAAGACGTTGACTGTTTGAATGTTAATAAAATATGTATTTTCGGCTTGTAGACATTGTTATTATATATATTTCACGAAGCATTTCAATCTGTTAACACAAGAGGTAAAGGTTTCGAAATGAAGCCACACGACTTTTTGTGCCTAAAGCTTAATCATTTACTGTGATACTTTGCAATTTTTGGTAGGAATAGTTCTAGACTCAATCCTAAACGTACTTTTATTAAAAGAATAATTCGTGGTTTTCCAAAAAACTTCAAAAGCTTATTAGTAATTGTCAAACTATAAAAGTTATTTACGACGATTGGTACAATGTACATGTATGTGTCAACTTAGCTCGGTGTGATAGGCGGAGAACTGTGTTCAATATCTCCCGACTGAGAGGGTGTTCGAAACATAGGGGGCCTTTTTTTTTTTAATTCGCTTTTGCTCCCTTTTAGGTTTAGAATTATTTTTCAAATTTTTTGTGTAAACGATCTAGAGTTATTTTGGAAACATTTAAAATTTTTCAGATAACGACAAAAATACACTATGATCTTGACCATTCATAATAATGTTTAATAAATAATAGCGCTAGCACAGTTAAAGATTGTTTGAGATCACGTTGTAATGTCAAGGAAATATTCATAGAAATGAAAATAAGAAGAAAAGTATAAAGTATATATGACTGTTTGTTAATGGTCAGATAATGCAGTTCTATATTATACATGCACTGGCGCACACCTTCAAATGTAAGATCCCTTTACATCAGAAAGTCGTTAAAATATTCCAGGTTCGGTGAATTCGTCAGGCATTGTACGCTCTCCTCCTTTCCGTTGTGAAGACATACATTCAATGTACGTGTACATGTACTTTCCCTATTGGTTACTCTTGTTAAAGAGGGGTAGATTTTTTTTGGCTGTGGAAAAATAAAAACCAGCACGTACAATAATATGTATAAATAAATCGGCCAGACATCCTTTAGACTTGAGTGTTACCCTTTTAATTTTTCGGGGAAGGGGGGTGTATCGAGTTATCAGTATATGCATTATTCAGGAGTTTTATGACAAAAATCCTTATGATTAAAGTGAAAATGTATGAATTTGATAACTGATAACTTAAGATAAAAAGCAAATGTTAATCTTTATACAGCCACATAGTTTACTTTCTTTTATTTGTTCATCCTTTATGGTATACTTTTTTCTTTCTACATAGTCTGCAATATGAAAGTGATAAATCAGGTGCCCTGTTTTCCATTCTTTTGATATTATGTTTTTAAAATTATCAAAAAAGTTCATTAATATTTAACACCCCCCACCCTAATACACAAACAAATACATAAAAGAAAGACAAAAAAACGTGAAAGACGGTAGTATTTTTAAGGCACAATACTACGCAGTTAAAACTGCATACATGTACATGTGTTTGATTTGAAAATACATGTACACGTACCCATTAAAGCTCAAACGCTTATTTTTATGCAATATTTTAAATGCATTCTCTGCCTCCAAAAATATTTGTTCACAGAGTTAAAAAGCAACCTCGAAGCTTTATTCGATTTTTTTATTCAAAACATAAAAAAATTCATAAAGTATAATTCAGCAAACCCGCCAGTCAATCTTCCAGCAAAATAATGTCGATTTAAAAGTCTCCTCCCACTGATTTAAATAGACACAACTCTAATAGGTTCCGTACGATTTTTAGACAATCAAATATTATCTATCTTTTGTTTAGGGCTCTCTAAGCTGTCGATAGGGTACCGTCAAATGTGACGTCGCTGTGAACTTCGAGACATGTTTAACGAATGAAAACATTACTTACAGACAGAATATTTAGCGACCGTTGATTGGACGCAAAAGTGGGTTATGTTCTAAATCAGATTACGCAATTTCCAGGCACGTAGCATCGTTTTTGAAATTAGTGGGGGAGGCAGACTGATTCTAAAAATCTTGACAAGCAAAGAAAAAAAATGGAAAAAGGCTCTGTCTATATTCACCTTTTAATATGTAACTTAAAGAAAATTGGGGTGAGGGGGCACAGTAAATAAAATGTGGAGGATAAGAACCTTTTTAAAAAATAATACGGTAAAATCGAAAATTCAATTTTTTATTAGTGATAAGACTTTCAGATGACAAATCTTGTGCATAATTTCACATCTCTCTCTCTCTCTCTCTCTCTCTCTCTCTCTCTCTCTCTCTCTCTCTCTCTCTCTCTCTCTCTCTCTGCATTTACCTTTTCCGGTATAATTAATGGGAAATATTGACTCAAATAGATATTTAGCGTATGAAAATAGGCATGTTGCTACTTTTCTTCTCCCTTATACGCATTTGCGATTTTATATTCTTGCTATTTGATGCAAAACCCTTGAATCGCGGTATTAAGAACTCGCGTAAAATAAGGATTCTACAGAAATACACCAACAAAAACATATGCCTTGAAAGGGGATGCTTCTCGGAACTACCTCTCAAAAAGCTGGACCCGACAATGATCAAAAGTATAATAAATGGGCTTTGTATAATCGATCACATATAATGTGTATAAATGACAGTACATGTAATATACTTTATTTCATTTAACTAAATTTATACAGTTTTTGTGGGATTTTTTTCGCAAATTATGTTTATTGGCATTAGCATTACAACATTATAGTAACTTTATTTTGCATAGCAACAACATTTCGATCCGTAAAATTAACAAGCTTGTAGATGTAATACATCAAATTTGAAAAATGTGTTGTAGTTAGATGACTAAGGGCAACAAATAAAAGTAAGACATAATAAAAGAGAATACTACGCATTTTTTGAAAAAAGTATTTTAAAATTAAATAGCATGCACGAGCATATTTGCAGCTGGTAGCTGATTTACAGTATGTATACACGTACAAAACAACACGCCAATAGAGAAGGGAGCTTTTATCGGTGTCAAATTTTACAGGTACTCGATTTTTAAAAACAAAATTAATACCAAGCTATTAAGGATTACGTTTACTCAGGGGCGAAAAAAATCCACTAATAGGAACGAAAAACTACTTATTCTACATTGTAGCCCCACTATTGTGGTGCTATTTTCACTTTCAAATAACTTGGTCAATTACCTACGTTTTCTGCTAGTGACCTCAGAATGTTTTTTGAAAAAATTGTCAAAATTTGTCAAAATTGTCCACCATTTTCAAGGTTTTCTTTATTTTGTAATTATTAGAAATAATAAAACAATGTGTAGGTTGGGAAATGATGAAATATGAATAGCTTTACTAATTTTATATTTGACTGAATCGTTTTAAGCTCATATTTTAAGTTTAATTTAATCCGAATTTCCTCTATCAATTTCCAAAATTTTTGACCGAGTTTAACAAAAAACTGACTAATAGGAGCTCCAAACCATTGATTGCCTAAAACTGTTTTTGTTTTCTGTATTATGTTGAGATTAACATTATATAATGATCTAAATTTCGAGATATTTTATCTTGAATTGATTTTATGCATTTTAAAGATTTTTCAAATCGCGTGCCAGCCAGTGATATAAATTTATAGACGAGTAAATACAACCATAAAATATGTAAAATGATATGAAAAAAATATAGAAACTTAACTTTTGCAATTACATTACAACAGAAAGTTTTTAAGAGAAAAAAAGAAAATGAAAAAATTAGTCCGAATTTCCTCTGTTTTAATATTAATCTACCTTTGTCGGAGCATATCTTCATCAAATAAACAAATCATGGATATCAATTTCGATATTTGTTAATAACGTTGTTATTTTGTGTTTTTAAAACAACTTTGGACTTCAGATATTGAACTTTGTAAAAAAAAATTTTGAAATCTCAAACCCTGAGTAAACGTAATCCTTAAACAAATTAGTAATTCATTAATATTTCAAGACACTTTCTGATGCAGACCAAGACCCTGAAATATGTTTATTTTTTTGCGTTTTAATAGTTCCCATCAAAGTATTTTAAAAGCAAGTTTCAAAACTTTATTTATTCATTTATTCAATAATTGGCTGGGAATCGATTGGAAATATATCGCGTGCATATCATATCCATTTCTTTACAAGTGTATTCATATCTGTGAAATCTTTCAACATGAATGTTTGGCAAATTTTTCTCCTCTATTTTCTCAAGTTTGGTACTTTGGACTGTTCTCTATTTTATCAACAATTATACATGATGGGAATGGAATGTGGAAATAGTATCAAGAGTCACATTATTTCAGGGAGCACTAGAATTGTCAAATCTAGGGTAAGTCTTAAAATCACTGAGAAGGAGAGTATTCAAGAGGAGATGAGATGACGATTTCACAACAATATTTTGTAAGATAACTCACTATTGCGATTCTTAAAATCGGCACAGTAATTAAACAAAATTGATTAATATTTTATTTTTTATTATGTACGAAAAAGTTTCTTTAATTTTCCTGTAATATCGGGGGAAAGTGCAAAAACACTTTGCCGGATAATTTTGCCAGTGCCATGGTGGCATTTTTGCACCCGTCTAAGCTGCTTATATCGAAAAATTCAAATATGCCATATTATAAATCATTGCTTAAAGAGTATACAACCACCTTTGTTAATAGCGTAACTCACATGTCAGGTGAGATATTTACCTTTCAAAAATAAATTCCTACAGGAAAATAATTTTTCCCACAGGAAAAACAGTATACCTACAGGAAATTTGAAATTTCCTATCGGAATACAAGAACTTCCTACAGGAATTTCAATTCCGACAGGATTTGATAAAATCCGATAGGAGATATTAGTTTTCTCTAGGAAAACCGCCTGTCTGAATCAAATTCTCACAGGAAATACCATTCTCTTACAGGAAATATAATTCCTCTAGGATTTTTAGAAAATCCTATAGGATTGTCAATATTTCCTGTAGGAGAATCATTTCGTCTATGGGAATTTTAATTTCCCTTTGGGTTATTTATTTTTAAAGGTCAGTATCTTACCTGTCAGGTGAAACACACTAAAACAAAGTGGTTATATACTTTCTAGACAATTGTCTCTCATATAGTATATATGAATTTTCCGAAATTTCCTCTAAAGCAGGTGCAAAAATGCCACATTGGCACTAGCATAATTATCCGGCACAGTGTTAAAGGTAAAACTTGGGTTTATTATTTTATTATACGCACTTTGTAGATAGAATGTGCAGCTCATTGCTTGACAACAACAAGCTGTGGAACCATTTTGTTTGACAGTAAGATCGAGTACGGACAGAAGGGTTCATGCACGCTGGTCACCGAGGCGTCGACAGGAAGTCCGTACGTATTAGAGAGCAACTCGTCCGTGTGCTTCATGAAGAAAGCGTCTGTAGAAACCACTCAATCAGTACCCACTGAAGTAGCAATCACACCGACAACACTTAATACATCGACAACAATGTTAACGACACCGACAACAACTTCACTGACAACAACTACGACTACACCAACGACACCGGCAACAACTACGACTACACTGTCACCAACGACAACTACAACAACGTCAACGTCTATGGGAGAGGTATTTTTTAATGTTGGATTTTACACTGTAATTAGCTGATAGATATTTTACGGGATCTAAACGATTGCTTCTATAGCAACATATTTTTAAACATTTTTTTATCTAAGTTCGTCTAAGAGGGTTGTAAGGGAAATGTTGAGACAAACCGGATGTTGTCTTTTCTAAGTTACGGATATGAGTGAAAATCGCATTGACGTTAAACGAACAGCAATAAAGAATTCAAGAAAGTAATATGTAGAATTATGTATTTTGCTTTTTACGGTACATATTCTTAAACTAAAAGTGAAAAGGGGTGTATACATGTATTTTAAAAGAAACAAATCCTTTTGTTATAACAAGATTTTGACATATTGTAAATCTCATCTTAACAAGTTACATGTACATGCATTTCTATTATGAGTGAAAACACAAAACTCTTTTGAGATACAAGTCACTATATAACAAAATATTGCTTATTGGTGATAAAAGAGTAAACTCTATATTATTCATGAATTATACTTGCATTGACGTATATAATTTTCCCCTAATACTAACATTTGGGTATACAAGTAAAGTATCCCGAATTAATGATGAAATCAAAATTAAAAGGCTTCTTTATTGTCAAGAATTATTTCTCGAACAATAAATATATCAAATCTTAAATTCAAAAATACGTTGCTTGAAGTCAACACATTTTTTTTCCGTTTCACTAAAAAAAGAATACATAAAAAATCACATCAAATAAGTATTAATGTAGATAAAATCAGTTATTGTTAAAATGAATTAACAATATTCTCTCAAACACGTGTGATGTTCATGAGAGTCCCAACCAGATCACCAATATTACCGTCAGTTTAGTCATGCCTTTTACAACATACATCATAGCATAGCATTGCATTCAAATCTCATACAATAACATTAGAATCTCAGACTATATAGCATACAATCTCATAGATTCTCATTTGTTTGTCATACATGTATCATATCATATTAACGCATACCATAGCATAAACAGTCATGATTTTCACTCGATTTGAAATGCTTTTATTTTACAGAATAGATAATCACATTTCATATAAGTGGTAAATTTTGCCTAATTATCTGTTCACTTTGAAATATTTGGAAATATTCTGTATACCGAGGCGTTTTTTTTTTCTTTTTAAACAAATCTTAAAGCATACCATAGCATTAAGCTCTTTATTTCAATTTCTGGTAGCATACAAATATCATCGCATTGCATTAAATCTCATAGCATGCCATTGAGATCGCATACCATACCATAACATAAAATTATACAAGATTTGCATTAAATGACTGTACATAAAAGCCAATATAAGTCTCTCCTCTGTTTTGTGCATCATATTTCCAAAGCGATTCTTTGTTATTCCATCAAATAGAATATTGGTGTTTCGAGGAACCTTGAATCGAAATATTGAAAAGGCGCAATGGCTGTGACCATTTTTAGACTATATAAATCTTCTTATGAAAAAGAGTTCTGTATAAAGATATAGGAAACTGATAAATTTTAAAGCTAAAATTTAAGATTTAGACAGATATAGTGGTTAATTAGTTGACACCTAACCTTCTTAAGAACTCTGTGTAAAGTTAGACACTATATTTCAGTCCCATCCTACACGGTTATCACAAATGCAGTTGTATTTAATTTTACAAAAAAATTGCAATTAAAACTTTTGCTTATGTATAGAAAATCTTTAACAAGAACTACATGTGAATTCCTTTTTACCTTATCAACGATTGTAGAAATAATCTTTTTTTGGTTATTATCTATTTAATATATAATACTACAGGCAGGTACTTTTTACACAATTGCTCTGAAAAAAAATATAGTTTTACAGTATGCCTGATCAGCTTATACACATTACAACACATGTTTAGGATATCGATGCGTATGTAATACGTAAAACAAAATTGACGTAGTATTATATTTTTTATAGATATTACTTTTATTCAGAAATGTGAATAAGATAAATTCATTTTCCGTAGCTACCTGCCCCTTAGTCTTTTTCAGGAAAATATTTGTCATTCTTTTATTGACAATTTTTTCACCAATGAATATTGCTCATATTATTACAACAATTATATTACTTTCATGATTATTGTTCCTTAAGTATGACAAAATCTCCTCTGAGAGAGAATGTTCATTATTCATCGTGTATGAATGTGGTGTTCTTTTCTTTTCTTTTTAAAGTTACGAAATAGTTATGCAACACGTGCACGGCTTTCTGATCGCACTAGCGAGACCTGTGCTATATGTTGCGAATGCAAATGTGAAGTTTCGATAAAATACGGTTCAGAAATGGTGCATAAATTTTGTAAATCATTTTTTTTTTTGAAAAATAGAACTATAGAAATTGCTCTAGAGTACTATTTATGTTAAAGTAACAAGTACAGTTTACAGATTTCTAACCCAGCGTCATTTTCCTTGCCTTATATAGACGAGAGAAGAGATGTACATGTAACTGTTTCCTTTTCGCGTCGGATGACAATAATTTTCTCGGAGTGCCAATTTTAACTGTTACCTTCCCAAAAAGTCACTATTTATAAAGTGTCATTGTAAGCTAGTGTGCTTGCTACGGATAAGAAAAACTAAATACTGCGATTTCCTAACAAGTTGGGTTTTTTAACTTCAAATGAAGCTGAGCAGAGTGAAAATTAAAGTAATTTCAAAGTCAGATACCTTGGATATGGCTAACACATTTGATTGATAGCGCCCATGAGAAAAGGGTTTTATGGCATTTTTAAAAACAATAGAGAAATAATATCACAAACATTGACGTTATTTCATGACGTCGTCCGAAAAAGTAGAAAGCATAAAGAGCATTATTTTCACAATGAGAAATATTCTTCACCAGTTTTTTTTTAATTCAACGCGTTATTTTGGCTTAACTCTTTAATTTGGTTTAACTCTTTAAGATTTATTGACAAATTCATTTTGTTTTTATAATTTTTCTCTCATTTTGTGCCAGATTTATCAATATATGCTAGTTCAAATATCAGCTATATTTTGAAGAACCGTTGAAGAAATATTTTATTATTATATTGGTGTACATGCAAATATGTACGTGTTTTTTCTGTTACATCATATAGATATGCATGAAAAAAGGGCAAAGTTATTCGAATTATCGAATAGTGTATGATATCAAAAAAGAAAATTCTGGAAATGAAAATTATTATATTTTTTTAGCAATGATTGTTCATGTTATTGTTTTTAACAATAACTATGAATAGACTTAAGATAACGTTGCGCACACTATTCAGTCCCTTAATACTTAAATCATTATATAATGTACTAGTATAACTGAACAATAAAATGAACATGAAAAATATATGGTTGATCTAGGTCAAAAGCACACCGTAATGAAAATGAAAAAAAATATGGATACGTTCTAAGTGTTGATTAAAACGCCGTATGTTTAAAAACACAATGTTCAAAATTGGCTTTCAATCTGAATTTAAGTACATGTACAACAATCCCTTTATTTTGGCAGTGTGTATAAACGGTGTAAAAAAAACTGAGCTTTAATATCTTTGCTTATTTATGGTCATCGAAGCAGTGTGGCAACGCTTTTTGAAAAAAAATACGCACTTTGAAAAAAAATTTCAAAGTACGTTAAATATGTGACCAAAACAATGCACTTTGAAGTTTTTTAAAAGTACGTTAGATTTGGGACCAAGTTAATCCACTTTGAAAACAAATTTCAAAGTGCGTTATGAAGGTACATCAGTATTTTTTAATATCGAGACTGTTAACGCATCTTGAAAAATATGTATTAATTACAAATTCTGGAATTCAATTTCTAATTCATTGATAGTATGACGTTTTGTTAACACTAGTGAATCAATTTTACCGTTTTTGAAAACGGGGATGGGTGAATCAAAGATGCAGGTCAATTTCCAGTGTATCATTGCATTGTTTATAGAAAGTGAAGTAAACGTTTAAAATCGGAAAAAATTAATACGCTCTGTTGTAAGTTAAGTACAGTGATATTGAAAAAAACGAGCTGGCAAAACAATAATTTATCCAATAGTGTGTTAAAGAATCTATAAGTTTTTCAACATAAACCTTCTTTTCATATTCTAATCAAATAAATCACTTCAATATAAAATATATATATTATATAATAATATTTTCCTATAACAGCTATTTTAATTGATCATATTGTTTTTGATAAACATACACAGTTCAATATTTAGTTTTGTGTGGGCAAACTTTGGATTTCTATTTTTAACTTATGTCTAACCCCTGATATGAAAACTATGATTATTTTGCCCATATTCACTCAGAACATGTTTCAAAACTTCTAGGCTAAGCAATGCACTCACTGTTGATAGACCTTCTATGATTGTGTTATGCTGTAATACGTTATGTACAAATTCATTTTGGTAAAGAGGTAAAAACTTTGGTAAAGTTTTATAGATAAAAATGTACTAGTTTGTAACTGAAATATTATATCATATGAAAATGCATCGTAATTGGTACAATTTCAAGATTTTCAATCTTATACATGCAGTTTATTTCTTTAGCAAATACTTATTCATAAGTTGCCAGTGGTATTTTGTTCATATAAAATTGACTTTATGAATTTGACTTCGTTCAAACTGTAGAGTCTAAGCTGTATTGAAATGCAACACTGCTTTTAAATTGCTTTAATATCACTATTTCATAATTAAATAGGGAATCACAAAATCTAAAGAAAACGTCTAAAATTGTCAATGTCTTGAAATTGTTTTTCGCACACAGTCTTCCAATATACAAGAAGTTTTTTTTTTAATTATTTAAAATTCTGAGAATTTTTTCATTACAGTCATCTGCATCATGTGATCATTTAATTGATTTACACGGACTGGTACAGTTAAAATCTTTTTTTTTTAATAAAGAAAATACATTCTTGTTTTACTTAGAGTTAAGGGAATTTTTATTGCAATTTACAGCATCAATTTTGATTGATCAACATAGAATGGTACATTATAAATAAAAATTTTATACAAAAAAACATACTGCATTTTCCTCAAAATTCAGAGACCTCTTTTATTGCAATCCCTAGACCACTTTTGATTGATTTACACGGAGTTTTACATTATGAAATGATTTTTTTTATACAGAAAACACATTTCATTTATACTCAAAATTCAGAGAACTCTTTAATTGCAACTCCCTGCAGCATTATAGATTGATTTACACGCAATGATATTTTATAAAATGAATATTTCATACAATAAATATCGTGTTTCACTTTAACTTCAGAGATTTTTTTAATTGCAATCTCCTGCAACAATTTTGATGATTTCATGTAAAAGTACAAACTGAAGGTAAAAATTTAGAAAATATTTATTGCAATTATCTGCAGCTTTTTGTTTTTTTTTTACATGGAATGGACTTCGTTCGTTGAAATCATCATTTCTTAATCCTCCATCGATTGTGGTTCATTTTGATTAATTTTCACAAGCAAGCACAATTTTAAGTTGATATTTTATATATTAGATGTTAACAGGCAATCAAACGTAGCTGTGCTAATTAGTCACCCTTATTGTTGTCCGACATTCCAGTAATCATTCAGTTGGATGGATAACAGAGGCTCATCCTGTTATCATGACTTGAATTTTAATGACATTTGAAATAATAACATCAACCATAACAAACCGGAAATTATTGAATCGGAACCGGAAAAGAATAACGACGATTTGATTTTTAAATTTTAATATTGTAAATGTAAGCGCTTTAGATTCCAAAAAATAAGAATACATCCTCTGATTCATATTCGTAAGATTTTGCAATGTTACATTTTGCGTTGATCTTAACTAGAAAAATATTATAACACAGAATTTAATTATAAAGATTACGATCGCTCAAAACATCCCAAAATGTATCATGATAACAATGGATAATACACGAGTGAAGAAGACCTTACCGATACAGTTACTCTACCAGAATATTTCATTATGCATACCAAATCAGATAGAGTTTAAATGTTTTTTCCTTAGATCACCTCTATCTTTCAAGTAATATAATTATACTTATCATAGAAGCCTTTTTTCTAGTACCACATAAAGATTTATCAGCTATATGAGTGAAACTGGCATTCAATCATATATGTATTTTTAAATTAATAAGTACAGTCTTTGATTTATATATGTACTTTAAAAATTACCGAATGAGTCAGCTATTGCTATAGCATTGATCAAGTTACAAGGGCTCTGTAGTGTACATACTATTGAGACACATCAATGCGTAACTAATTCATATAAAACAATTATTTTTTGTTATTCTCATTGATTGTCAAAAATCACTTGACATTCTGTCCTTAGAAAATAAGTCTTTACCTCCAACTGACCTTGATCGTCCGTCTTGGATGATTACCTAAAGAGCTTAGGAAAGCTGGTCGTCTGAATTTAGCTGGTGTACTATATTTACTAATTATTTTAAATGCAATTGTCTAATTCATTAATTTATAACTATTTTGGACATCATTGTACAATAAATATGTGAATATAAGTGCCCGTATCAAGTTATATCGACCGAAGACACAGAAAAGTGATATCGACCTCACAAGTTCAGTCTATATCGCTTCGATCAATTTCACTCGAAATGGGTCCTTTTAACCACATAGCGACCTAAATATGAGTCCAAAATTTAGAAATCTATGTAGTATTGTAGTTTACATTTATTGCAGTTCAAAGTCACGGTCACTTGTGATTATAATAATCACATTTTTTTTCCTCTTGAAATACTCAACTAAAAACGGAGAAAGCCTCAACTTAGAACTTGTTTATAGCCATAAAATTTCATATTTGACAACTTTGAAATGTAATTTATTTAATTCTGTAAAAATCATAAAATGTGCGCAAACACAATAACCACCCTTTTCTCATGAACGCAATCATTACCATTCTTGTTCACATCAGGGGTCATTTTTAACATGAAGTAAAAAGACCCCTGGGTCATTTATCTTCAAAAAGAAAATATTCTACAGATGGGGGGGGGGGGTCATTATTCTGCGTCGAAAAATGACCCCAGTCACTATTCTATGGGGGTCATTATCCTTTTTTACACCAACCCAAAGATATACTCGGCGATTGAAAACTTTAACTTCTACTTAAAAAGTGTCTGTAGACCTAAAGTTGTTAATAAAATAAATAATGAACACAACAAATGAAAAATGAGATATATTTTAGTATATTTTATGTTTACCGTTTCTTTGTAAGGTATTTAAGATTTAGGCGCACTGGGACGCATTAATATGACGTTGCGATACGTTTGCATTTTCTCCCGATCATTTGATACAGGCAAGTTTTTCAGCTAACTGAGTAATTAGAATTGGGTTACAAAATCGTCGCATGTATATATCTAACGCTTTTCTGCTTTTAAATGCCATGCTGTGATAAAGGTAGTATTGGGCTATCCCATATTGGACGTACTTCCTATCAAAATAAACAACAAAATTAGGCATAATTAAGCATTAAAGTTTTTTTCCTGCGGCGTAGTGCAGTAGGTGAGAACGTTAACTATGAATATGTAAGTCATCAGTTTAAATCCCGATGCGGCTTTCAGTATTTTAACGTTAACTTTAAAAAAAAAAATCAAAACATATTTTTGTTCAAATACTTTAAAATTCTAAACCGTCGAAAGTATTTTGATTACGTACTTTTATCTAAATTTATATCGACATGTGTTCTATACCTCCTTAAAACGGTTTTAATAAATTAAAAATAATTTTTAATCATGTTTGAAACTGCATTGCATAATTAAAGCTTTTCCTCAGAATTGTATTCACATATTCCGATCCTTTAAAAAAAGAAAGCATGCGATAGGGAACAGTTATGAGATTTGAACCCGCCACATATTTGTTTCTGACCGGATCCACTGATCCATATTGCCCAGTATCTACAAGGTTCTACGACATCATTTTCTTTCTTTATTGTTAAGATTCATGTTAACAGGAGGGATTCGCCTAATATTTGAAAAGCCAATTTCAAGATTAACGACTTTTTTTTATCGAGAATGGTTTTTTTTGGTCATTCTCGTATATTGCCGTCTATTTACATTATTAAGAAATTGTGTCTAATAGTATACCAAACTGAACCCAATGATCAAAATATAGATAGAAGAATTCAGATTTTTCAAGAAAATTCTATTTTTGAGCGATTTTCCAGTATTCGGAAGGTGAGCGTTGCCATACCTATGCTCGGATGATCGGCTTTATAATAAATGAACTTTTGTAGAAGTACGTAATTAGAATTTATATAAAAGAAAAAGTAAAAATTGCCTCAAAGTGCGAACAATTGCAATTATCCTTTATATCCATAGAGTAAATGTAAACTGAGCTGTATTTTGTAGGGAAAATAAAACTATGAGGGGGATGCATCGTGACTTCTTTAAATAGATATAAAATAAATCTTTTTACTCTACTATTTACATGTATATATTGAAACTTCTGTCGCAAGCAAATATTTCTAACTGGTATAGAGATATTTGGAGAAGCATTTGTTGGTCACTGACCTGAGGTAAGGTTTAAAAACAATGAGGAATGTCGAAATGCCATTTTGCATTTTACGTCCAATTAATTTAAAATAAATACTTATAATCATTTATTCTGTTACCCCTTTTCTCAACCATAAACATTAATGCACTAAATTCGATTTTTGCCATTGAGGAAATGATGTGAAGGACGCTGCCTAATAAATAAAATGTAATGAAAAGAAATTTGATATCGTTGATTTAAAATGCGATTTTTAATTGTGTTTAGGGCAATCGTATAAAACACGATAAAACACAAAAGAGCACAACATTACAACTTGATAAAACACGCTGTCATGCTAACAAAAACTCCCAAATCACGCTGTCACGTATACATATACGAAATATATGCTTACTGTCTTGAAATATAAGCGATATTTGGGCCCGGGTAAGAAAATGTAACTGAGTGCGAGCTGAATATACAATACACTTACATGCAATTCCTTAAAGCATTATTTTATGGAATACTAACCAATAAAATGGTACCTGAAAAATATGAGGTGAAACGAGCTCAAAATTTAATAATTAATAAATCAATATTTTAATCAGAAACATATTGTGTTTTTCTTCGAATTCAGAGAATTCTTTAAATTCAATCGTCTGCACCAATTTTGATTGACGGAAAGTACATTTGAAATGAATATTTTAAAGACAGAATTATACTTTTTAATTAATTAATCTTAAACTAGAGACTGTGTAATCTGTTCATAGTGGTGGACGACTTCCGAATATTAAGATAAATCTAAGGTATCCCACTTCTCAATGTTCTTGTATCAAGAATTTCTTGAGAAGTATATCATTGAAATCTGTATACAAAACATGCTTGAAAAATACAAAGATAATGGGAGGTCAGTGTTTATCCCTCTGAGCTATGGCCAATTTAATTTGACCTTTTTGCACCTAAAATGCGATTTCAACCGGATTAGGATTTGTTGTGAGTATTTTGGATCAGGAAAACTTTTTCCTTGAAATATCGTTTTTAATTATGCACAATAGTCACACTGAATATGGGGATTACGAAAAAAAATTTAACGAAGATGCATACATTTTTGTGTGACCTTTATGCACTTAAAAATGACAATTTTTATTATATAAATTGTTACAATTTGATTTGAAATAAACTGAATTTCAAGAACTTTATAAGAATGATCCAGTTTGCCTAGATATGTATTCAGTATCATTTTGACATAATAAATCATGGGGGTCAGTGATGTCAAATTTTAGATATATGACTTTAAAGATAACATTTTCGCAAACTTTGGCTTCAACAAATTCAGACATTTTCTATATATTTGCATGAATTTATGTTAAACGTCTATCATTCTCAAAAATTTTAGTTTTCTACAAGTCACTCAGGGCCTCTAATTAATAGATTCATAAAATTGCTTGTTTCTGTCATTTTCGTCTAAAAACCTTCCGCACAAGAAAATAGGTCCCCAAAAACTTGTTTGTTTCTTTAATTCAAATGGATTTTCTTAATGAATGTTGTACAATTATAAAATGATGATCTTTCTGTGAGGATTGAATTGATAAAATCATATTTATTTAAAATATAGTGAACATCCGCGCAATGAAATCAAAACGTGAGGAGTAAGATACCTTTAAAGTATCATAATTGATAAAATACACTTTTAAATTGCGATTTGTGATCTGTGATTCCAACAAAAGGTTTGCCGTGTTTTGTGATTCAATCTTTCATCTTTTGACTTGACTATATCGGTCTGATATCTACAATGTATATAACTGCATGTCTGTCCGCCAATGTTCGTCTCTCTATCTAAAAACGACATATATCCATGTATATATCATTTTGTCTATTTATTCAAAGATTTCTCGGAAACTATCAATCACAAATGCTGGAAGTTTTAACATACTCTTTGATTAGGCATGCTATTTGGTGGACCCTGCTTTAGTACCAATAAGCAGTTACCTGTCTGTTAAATATCGACTTTGTTTATTTAGTATATTCACATCAGAGCGGGGATATTTCTAGTGAGCATCGGCTCACAGATATATTGTATTATGTAACATGTACTATAGTGGTACCCTACGAAAGCCCAGTAGGCTCATTCAAAATACGAGATTCAAAATTCGAAATATAAGATTCAATATCTAATTTAACCAATCAAATTATGGATCTCTGAAACCTGTTACCTATCGACATCAAACTGTTCTAAATAAAGATAATTACCTACAAATAAATGTCCTAATACCTCTTATATCATTAAGTGGCGTTGTATCATTAACAATGCACAGATGAGATTTTGCAAATTGTCCATCAAATACGCCATAATTAATATTTATTTGAGTAAATGGAATACAGAAATCCATAGTCAATGTAAAAAATGCCAGAGGAATGAAAATACAAAGTATCTTATTCTTTAACGTGATAATGTATCTGAAATATGGAATGCTTTAAATGTTTACCTTAAGTTGATATTAAATGATTACCGTTTTATGTTGTCTTTTATACACCGAAAGTCATTTCTGCAATCCATGTAGTTTATAATTAATGATGCCCTCTACTGAATCAATTGGAAGATATGACGATGTGAAAATCAATTTTACCCCCAAAAGACCAATGATGAATAAATGTTTGAGAAAGTCTTCACCTTTTATTTGACTGCATAATGATAAACAGATTCTAGCTAGCTAAAAGTGAATTTGATTTTGATTTCAAATAATAATTAAGAAGAAGGGTTTTGAAAAAGTATACATATTACGCTATGTTAAAATACATCTATTGTTTTTCATTAAAAATAACCTTCTTTTTTAATTAAACTCAGACCATCATTGATATAATAAACAACCTTAACAACATGTGCACCACGAACTCTCAACACGATATAGCCATAGTTACAACCAATGGGGTTCATCTCTATGACGACGCCGCATCCCTGTTCACTGGTGCATGTAGGAATATGACTATTGCAGAGTTGTTCCAAGGATTCACCCCCCTCCCTGATAAGAGCACGTGGAAAGCTCTGCTTACTTACAACAATTTTTATTATGACCTAATTACAGGTATGTTGTTTTGTTTAACTGCAGCAGCTGGCGAAAGGTTACATAGTTTCCACATGCAACTGAAGTAATGTATCTATCTATCTATCTATCTATCTATCTATCTATCTATCTATCTATCTATCTATCTATCTATCTATCTATCTATCTATCTCATTATAGTTCTACTAACATCTTTCAGATGCTGATCAAGTGTACCGATGGCAGAAAAACGATGGAAGTATTGTCCCAGTATCAGGGTACCCCAAAACCAAACAGGATTACATCGCAGCTGCCGTTTATTACACACCTACACACATCTTTAATGGTACTCAGTAGGCGGTTTACACACAGTTAAGCGGCCCCATGACCTTTTACTTCTTTGACGCGTCCACAATCTATTACTACCGCAACCAGCCGCCTCACGAAGGCAGTTTCTCTATTAGTGACACGACAAACATGGATAGCATTGGGAAGCCATTAAACCTGTGGTACAATCTACCCAGCAATGTGGTGGGCGTTACCGGACAAGAAAACACCAATAACTTTACCGTCGTCGATGTTAACCTTAATGTGTATTCCTACCATTTACCCGACCCCTACAACGTCAACACTTCTCCGCCGGTGTGTGTCCTACAAGGACAGTTACGGTTGTGATCGGGTTGAAAGTAACTGTTGTTGAAATGTACTTTATTAAGGTTTTCCTACAGCTTAAATTTCATCCTATCAACAAATAATAATTAGTTCTATGTATAATCTGCATTCTTTTATTATCATTTTATCACTTTAGGTGTGAGTGCTCGGCCTTCTGAAATTTTGATTCTATTTATCACCATCAATCAAAACAAATTTTGTTACTGTATTCTAAAAAGAGCATTCACATTACTGAAACAAGACATCATTTAAATCAGTTGATGTTTGCAAAAATAGTTTGACAAGAAAATGAAAGGATGAAAATCATTATAGAAGACTAAGAGGTAACTGTGATATTATTACTGCAATATGGCGTTTTGAAAAAGTTAACAGCTCATAAAAAAGTATGCTGGTACACTGATTCATTGTGCTCGCTTATTTAAAAAAAGTGGGAGTTTCCGTATGCATAGCCTGCTTGTATGTCAATCATTGTTTGCTTTTTTATATAACGTAAAAATCGCTTTATTCGTGTCTGTGAATATTTTTATAGTGAGTGTAATAGAAATTATATGGAACATCGTTCTTTTCACTAAAGATGAACCAAAATTTTAATGAAAATCTATAGCACCATTTGTAAAGTGTTGAGCAATTATCCTCATGCATATCCTGAGTGAATTGATGGTTTACTATTTTATAAAGCTAATAGAAATCTCTTTTAAAGCGCTAAGCATAGCTAAGCGCTTTATTATCGTTAGACCTCTACTTCCGCTGCATTAAATAACTGCCCCCTATGAGCAGAAATATCCATCTATAACTGGTTAGGGAACCAGTTTCGGGGGTTTACACAGCCGCATAGTTGCACGGGCTATTGTGAATATAAAGTTCGGGTTCCTTTAGAACCAAGCTAGGTTAGCGCTTTTCAGTACTATAAGTACTTTGATTTTATTACATTTTTCTGTGAATTCCTTGTAGCGAATGCGATAATAATTATATATGGAAAAAATTTATTGAATAATATAGCACTATTTATAATATTTTGAGCAAGAATCCGCATGGATAGCCTGATTGACATGCTTGTTTGCTATTTTATATCCTGTCAAAATCGCTTTTTCGTGTCTGTGAATTCTTTATAATGAGTGTAATAATAACTTTATAGGAAACGATGTAATTTTATTCATGGAAGATGATAGATTCACCAAAAATTCAGTTGAAAATCTACAGCAGCATTTGTAATATTTTGAACACTTGGTCATTTCGTTTACAGAACGGGCGACGCGGATCCATTATCCCGCACCCCCCCCCCCCTCCCCGCGGTCCATATTGCAACATGGTTTAAGACAAGTTTCTCAGGTTAACCCAAAAACCGCGAACAGCGCAGTAGGGTCGTCAAGCAAGTTAACATCGCCGCGGTTTTAACCATCGATTGCAGGTGTTGAAAAGTATCAAACTGAAACGCGAGTTATCTCCGTCGACTAAATAAAATTGACTGCTACATGTGTACATGTAACTATGTATATCGTATAATAAATTAATGGAACCATCTGTAATAATTTGAACATTTGATATTTTTAATCTATGCACACTGCATAATTCAAATTAATGAAAAGTTCTTGCCGATCCAAGTCTAGCTGTGTGATCGACTTTCAACAAACATTAAGCCAGTTTGCTATCATATAAAAAACAGAAAGCGGCATTTGCATGTATTATATCGATGCTATTTGTATTTTGTGTGTATTTTATGTTCTTAATATGCGTGTCCATGCACAAAGTTTTCTGTACACTACAAGTAGTATATTATCATACATGAAACAGCGCGCTAAACGCTAATCATGTATGGATTTATGGCAATTTGCGGTCGCAATGACATTTTTCAGTTAGACATTAGAGTAAAGTTGATAATCCAGTTAAAAATCTAATGCATCCGTTTTTAATATTTTGAATACTTGATCGTGCAGTTTACATGTATTTCAGTAAAATCATAAACTCACAAATACTACTGAATTGTGTTTGTCTTTGCTTGATGAAGAAGGATATTCGTTGTTGAATATGAGATGACTTCCTCCCAAGGTAGTTACATGGAGCAATACTTTTGGAACACTGAGGAAACTTCACCATTAATTTTATAGTGTGGGAGGGGGGGGCTCCAAAAAAAAAGTATGTTTGGTCCCCATACATACACTATATATTAAGCACTCCACCCCTTAACGAAATACTGGCATCAATGCAAGTTTATTTGATTTCATATAATCGGTCTTCTACAACCGTATTTCTGTTAATTTTCGCGATGATATAATTTTTGCTTTTTTGCAATCCCTTTACTTTGCAAAATATTTAATACGCAGAAATTTTATCCGATATTGTTTGTTATTAGAAACTTTTTAGATCGCAAAAATGACTGACGTAAATAAATAAAAAAAATTACATTTTTCCATATAGTCGTACATTTTGTGACACGCGAAAAAAAACCCGGATATACGGTACAACATGTACATGTATATACATATACAGTCCAATTTCTGTTATAAGTTTCACAAGCCAATTTTCTACTTAGTCTAATTTATTATCAAGGTTCTCCCTTTTACATTTATTTTACTTACAGGACGTTTGTTTATGAAAACGAAAATTATTTCTTATGTACAATGTAATGTCAACTTTCTCTGAGTTTAATTAATCTTCCTCTTCGCCAGAAATACTAGTAATCCGAGCAAAAGGTCAACTAACATTAATCATTACTTTGCATAACATTTACAAACGTTCTTTGAATAAATAAATTTGCATTAATTTATGCTTTTTGTCATTTTAAGACTGTTGTAATTATAAATATTCATGTTTGTAAATTTCATTGTAATTTATATTAATATCTATTGTAAAAATATTATGTTTTAAAAATGTTTTGAATAAAGAATAGTCAACAGGAAGCTGTAATTTTGCCTCTTCTTTTTATACAGAATGGGACACGGGCTACTCCGAATGTTGAGGAGATTTTGAAGTGTAACACCTCCCGCCAGGTGTGGGCATGGTGAAAAATGTAACATCCCGCGGATAAATAAAATAAATATCATAAAAATATTAAGTACGCGTTTTCTGAAGTCAAACAATACGCGTTGGTATTAAATACGCGCATGTGTGATCTGTCTTACACAAGTTTTGATTTTTTTACCATACGCGCAGGGGTATTTTACGCGGTTTTTAAGTTTGCCGTGCAGTTAGTGTAACCCCCCCCCCTCCTCTGCGCGTAAACAACCTCTTTACAGTACTACTCTACATTAGTAGATTCGGTATTGAATCAACAATATATGTGAACTAGTCAGAAATATAGTATTTATAATTTTAAAAATTAAAACAAAAACATGAACAAATACAAAAAACAACAACGACGTATCATCTTAATCGAATTCCACGGAGCAAGATCAAGCTTTGAATTGCTATTTGAATTACCATTGGTAAAAGTTTGTGTGATACTAGTTACACCTAAAACATGTAACCAATTTCAAAAGTTTAAAAGTGATGAAATACCATGTTTCAATTTAAATGTAAAAGTTGTTGAAATAACATGATTCCGCTAGATTTTAAATCACGTCTATTCTACTCTAGACTATTGCAATGTATTTCATCGCATAGGGTACACTTTTCTTTACAGAAATGTTTACTAAAACAATAACCATATATTTTTAATCACGTTGTCAACCACATGGACTACACTAATTAATTTCTTAGATTTTTTTTTTTGCTTCTCAATGATTCGAATTGCACGTGTTTTTAAAAGCATCACGTCTTGGAAAAGTGAAGGTAACTCTGAATGATGATTATTTTCCGCACGGAATATTCATGGACATTTTTGAAAAAGTGTATGAGTTACATGGCTGTTTATACATAAGCATCTGAAGAAACACCAAGAATATGTTAACATTTTAAAAAAAGAATAGCTTCGTCGAGCAAACCACGTTACGATGTTATGGGACTCTTTAAATACAACATTATGATATCAATCTGGATGAAAGTATATTTTGTTAAAATATTATCACCCTTTTTGCTTCAAAAACTCCGTATGAGGCAATAAAAGTTGGTTTACAGAGTTTCGAATGTGATTACAAAGACTGAACAATTGGAATGGTATTGATGTATTAAATATAATTATTTGTTTTATTAAAAATAAAACTTTGCAATAAAAATATTTTCTCATACCTTCATTGGTAATGAAAAAATAAATGATCTGTCAATGATATTTACGTTTGGAAAGCTATTAGTATTAAACATTTCATATCTTTTAAATGCTAATGATAGATTCGACTGTAATGGACATATGACATGTACAAGTAAGACAGCTCAGAAAAATTATGAAACTCTCTCTCTCTCTCTCTCTCTCTCTCTCTCTCTCTCTCTCTCTCTCTCTCTCTCTCTCTCTCTCTCTCTTGTTCATCCTCAATGCATATATGAGAGAGAGAGAGAAAGAGAGAGAGAGAGAGAGAGAGAGAGAGAGAATTTGCACCACGTTCACTATGTGTTGTAAGAGAATTTGCAGTTCATAATGCCATAACTATATAACGATGTTGTCATACTTGTATTTGCATTATATCCCGAACTTGTTTCTATTTATTTATCAATGCAATTACAATTAAGAAGAAAATCCACCCATTTAACCGAAAGGTGGTTAAACATAACTGAAATGTGATCCAATGTGTCCTTAATAATTACAAAAATTAAGATAATTGGAAATCAAAATTTGTACATGACAAAATTGTAATCTGCAAATTTTTCCCAATAATTTAAACTTAGAAAACCCAGAAGGCTCAATCGAGATTCGAAATACGAAAATGTAAACTCGAGATTCAATACCTAAATTACCAATCAAATGATGGATCTGAAAACCTGTACAATAAGACTTATTGCATGTAAGACTGAGAGATTTATACAAATGAATGTACGGATAAAACTTAACACGGGGTGTTCGCATTATATTATATCCCACCTACTAACCTAGACTATTAAATTGGGAATGTTGTTTCAATAGATGTTTAAGAAAAGAAATAAATTTAAAAGGTACATCTATATACATGTAATGAATGATATATGATCTCTTACTTCTGTCCAGTCAATTAATTTTAAAAGGTGTTTTTACCTTCATTTACATACGAATATGCAATCATTGTTAAGATAAAGCACAAGTGCACTTAAGCTATAGAGAATGGGCCCTTTTTCAGTGCCGTTTATATGTAGAAAATATCATCAAATTGCTTTTTTCTCATAATAGTTAAGCACTCATGGATACTTCTGATTTATATGCACGCTTAAATTTACCAAAATTAGAATACAATTTTAAAAATTGAGGATTTTTAAATGCCTATAAATAATCTAAATCCGGAAAAATCGAACCGAACCTACTTGAATTGTGTCTATTCAAATCAGAGGGAGGAAACATTTAAATCAACATTGATCTGTTGGTGGATCGATTTGCGCGTTTGCTGAATTATACTTTATGCATTATTTTACGTCTGAAAAAAAAATCGAATGAAGCTTTGAAGTTGCATATTACCATAGTAACAAACAAATATTCCTGACCATACAAAGATGAAGGAAAGCGATCTAAAACGTGTCAATGTTTTACAGTGAGCACATTTGACAAACGTTTACCTGGATAGAAACCACGTGATTGTTTGAAATAATTTATTCCATGCGTGAGTTCAAACATGGGTCACGCAGGTAATAGATTTCGCTTGCTATAGGAAAAACCTTGAAATTTTCATACGTTTTTTATTTTTTAGGTACCAGCCTAACCGAGTACAAACTTCTTACTTTCATAGGAGTTTACTAAATGTATAATGCGCATATTGTCTTTTCCACAAGTTTCTACTCGGTAAGGCTGACAGTAAACAAAGGCTTTAAAATGAATGCCTGTCCTCGATTTACTATACAAAATCACGAATGTCTGCTGACCCCTACTATGTTTTAAAGCTTCGTGCTTTTCATAAACAATAATTTCAGCGCTAAAACTTGTTAATTCTTATGGAATAGAAATCAATAGATAATGTTAAGGAAAAGAATATGCTTAATTTGATTCTTCTTTTTTCACTTTTCACCGGGGCCCATAAGTGCACTCGTCCTTTCAAAGTAGTTTGATCATTTGATGAGAATAAAATTTACAGCGTTTTAGCTCTAGGCATAACGCTAGTAATTTAAAAGTATTTTTTGCATTACTAAATGATTCTTGAGCTAAGCATGGTGTGCAAATATTTGAGCAATAGGATCTCTCTCTCTCTCTTTCTCTCTCTCTCTCTCTCTCTCTCTCTCTCTCTCTCTCTCTCTCTCTCTCTCTCTCTCCACATACTATTCCACTTCAAATCTCTGGCAAAACTAATAATCTAGATGAGCAAAATATAATATTTTACTCTGAATTAAATAAATTTTTAGCCTTGCAGCGTTTTAAATAAGGAGACAATAATAGCTGCCAATAGCTAACTAGAAAATATTGATTTTTTTTATATCTACCGTCCCTTATGTTTAACCAAAACGTCCTTCCTTCAGGAGGTTAACTTTGTTGTGCTGCTTATTTAAAGTCTGTCATTGATGTACGCTTGGAATTTCATGTTTGTCATTAAATCATGTTTCCTTTGATTAAATTGTGTATTTTCTCTCAATCATAATGAGGTTATTAAAATATATATTGTATGCAATAATTATATTTAAGGAAATGTAAGCATCAGTTTCAGTACATCGGTATTTTACATTTGTTTTACGAAAAATTGACAAGTTGAGGAAATTCATTAGATATAACAACATGACAACTATATTGTACCATCTCGTATTTTATTGTTTCGTTTAAATGTGTGCAGCTCCCAGCGTTGGAGTACGACCGTGAGATTTCTCAGATTTTCCTATGTTGAATTTCATTATTTAGTTTCCTTTTTTCGCGTTTTTCATTATAAATATCTGTTCATTTTTTTGGGCGGAATTAGTTAAATTTAGAGTTTTCTATAGCTGAGTTAACTCCTGAATAATAAAATACCAATAACACGTTATGTCCGAATTTCTTTCGATAATTCTTATGTAGTACATGTACTAGTATTAATGCTAGCTTTAGTTATATAGACGTAATGCTTTAGTAATGTATTGAAAAGACGCCAGATATATTCAAATTCCTATAGCAATATTCTATTAGCCTAGGGGTATGATATTTGAATGAATTGTGTATTGTTTAGGGAGTTCTGTGGTCCAGGTTATTTTGCATTTTTTTTGGTGCCTATATTTTTCCATTTCTGCACTACGAAAAATATTGTAAAATTCTTAGACATCCTTAGAAAATCATATGCTATCATACCCTTAGCTAATAACATGTTGCCATAGGACATAGAACACATATACAGTATGGCATTTTAAAAAAAAATGTATTGTTTAGGGAGTACTGTGGTCAAGACAGTTTTCAATATTTTTGTGCCGATATTTGTCCATATCCTTACTATGGATACTTACTACGTGTTCTTGGGGGTAAAAAAAATATTGCAGTCATGTGAATAAATGCATACCCGGTAAATATAATCATTATATTAATTTATCATTTTGATGTAATAGTAATACAATTATATTGCGATCCGAGAGTAAACATTTGCAATCTCGTTTACTTGTCTTTAGTGTCAAAGTGTTACTTTCAACATGAAAAGACACAAATTTTCCAACTCAAGTGTCTTCAATGGTTGGTTTGGCAATTTTTTTATATGGTTCAAAAATCTAAAAGTCAAAAATCGAGATCCAGAGGTAGCAGGACGTAGACACTGGCTAGTTAAAAGGAAACTGTAATGTTCTCTTGTACATGCGTCTTTATTTTGGAGGGTGACAAAACACACGATTGATGACCAATGAATATATGGTATATAGATATGACAATATGCTGATAGACTCTAGATGATACATGTAGATGTAAGACGATAGACGATAGACGATTTACTACAAAAAATAGAGAAAAAAAATATTGCAAATAAACTTATCCAAAACACACACTAATTCATCGTAGCAAATATATGTTAACAATGTATGACTTTCAGATATATCAGTATCATAATAACCTAATTCAATTAAGCATAGTCAGATGTACATCAAGTAATATAAATCTAAAATGCCCTAGCAAAGTTTGGCGACCGAAAAATGTAAACAAAGATACATAACTCTAAATAACTGCAATGATATTATACATGTGCGTGTACATGTTACAAATGGAGTTACCTTCCGTAATATATCAATAATCCAGCGAAGTTGCCAGTGAAGTTGCACACATGCCTCATAGTTAATGACACATAACTATCTCCAAATATGTATTATTGTCAAAGAAATGGGAATTCCATACTTTACATTATTTGTAAATAAATATAAGACTCGAGCTTTGTTAACATAACAATGAATTCCTACCTCTGTATCTTTATTTTAACATGACTTCCAACATTAAAATTCTGGTAAATCTTTCAAAATGTGCAAGTAAACCATTTTATACAAAAAAATAACACATTTTGATCTTAAATCATGTCTAGGTTCCTTTAAGATTTATTTACTTTGTAAACAAAGCTAGAGTTTTTTATTCATAAGTATAAAAATGTATAATTAAAGTATCATTATTTTTTTTTCTCATTTGTTTATGAAGTCACTTATCATAGATGAAAAAATGAAAAGAAAAAAAAAATGGGGAATCGCACGATAAGATGACCTAACACATTTTCATCTTAAAGTTTCATTTAACGTTGATTTGCCATGGTTGCTTATAAATGTGAGAGTCTTGCATCAGTTCTTCCCATAGAGGACATTTTTGGCAAACAAGTGAAAAGCTTGAATCCAGTGAGTACGTACCAATATATATATATAAAGTTACATACGCACAACATCTACTGGTTAGCAAGAATGTCGCAATTTTATGAGTGTACGTGAAAATATTGTCAGAAATCATGACGGTTATGCAAAAAAAAAGTAGCAACAGAGATAAGTAAATAAAATTATTAATTGCAATAGCAATACAGCTCACAAGTAACGTTGGTTAGGTACAATACCTTTAATGGATATATGAGGGAGGGTGAATTTCTCTAAAAGTGACTTATTCAGGAGTGTACAATGATGCAATGGGTTTGGCTAATAGCATAAAAATCAAGAGCAATGGTAGCACTTAACACGAGAAAGTACCCAGATATATAAATAAATGAGTGATCAAATATCTATATACTTTGACTTACGAGTACTCTCCTATAACAAATGTATCATATGAAGAACAAAAAATGATTGAATCCCTTTTAAATATGAATCTAACTCTCATTAACTCATCTTTTATGGCGTGATTTATTTTGTTAATTAAAAGAAATTGTAATTTCTGTACAGTTCATTATACTCTTACAACAGTATCTGGCTCGATACTTCTTGACATTTAACATTTAAAAATTGACGTGAACAATTTTAGGTATTAAAAAGTTGTTTTGATATTGAGCTCAAAACATGCCTTACCTCGTTATTAAAAACTTTTAAAGCAATGAATGAATGGCTTGTTTTATGGTAGTGGAGGGGACATTAACAAATAAATTTGTATCAGACTTTTCCCTACAAAGAACAATAACTTTTTTGTTGTTGATGTTCATGACGTTTTTATACGAAATTCTATATTTTTTGCTGCGAAAAGGTAAAATTTTTATAATATTGAAATTCCACTATATTTATTGGTTGAAAAATGATTCATCAATGTCTAATTATTACACAAAACTAGCAAAACAAAAACTATAATTGTTTGATAGTCCTACATCAACTCAATTTGCTAAGAAAATGTGTATACTTTAAACATCTTTTTATCTCACTGGATGAAAAATCAAGTTTCAGCAAAACTGAAACTATATGGAAACTTTGCTGAAACTTGAAGTTGAGGTTTCACTTATAGTTTCCGCAGTGCGGAAACCATAAATGTTTCAGTTAGTTTCCATATAGTTACAGTCACTAATATTTCATTTCCAAATGATTTCCTCATTGCAGAAACATTGTGGAAATTCTGATAAAGGCATAACTACAATACAAAATAGTTTCAGTAAATTTCAATCTAGTTTCAGTCTGCAGAAACTTGGACCAAGATTCCAAATAGTTTCCGCATCCAGGAAACCAAAAATGAAATCTTGATAAATGCATAATTAGTATGTCTAAAAAGTTTCAGCAAATTTCAAAATTCTCTTTCATTACTATAAGTAGCTATAGAAGGTCAAAAATGTGTGTGATGTGCATGCCGATATTGGGAAAAAATTGATTTTATTTGTAATCTAGATATTTGGTAAAATTTTCGATTTGTTTTATTAAAATTTCCAATTTCTAGTTTTCCGGCTAAATTTATTGGCAGTTATTGTGAATCAAAGTGCTCCTTCCCGTTCTTCGGCCAAAGTTGCCAACTATAATACCTATGCGCAAGGGAAGACTGTCACTATTCAACCGGATGTCCAAAAAGCGTAAATTTTACTTATTACAGATTTGAAGTTGAATGAATAAAAGATACTTATGAACATTCATTCATTTATAAAAGAGGTTCTGCTTCTTTTTTCTTGATGCTGTACTTGTAGATAGTAAATATTCAACATCAATGTAAAAGTTACCTACATGTAGTATCAAAAAAGTAACTACCAAAAAAATCCCGCACAAAAATTGTAAGTAAGCATATACGAACCTGCTGATTAAGTTACAATATTAAAACAATTGTTCATTCGAATTTCAATGTTATATTTATAATGTTTAAGTTAATAAATTATGAGTGAATGTATTGTGTACATGTATAAAAAGGCATGTTGCACTGTAAACGAAAACGTGTTCTGTACAAACAATAATTTTTCATGTCAATGTAAATAAAACACGTTTAACATAATAATACTTCATTTTTTTTGGGCCTGGTTGACACTGTCGAATTCTATGGGTTACTAGTGTTTTGTTTGCGTTTGTGTATGTTAACATTTGATGCAAAAAGAAGCACTGTATTGAATAAACAATGTCCTAAAATCAATTGCATCTTTGTTTTATGATTTCGCTTTGTTACAGAGGGACGCCTTTAGTTGACCATAAAGATAGCCTTTTAAGCAGTTTGACAATAAGTATAAAAATCCAGTCAAAGATATACCTATAACAAATTCAAATTAAGATTTGAAAATTGTTAATCAGCTCAAATAAATGTATATTAATTGAATTGAATTTGGAATCTAATGGGGTTTTTTCAAAACGTTTCATATGAAGATGGAATATTAAAGAGTTGATGTCCTGGTCCCTTCCTTAAAAGTCCTTATTTTGTAACACCCAATCAAAGCTTAATTTATAACAATATAGCTACAAGTTACATGCATGGTTAGGTACATGTACAAGCACTAAAGGGACATATTATTGAGGTTATTTTTTAGAGTGACTAATGAGAGGGTAATATGCTGTCTAGGTTTTGGCTAATATATAACAAAAACATTCGCAAATGTAGGCCCTTCTTTTACGGAGCATTATTGGAAGTCTAGGGGAACCGGATATACATGTAAAAACCATAAGCAAAGTTAGCATTAAACATCATCAGGTACCTAGAAATGTGATTTAGGGAGTGATCAAATATTTATACCTTGACTTATGAAAACTACTGTATAACAAATGTATATGAAAAGCAAAAACAATAAACCCCTTTTAAATTAGTTCATTTTTGTTGTCACGAATTATTTTGCTAATTAAAAGAAATGATATTTTTACTAAAATTGTGAAATTCACGACCCCTGGGTCAGGGGTTCAGGCTCTAGGGTGAGGCCAATATGGCCGTATAGTAAAAATGTATTAAATCTTAGAAAATCTCCTTTTCTACTCATATATATATATATATATATATATATATATATATATATATATATATATATATATATATATATATATATATATATATATATATATATATTTGTTTAAAACTAAATGCCTGGTTATAATGTCCATGAAGACTTCTACCAAAATTGTGAAATTCTTGACCCCTTTCTTTGGGGTTCAGGCTTTAGGGTGTGGCCAATATTGCCATATAGTAAAAATGTTTTAAATCTTAAAGAATCATCTTCTCTACTTCCACCCATGTGAGCAAAACTGAATACATGGTTATGATGTCCAGTAACTCCTCTACCTCAATTATGAAATCTATGGCCCCTTGCTGGGTCAGGGGTTCAGGACATGGGGGAGGTGCAATATAGCACTATAGTGTTAATGCATATAATGTTTAAACAATTTCTTCTCTATTCTCACACATCTGTATAAAAAACTGACTTATAATTATGTTAACCAGGAAGTCCTCTACTGAAATTTTAATTATCATGTCCCCTTGGAGTATGGGTTTTGAATCTAGGGCAGGGCCAAAATGGAAGTATAGGTGTTAATGCATGTAATGTTAAAAAGTTATCTTCTTTACTCCCACACACCTGAAAGGAAAGCTGAATTCATGATTTTGTAGACTAGATCTTTAAGTTTTTATACATTTTATTATAGGCTTCACAGTTCTTTTTCAAACATTTTAGGCAGGAAGGTAGTCGTCATTACATATTTATAATTTTTCTAATCCAGAATGAAACCTAATTAAATGCATATATGAGACTCCTGGACACGTTTGTTCATGGGTCATATACTACTCAGGTGACCGTTAAGGCCAATTGGCGTTTTGTTTTATATCAAATTCATTTTTTTTGCTGCAAAAAGGTAACATTTTAAAAACTGATATTCCATTATATTCGTAAGTTTAAAAAATTAATTTATCCATGTCTAATTATAGCACATAACTAGTAAAACGAAAACTATAACTGTTTGATCGTCCTAAATCAATTCAGCCTGGTAAAAAATGTGTATACTTCAAACATCTTTTTATCAACTTCATTATTATAAATTGCAGGAGAAAATTTTGCATGATATGCCAATATTGTGCAAAAAATGCTTTTATTCGTAATTTAAACATATTGACAATTTCAGGTTTTTTTTAAACTTCCAGTTTCCAGTTGTCCGGCTGGATTCATTGGTAGCTTCTGTGAATCAAAGTGTTCCTTTCCATTTTTTTGGGCACGGTTGCAATCAAATATGCCTATGCGCAGCGGAAATATGTCTCTATTCAACTGGATGTCAAAGGAAACGTAAATATTACGTATTACACATTTAAGGATGAATAAATAAAAGATACTTACGAACATTCATTCATTTATTGAATAAAGTTTTCTTTATTTTTTTCTTAATACTGTAGTTGTATACAGTAAACATTTAACAACGCTTAACATTTTACCCATCAACGAAGTAACTACAAATGAAAAATCCTCTACCGCAATGCCAGTAACGTCGTTTTCGATTCGAGCTCAAAGTACAGGTAATGTGTTCAATGAAAGTTTCATCCACACCTATATTCTAACCCTAAATGCTTAATAGAGGTTTTCATTTCTTTAGACACCGTTAGCGACGTCTCATACAAAATTATACTAATGACAACAACAAAACATTTGATCTCCTACTTGAAAATGTTTCTCCTTTACCACCAAACGACACAAATGTAATCTATACTACTATATTAAAATAATATTTTGGGGCTTTAATACCGATAAATCGGAAGAGTAATGCCTTTTGTTTGATATATTTTAAACATCGTTGGTACTTGAAGATTACCAATTCGTTTTTATTTTTTCTCAATTAAGCTTCGCTAATTAATAATAAGTGAAAATTACTCAAAAAATCCCGGAAATTATCTGGATTTTTTTGGATTTTAAAATCTAGCGCATGCACAATACATTCACGCGAAGGGGATCTGTAGTAAGTTTATGTTTCCACAATATCATATTTGCATTAATAAACTCAGAAACGATAATACAAATACCTGTAAATTTTCATTTGAAATTTGAGTGCTATATATTCTGTTCATACATATTTATGATTTTTTATGAGAGAAATTATAAAGTAACAAATATACATATCTACTAAGAACTTACTTTTGTCTTCGTGATGGCAAAAAAAAAATTTGATTTCATGCATAAAATTCACAATATATTTCTTAAGAGAGTAACGATGTAATATATAGAATGTTTTATCGTTAAAATGAAATATACACGTAAAAATATATTTTTATGTCCTACGGATCCGGTTTTACGATAGAATGCGTTCCGTGTATTGTCTCTGTAGCAAAGAAAATACGTGTACGTTGTTGAAAAAGTGTTGAATGTTTACATTATATGGATTAAATGTTTAGATGAAAGGTATTTACAGTCAGTCTCAAAATGGTTTATAATGATTAATTTGGCTGTTATTTTCAATGCAACTTCATTAAATTTCTCCAAAATCGTTCCGGGGCGATTCTGCAACTTTTTGTTACATTAGGGGAATATGGGAGGTATTCTAACTGTCCATGGTGATGACCTTTCCTAAGACACAGTTAGATTTATTAGATCTATTCTAACTAAAGAAAGTGTAGTGAAATTGATAGCATTGCTTTGTTATGTAAATGTCAACTATACGGCTTGTCAGTGTATCTATTTCGTAAATGTCCAATATGCAATGCCAACCCTTGCACGCACGGGTCAAAGTCCAGTATTGATTTAAATTTAATGTATCGTTTGGAATTATTGAAAGCAAATTCGAAATTTATCCTTCGTGTCATATTAAAACTGCAAGCGAAGCCTCGTTTGAATACAAAAAATGCCTCTCAGAATGGGAAAATCAACTGATATTTATTCTTTTATCCGTAAAAGAGGAATGAAAGCAAGGATAGTGGTCCTCTGTATTCTGTTTATTTTGCTTGGGATTTCACACATCCTTCTTTACGAGTTCCAGCGCATCAAAGTGGAAAAAAAGCAATATTGACTTGTGTAAGAAAACCCGTTCTATGTTCATTTTAAAAACTTTGCTACAAGCAATTTTGATAGTATACTAAAATTCTTAATATTGTGTACTACTCTACATACTTTATAACTTTTTTTAGGACTTGTGTTCATTTTTTGTAAATATGATCTTTTTTTAAAACTTTAGCTGCTGATCTTGCTCCCTAATTTTACATTATACACAATTTATGTAAATATTTGTCTCAAGAAATTCTACTACATCATGTTTTGTCTGTAACGAATTTTAAGTAAGCATGTAGAATATTAAGACATGTTTTTAGGGCAAAAACATGAAGAAAAATCTATACTACTATATCAAAATTATAGACTCGATTTCAAAAATAAAAATATTCATATTTGCAGTATTGTTTCTGTGTTTATCCATGCAAATGTGATATTGTGGAAACATAAACATAGGCAAAGAAAAAGTTGATTCCATGCAAAAAATGCCCTACGAATCGGGTTTAACGATAGAATGCGTTCCGTGTATTGTCTCTGTACAGAGAAAATACGGGAGAAAACTCTAACTCAGTGCATTTAGTATGACAAATCCCCAGAACTCCGAATATCAACATGGTGTGTAAATAAACCGTCGGTGAAAAAGTGTTGCAATCTCCATTACATGTATATGGATTAAAATTGTTGATGAAAGGTAAACTAGTATATATTTACAGTCTCAAAAAGGTTTGTTATGATTAATTTAACCCATTCTGTACTACACCGTTACGCAACAACTTTTTATATAACAAAACAGAAACAAGATAAAAAAAAATACCAGAATTGTATTCACATTCATTGTTTATTTCAACAGTACCTTACAATATGAATGTGTCGATGTTTCTATTTCCTAAATGTCTGATATGCAATGTCAACCCGTGTGCGCACGAGTCAAAGTCTAGTTGTATATTAAAAAAAACGTTTTCACTATAAATGAAAACCATGTGTTATGTTCAAAAAGCAATTGTTCTTGTCATTATAAATTAAACACATTTAATATAATGATGCTTATTTTCATTTGCCTGGCGCTGTACTATGTCGAATTAGATAGATTAATAGTGTGTTGTTTGTGTTTGCGTATGATAACGTGTAAGGCGAAATAACTGTTGAAATACACAATGTTACAAAATCGATAACGATTTTGCTTAATGATTTCGCTTTGTTACAAAACTGCACCTTAAATCCCTATTGATGAAACATATAAGGAAATATCTTTACATTTCAGCAAGCTTAAGTAACTGTGATATGAACAATTTTGCTTTTGTAAAATATAACAATATATTACTCAGCAAATAGCCATAGATAAAAGTCTTTATACCCATAAAGGCACTCAATATAAAGAACCCAGTTCTTTTTTATGTGTCAATAAAACATGCGGTTATTTTAAACACATTTTGCTTTATAAATTGTTCAGAAATCGTTAACCATTCTCTAGATATCTGGAAAAATAAGGTTTTAGGGGTCAATCCTTTATCTGTTTATTGATGCTATCGGATTATAAAAATCAGTATAAAATCATGCTCGCTACGATTTTTCAAACGATTTTAAAGTGTATTTATCGGTATAATAACACACATTGCGCAAACTGGGAAAAGGTATGGGATTCGGGAGAGCAAGTAAAAGAGCCTTTCATCTGTAACTTTTTACTTTTCATCAAATTTTAAAAAAGCTGTTCGGTTTATTGTTCCGAGTAAAAAGTACAAATTAACAATAATGCTCCAGCATGTTACTTTTTAATTCCTTTTAGGGGTTTTACAGGCATGCAATGATTATTCATTTCTTTAAAAGCTATGTTTACTCTTAAAAAGTTATCACTCTTTGAAGAATATTCATTCCAATTTTAAAGGGTTTTTATCACGTATAAGAAAATCAATTTAGAGATATTTGTTTATACATGTACATGCATATTTTAAATATTGTTGAAAAAATTGCATTTGTAGCCGATTTCGCACTGATGCTTAACATCAAAATCTGAATTTCACGATAAGCATATTTCGAAAGCAATAGTTGTGCGCCATCTTGTGTGACGTCATAGGTGTCAATTAAAAATAAATGAACGTATTGATGATTTAAATAAAAGCTGTTGTCATATTTGGTATGCTTTTATGTATATAAATAAAGTAAAAAATGATAAGTTGAACCTCTCATGGGGCCCCAGTATTAGCCCGGGGTTTACCAGTTTTCCAATTTAGAACCTACAATAGTTACGGATGTTTGCATAGTAATCCCACAAACTGATGTACTTTAGTTATTGAGAAGGAGCCTTTCAAACATGTTCCCTATGCATTTCTATTTTAACTTTGAACCACTTCTGAGGACTGAGTTTTTGTCCGAGGGTCGATTTTTATAATTTAAAATTTTAACCATATATACAAGCTTTTGTGTAAATGTTGGCAGTTTTGGTGCACTGTTACTTGAGAAGACGATTTTCAAACCTTTTTCCTACGTATTTCTGTTTAGACTTTAAGCCCCGCTCCAAAAGAAGACGGTTTTTAAAGTGAAGATTCTAAATGGTAAAAATCGTGATCCCCTGACCAAAACTTGGGCCCCAGGCGGAGTTTAAAAAAAGAAATAAGTAGGGAAATATGAAAAAAGGAGCCCCAGGCGGGATTCAATGTTTAACATATATAGGAAAATGTTTAAAATATCTAATTCTCCAGTACTACAATGCAGCAGTTTGGAAAATTACTATGCATATATCATTGGTTATTGTAGATTCTAAATTGTTAAAATCGTGACCCCCGGACAAATACTAGGGCACTAAGAGAAGTTCAAAGTTTTACATTGATAAACATATATGTAAAACATGTTTAAAAACCATCTTGTCGATAACTACAATGTTACATTTTGTGGGATTACTATGCAAGGATCCTCCAAAAGTAAAAATTCTAAATTTTAAAACGCCGTGACCCCCAGTCTAATACTGGTTCAAAGTAAACATAGAAATATATAGGGAACATGTTTTTAAAATCTTCCTATAAAGAACTACAGTGCAACAGTTTGTGGGATTCTATACAAGTATCTTTGGCTATATAGATTCTAAATTGGTAAAATCGTGACGCCCAAATTAATACTTGGCCCTTAAGAGGGGTTCAAAGTTTAACATATAAGTAGAGAGGAAAATTGTTTAAAAATTTTACTGGCGAGAACTACAATGTTTCAATCTGTATATTATGCATGCGATCTTGGATAATGAAGATTAAATATTATCAAGAAAGTGACCCCTGGCTCCGGGATCATGAAACTGTTTTAAATTTAAGTTAGAGTTTTGTCTTAAATCTAAGATTTAGACTTAGTTAAGATTGCTTACTTAAGTGGATCACAAAACGATCTAAGAAAAAACTTAGCTAAGATTTGTCTTAGCTAAACTCCATAGTAACTCGCGCGATTTTTCGACAGAATTTTTGTAAAAAGTGGAACTCTTCTTCGTTTGAAGATTCCTATCGGCTGCATCGTAAACATATTATCATATATCACAAAGTTTAAAAAATCATATTTAAAAGATGCTTCACTCAAATATTAGCATAGTTTCTTACTGGATAACATATCAGTCAATATACAGACGTGTTTACACACTTTCACTTTAACAAAGGGAAATAACTTCAATAGCAAGTCCACAAAGGGGAAAAACCTAGACTATAAATAGAAAACCCGAGGACGAGGGAGCAACCTTCTTTGCTGATCATTTCTTCTTAAAAATCCAACGAGTGTCGCCATTTTGAACTTACTTAGTAACAATCTTAAAACTTAAGTCTGCCTAATAGCAGTCTTAAGATTTAAGACAATATTTCAGACTTAACCCTAAGTCATTTTTTTGTGATCCACTTTAAGAACAATCTTAAAATTTAAGTGCAAATTTATTGACTTAAGTCTGACTTAAAATTTAAGACAGTTTCATGATCCCGGAGCCTGGAATAATACTGGGGACCCAAGACGGGCTCAACAATTAACGTAGAAGTATAATTATATGGAAAATGTTTAAGCATCTTTTTCTCGAAAACAACTGTAACAATGCTTCATTACTACTTAAGCATCCCAAAATAGTGTAGATTCTAAATCATAAAAGCTGTGACCCTTGATATAATAATGTGGCATTAGAAGGGTTCGAAATTTAACATAGAAATATAGAGGGAAAATGTTTGAGAACAACAGTGCTTCAATTTGTGATATAACTATGTTTTGAAAATGTAGAATCTAAATTAATAAAGCTGGGACCCCCGGACTAATACTGAGGCCCCAAGAGGGGTTTAAAGTTTAACATAGAAAAACATGGAAGATGTTTTCAAATTTTCATTTCGAGAACTACAATGCTACAGTTTGTGAGATTTCAATGCAAGCACCCTTATATAGTGTAGATTCTAATTTGTTAAAGCCAACCATAAACCACGGAACAATACTGGGGCCAAAGTAAGGAATTCAAAGTTAAAAAAAGAAATAGCATATGCTACGTATGAATGCTATAAGAACCTGTTGTTCATGTGAGTAATGTGGCCCATGGGCCTCTTGTTTACTAGTACATGTACCTGTACACACGTTACAGTTAAAGTTTACACTTCTGAACGATTCAAACGATCGAATACGGGAGAGTTCAGTTTTCACTTGACAGATACTGTAAACTTGATTTTTTTCAGCGATTTATTGAGATAAACTGCTTCGTACGGACTAATTAGTGTACGTGAACAATAAATTACAAAAGACATTTCACGACTGCTTCGCTGCAAGAAATTTTCGCGCTGGCATCGCTCTTTCAAAACTTGCCAATTTTCTGTCACGCGAATAAAGTTGATTTATTGTAATTAATAGAAGCAGTATTGTGTTTTTAAAAAGACGGACTAACATTTCACCATATTGTACATCTAATTTATACATTGAAAATATTTGGGAATATTTCTGCAGTACTATTAGACTGCTTTCTGTAATATTTAAAAAAAAAAAAGGACAAGACGCAAAGCCATAATAATATGCTAGTACAATTTGAAGAAACAGATATTTGCTTATCTTTAATGTAATGTTAATTCTGGCAATCGAAGTAACCGATATAAATAAAAGTCCGTTTATCTGTCTGTGAAGTTTTTTATATTTTCGACCTATGGATTTCGTCCACATTTGTCTTTTGGGGTGCATGTAGGTAGGACCACAGTCCACACTTAGAAGTAAATAGAGAATAAAATCTTTAAAAATCGTCTTCTTAAAAACAATTTGGCCAGAAAAGCTGTTACTTGTGTAAAAGCAACCTCAGACCATGTAGATTCAAGTTTGTTAAAATCTTTATTCCCGGTAATAGAGTTGTGTCACATCGGGAGTCGTTTTTTACTTTGGATTGTATTGAGAAAACTGGAGACGAGCAAGCAACGATTAGGTCTTTCGTCGTAGCTGCGTCATACTTGTGACGTTATACAAAATTGAAACTGACCATGGTACAATATTAGATTTATAAACACTGAGTAAAAGAGACAAATGCTTTCGATATACATTGTACGTATGAGATTGTTTCATGATGAGTTTTTCAATTGTGAAATACAATTGCCTTTGAGCCATATATCTGCAACTTTATTCTATACTCTTAATATATGTATTGTTGTTTGCACGAGCATTTTATTTTGAGAAACTTAATTAATCATCATAATTGACTAAATATAAACAGAAAATGGACAACGATTATATTTACACAGTGGGTTTGCCCGGTATGAAGGTTAGAAGAAAACATTTTACACGCATTTTTTATCGAAAGCAGCAAGCGGCTATGACTGTTCGAAAATACATGTTAAAAGTATTAAAATATTACATATCAAATACTTGTAAAAGAAGTTGAATTATTAGAAAAAACGAGACCATTTAGTGCTTATTGTTAAGCAGACAAGAAAGTAAAATTATGAAAATGACGACAATTAAGTGCTTATAGATAAACAAACAAGAGGATGCGGCACACTCCTTTGGAGTCTCAAACGCGTGTCACGGGTGTCAATGGGGGTTTAATTAGGAGCAGTTAGTTATGAGACGATAACCGCCGAAGACCATATATATCCTTTCAATAGTAACTACCCCATATCAGATTTACAAAATCGCCAGAGAAACAAGACATCATGACAGGTACGTACGACAAAATAGTCTGTTTAACTATTAAAACAAATTATATCCCACACTCAAGTGAACCGTAAATAAATATAAGTACTTTTTTAGTAGCACAAAAAATAAAGACTGTTCATACGAAATGAAAATTAATGAAGCTGCATAATATTAACCACACACACGAGACGACAATTAATGAAACTGCATTTTATTAACGACATAAATGAATAGATACAGTAATTACCTGCCCCTGTTTATGATTTAAAATGCAAACAAAAGTTTCTTTGGGCCAAGATGTCTTGAACATATTTTTAACTGAAAATTTATGTGGGCCGAGGTGTCTTGTACATGGGCCGAGGTGTCAATAGTTTTGGGCCGACCCGTCTTGGCCGAGGTGTCAACCGCCGTGGGCCCAGGTGTCGTTGGGCCGAGACGTTCGTCTATCAAAGCTACAGACCTGTAGCTAGAGATTGTCAAAGTCTTATTGATTATGTCTATTTATTTTGTCTTAAAGACTCATCTTTTTACATCAATGAAATTTTTCCCTTAAAAAAGAAAGAAATCGGGCAAAATTTTCAATGTTAGCATTTTACAATTGAAGGGTCTAATATTTTTTTGAAGTTTCAAGATAAAACCCTTCATAGCGTCATCCGAAACGTTTAACGTTAAATCAGATTACAAGAAGATATGCACAATGAACGTAGATTAATTTAACTGCTAACAAACAACCATAAAAAAGACTGAGAACAACTAATTACTTCTTTTTTAAATCAAAAGAAATTTCAAAAATATCAAAATACTTTTTTTCTTTATTCGCGTTAATGTAAACGTTGATCAGCAAGGGGTTCTATGTCGTGCAAGCACCTACTTAATAGATTGTTACATGGGTCTTTGGAGCTTGCTTCTTTCTTTTGGGGGTATTTTGGGGGAGTTGATTTTAATCCACTGTTCTCACTGTCATCCCCTGTACATCCCCTGTGTGCCACTGTACATAACCCCTGTGTACCCTGTCATCCCCTGTGCGCCCCTGTACACAACCCCTGTGTGCCACTGTAAGCCCCTGTCACCCCCTGTCATCCCCTGTAAGCCACTGTATACCCCTGTGCATGCCCCTGACATCCCCTGTACTGTCTTTTACTGCTCTCTAAGTAAATAAATAGCTTTTAATTAATTCGGATTTTTAAAAATTTATATTTAGCATTCATGTTTTAGACGGTGCATGTTTTTCTTTGCATTTCATAGAGGGCAATATTATTACAAACGTAAATAATTTTGTCTCAACATTGACACAAATTAAGATATACTTGTATACCGATAAACCGCTTATTTTATTACATGCATTTAAACATTTTTATGACCATGTTCTGTAATTTGTATTAAAAAAAAGAAAGAAAGAAAAATAAGTGGAGGAGTGCGTGAAATCTGCAATATTCTGTGCCATGTATAATAACACAACATGATCAGCACGTGCAGATAACCACACACCGATCGAAATGATGAAATGATATATTTTGAATGTTTTGACCAGTGTAATGATGCATAGAATTAAACAGCCTTTATGAAGTTCATGTAAATCGCTGATAATTGCTGTCAGTATTGTTTTTTTTTATAAATCATGAAAGAGAGAGAGAGAGTTGATTTTTTTTCGGAAAGGGGGATTAGACCGGTCCATTGACACTTTTAACTTCTATCAGCTAGTGTGCATTTTCCAGTTGAGTTATCTATATGCATTATTCTATAGAATTGTCCTCATGCATATACACTGTAGAGCAATGATACCGTTAATGAATGATTTAATGCGTGACTGTAGGCAAATGCCGGTAACGGGGTACCATTTAATTATACACACATGTATTATCTTAAACAATGGTCCGGGTTTCGGATCAGAAAAATATCAGGCATTTATTTAAATTTTATTTCATTTGAAAAATGAAAAATATAAAAGAGCAATATACAGTTTTAATTCATATCACTGTGCCAAATAATGTTCTGAATTTAAAGCTCTTCAATCTTTTCATGTTTGAAATTCTCAGGACTGAAAAATTGAAATTTTCAAATTCTTGTTTCTGTACTTGACAGCCTGGGAAAAAAGGTCATAAGGTGTGTTTGAACAACATATTGCATTATTGTGTAGCATTATCGAGCATCCAGACCTGAGAACGTGTGTGTATATACAAGTACACGTGTGTCTGTCACCTCATTGTTATTAATCTCGCTACCGTGCACTGCAAATTTTCAAGAAGGGCTGTATACAGTATATAGCTATTATATAATCACTGACCGACCATTCAGATCTGAGGAACTGTGTGTATATATACGTGTACACGTGTGTCTATCATCTCTTGCTACCGTGAACTGCAAATTGTCAAGAAGGGCTGTGTACAGTATCTATTATATAATCACTGACCAACTGAAATAATGTCAACATCCTCTCCTTTGAAAACTGTAGCTTCAATCAGCTAGTTGTTAATCATGTGTCTTCAAGTTTTTTGATCAATTGATCTGGTCTAGTATAAAACATTGATGTATTAAAAATCAATATGACAGCTCTAAGTTAATCTAAATAATTATAGAAATTGGTTATGAAAATTAATTAGGATTGCATGTTTACATATTAGGAAATTAATTCCCGATTAAACTATTAGTAACTTTTCATTAAAAATCAATGCAATCTCTCTCTCTCTCTCTCTCTCTCTCTCTCTCTCTCTCTCTCTCTCTCTCTCTCTCTGTATAAACTCCTTAGGCTACATGTAAAGAACACACTAGTTCTGCATTTACATGTATGTTGTGTATGTTCTGACCAGGGCTGCAGAATGATAAAGAATAGGTAATAAAAATTAGGATTGCATTTTTACTAGGAAATTAATTCCAGGGTAAACTATATATATCAATTAATAAATTTAATTCAAAATCAATGCAAACTCTCTCTTTCTCTCTCTCTCTCATATTCTCTCTCTCTCTCTCTCTCTCTCTCTCTCTCTCTCTCTCTCTCTCTCTCTCTCTCTCTCTCTCTCTCTCTCTCTCCAATTAGCCGGTCAGAAACGTATTGAACAAACATAATAAAATAATTTCTATATAAGCTATTGAAGCTTTATTTTGCTATGCACGGGAAATTAATAAAGGTATAACCAAGAACTTGGTTAGAAAAAAGAGGAAAGGTGTACTCTATCGTTACATAGCTGATTATAAATTCTATATTCTGACTGATTTATTGGTTTTAGTTCGCTCCTATATGTTTAGATATATATATACAAAATTAAAAACCATGTGCCGCGCTTGATCTTAGTCTCTAGTGTGTTGTTTATTACCAAGAATCATATGATTCATAGGCTTAAGATATTCATAAGTAAAGTGTACATATATCTGTAGACAATTAAAAAAAATGAATAATTCACTCTAGGTTGTATTCTTATGTCTTTTTTTCAAACATTAGGGAGTAGCGATGTTCCCGAGCTCCAAAGGACAACATGCACTGAGGCTTGAACACCTAATATAAAACATAATTCCCGCCTTCACCTGAGGTTTACCACCCGGTGAATCTCAAATCTTTAGTTGTTAGCATGATTATTAAAGTATCAATAAAATATCAACTAAAACATGTGATTTCTAAAATTACAATAACAGTGCGTCTTGTGATTCGGCGCTGTTGAGTGCAAATATAGCTCAAAATATAATACATGTGATTTCAATAGCTGAAATAAGAAAATGATATTAAAAAAAAACAAGTCAAAAGCCGTACAGGGGATGTCAGGGGCATGAACAGGGGTATACAGTGGCTTACAGGGGATGACAGGGGCGTACAGGGGGTGACAGGGGCTTACAGTGGCACACAGGGGATGTGTACAGGGGCGCACAGGGGATGACAGGGTACACAGGGGTTCTGTACAGTGGCACACAGGGGATGTACAGGGGATGACAGTGAGAACACAGGGGGTGACAGGGGAAGACAGGGGATTTTCATGCGGACAGGGGTTTTTAGAGCCAGTAGTGGCACGTTGATAGAATTAATAGTATCTTTAAATATTACACGACATGATTCATATGGCGTTTTCTCGAAATTCATTTCGGAAGAGTCCGAGTATTCATATTATAAAAAATGTGTGTAAATCAAATACATATAAGCAACCACTTGCCATACAAAATAACATTATCGTTGATTCAAAAATAAATAATAATCGATAAAATCAACTCCCGTCAGTACTTCAGTACTTTGATTTTCTTTTAAGTATTGTCTACCAATAATGTATACGATTTTTTACACAAAGAGAGTTATCGATACTATGATATCAATGTAAAAAGGACAATCTCTCTCTCTTTCTCTCGTTTTCTGTCTGTGTGTCTCGTAATAAATTCAAAATGCTCAAACATCACAGCCGACACAGTTGCCAGGCAAGACTAAATGTGCATTAACCTTGCGTATAATTACGTGGATTGAAGTTTCAGCATTAATTGAGAAAATATACAAAATGTACCGTTATTATATTCTAATCATGATAAAAGTAAAATTATGAATGTACTGAATCTACAACGATGACATATATCGAAAAGGCAATATGAAGGATGAATGTGTAGTTTGTTTTGGAGGTTTATTTTTGATAATTAAATTTATCTGGATCAATTTTGTTTGTTGGATTGTTTTGTTTATTGAAAAGGAAATAAAAAAATGAGTTATTTCCGATCTGCAGTTAAGCTATTTTCTTATCATAGGCAAAAAGCATGTTGGAAAAAAGAAATATTGTATCAAGCAGTTATTGTGCGCAGACCATGCATTCCTCTATGGTTTTCACAATTATCAATTGCTACACTTACCTAATAAAGGAGAAATACATTTCCAAAGAGATGATATGAGTAACTTATAGTTAACAGTTAAGTTCGAGTTTGTCTTCTTCCACATGCAAGCACGTGGAGGGGTCATCGCAACAAGATTGCGTACTAGCGTGGTGTAGAGGTTTTTTAAGGAAATGTTAGCTTCAAGTCTGTAGACCTCTGTAAGGAAAATTTCGGATGGTGGTCAATCTGATTTTTTTTTCAGACCTAGAGCTACATATATGCAGCTAAGGTAACTAATAATGCTTCCGATGAAATACTTTAAAGAAAGCTATACTTACTTGTTTTAAAAAAAATAACACACCTATACTTCGTCTTACATTCGCTATTTGTAGAACAAGCAGAACCAGAATCAGTCCGGCCCTCACCGTATACATTCTTCAAATTTAATAGCCCTAACATTGCATTGTTTTGCACGTACACAAATTGTTTTTTGAAAATTCAACACTTAAACTAATTATTCATATTGCTATTTATATGTACACATATGGATAGTGTACATGCGTGATTTAAAATACCCAAAACAAAAGATGGTAAAGAATTCAGTTAATAAATTGAGTCTACATTATAAAGAATTTGTATAAAACGCATTGCAGGTCTAAATGTTTGTTAATGTCTAAATCGAACAATATACAGTTTGTTAATTATTTTCGATTGCTAAGGTTACAGCGTATTTGATAAACATTGAGCAACATTTTTTTCCATGCAAATTTGTTTTTCCACGGAAGATAGCTAGAACATTCATAATTAACAATTTATTTAATTACTTCTTTATTATTGTGAAGGTACTTAATAATTTATTAATTACCGAAGAAGGCTCTTTGATATTTTCGTTGTAGATGTTATGCAAATAGTTAAAAAAAACAAGTAAAGCGGGGCGATTCATAATTAATATCCTTAATAACCATAACTTTAAATTAGCGGCTTTGGATTCAAATAATGTTGTAGTCGAATATTTATTTTACTATCTTTATCGGAAACCAGTATTTTGTTATGCTTTAAAAGAAAGTGTTCTAACGGAATCAATCCCGTGTTCGTATATGCTTTATATGACGGCAGTGTATTGTAGAAACGTTGAGTTTTATTACCATGCACTGGAGCACATCCTATTTACTCATACCCCAGTACTGAAATAGTTACAGTAAAACAGTGGGGCGTTAAACATGCATTGTGTAAGTCCAGCTCTAGAAGCACATGCACTGTTGTCTTGGCGACGGCCTGAATACAGATAGCGGCTCTGTTATCGATTGGTTACCTGGGCTGCGTTCAAGATCGTAGGTGCTAGCCTAGCCGCTAGGTCGTAGATATCTAGGTCTATTGAACGGACCGCTAGGTAAGTCGATAGGTCTCAGATTTGAAGTTGGAAATATTCAACTAAAGACTTATTACAATGACACAATTTGTTAATTTCAAGCGGAAATATACATATTAAAATTCATTTCCACTTAAAGGATGAATAAAAAATTCTAAATAATTAAATTTCATGCTTGTTACAATGTGGTAACTAAGGTGGCCATCTTGAATTCGATGCTTAGCATAAAATATTTAGGTTACGAAAATCTACCTAGCGGCTAGGCTAGCTTACCGTTCAACTACGTAGCCCTTCGTAGCAGCTACGATCTTGAACGCAGCCCCGAGTATCGTACATGCTGTAATGTATCTAAATTTAGAGAGGGGCAGAGATTTGAAACAAACATCAGAGATTAGGTCAAAGAGGTTCATCTTTATGAAATGAAAATGTACATATGAATAAAAACATTTGGGAATTTATTGTGGAATCATCTTTACGCGCTGAGTATACCTGTTAGTGCATTACAAGAAGCTCTTTCATTACTTCTTTAACATGCACACCCCCACGAAAATGGACCAAACTGACAAAAATTGTTTCTGCAAATACTGACTATAAATCACGAAAACATCAAATTAAATACTACGGAAGGAATTGGAATTACTTTCTTTATAACTTTGCTTCAATAATGCATTAGAAATTGGTTTTCCTTTACAAGTAATTGACAAAAAACTTTTGAAGCCTCCAACTCCCTAATTAAAGGGACCAGCCCCTTTTCTATATATCAAATAAAAAGTCTCGGTAAGACCCACAAATTTTAAAATACACCTTTAAGTTATTACAAATTATTATCAGGTAAAAAACTGAAACGGAAAATAGGTAAATTTTTTTGCATTTTTTTCTAACCTTTAATTCAACACCTATACCACTCCTTTTACTTGCATTTAAATAACAAATGAAATATGTCTTGCACAAATTCAATCTGTCAGCTTCCTAACCAGCCAATCTTTGAGACTCTGCCAGTCATCGTTGATAATAAGCCTATCCGACAAAAGAAGTCGTTAAATTTTACTAAAAGGGGAATAATTCAAAACCGGATGGAGAATTTCATCAAGTAAAATAAGAAACGACATCATCGCGCGGCATGTTATTAGACCTGAAAAAATCAAAACAATCGCTGAACAAACAATCGAGATATAAAGGATCAAATTTGGTGTCTAGAAGAAGTTTAAAATATTAAGAAGAAATCTGAAAATTTTTCAGAATAGTAGTAAGGTCTTTAACTCGGAATCGGAAGACCTTAAAAATAATAATTTCGTCTTAAAACGCATTCGGCCAGAAAAGCTGTTCCTTGTATGGAAGCATCCTGAGATAGTAAAAATTCAAATTTGGTACCCTTTCTTAATAATAAATAGCGGCTAGTTCATTGCTGATATTAGGGGTTTAGAGGGGTCTAAAGTCTATTATCCATGACTATTTACTAACATTTTGTAATATGTTACAGATGCAAATAACATCATACTATTTTTTTTGATGTTACTTAAACAGGGAATTAAAGGGTCAAAAATACAAAATCTTTGATCTTTTATGTCTCAAAATATCTCTCGGATCAACTAAGCATTATAAATCGTTTTGATCAAATAATTTAAACAATTCACAGTGGCATAAGAAGCACCACAAATGGGTTATATTTAAAACAACGTGTACAGGTGTTGCTGGTATATGCTATATCCGTGATTTTTGATGAATGATCCATCATTAAAAACTATATATATATATTTTATTTGTATTTTGAATTGTAGAATGCAGGAGATACTTTGACATGTGGTTGCAAAGTTTCTCCAGGTTACTATACAGACTTTCCTCGGTCTGAAACAAATATGTTTATGATGGTGACATGTGGTGATAATGAACAGTGTTTAATCTAAATTTAATTTGGTTATTGAGAATATGGAAAATATTTAAAACTGACATAGGATCTTATAACTTTTGACATTAAATTTTGGGGGAGGAACCATCCAATTATCGACCTCCGTCCAGCTTGCATTAAAAGCATCTATGCATTCACTATCAGGACATGAATATTTTTAATTGTTACTGACACAATTCTTTTTATATTGTGTTGCAAATCTGTTAACTGTATAAATTTCCCAAACTTTTTCATAATATTCGTAAATGTCATCGTCGACTGACCAATCATCCATATCTGTCAAAGGCTCTAACTGTCAGCATTTTTTTATTTTCTTCTGCCCTTGGCTTGTAGACGGGATTAATTTGAATATTAATATCTAAAGACGTCTTTAAAATGTCATCAGCAGTGTGTTTCATATATGATTTTTTTCTACTAATTTTTTGGTAAAATTTACGAAACTTTTCGTTTATCTGAAAAAAACTTGAATTTTTTCATTGATTAAGTTTTATCACTTTTTAACAACCCTGTTTACTGTCCCGAACTCTATGTTGAGCTTTCCTGAATTTTCGAAATTACATCGATTACAGCTAAAAAAAAATCAATGTAATTATAATTACATTATTTTATTACTCTCAGTTACTCTTTACATCAATATTTTGTTATGCGTACGTTGTATAAAAAATACTATCCAAGTGTTTTTTTAAACCATCCATGGACTAACACCGTGTTGTTTATTTTCATTTAAAATGATTGTATGTTTTCACTTTAAATATTAATATTGGTTCACATGAGTTTATAATCAGAAAATCAGTTTAATCAAACTCCCATTTTAATAATTAAACCTAAATTAATGACAATCGTGTCTTAGAAAGATCAATAGGAGAGAGAGAGAGAGAGAGAGAGAGAGAGAGAGAGAGAGAGAGAGAATTATGTTTTATGTCTGTGTTGCCAAAGAGTGTCACTAAAATTGATGTGTTCTTCCGAGTAATCCACAAGGTCGTTAATGTAGCTTATGTTTAGATGACGGTAATTTTAGCCACAACAAGGAACAATTACAAGATCCAAAAGCAATTCGTTCAAATTTAGAAGCAATGCTCCCTAAAAGCTTCTTTGCACATTGCCAATGTTATTTTAATTTTCAAATTTTAATCAAATTCTGATTTTCAGGAAATCAGTTTCAACAAAACAGTTATAAAGTCTCAAAGTGGAAGATCAAAATTTCACGTTAATCGTGACCGTTTGAGAAAGAAAAACTTCGTTTACATAATCTATATAGCTTATAATTTGTTGCATAAATTTGAATAAGATGTTAAAATAATCAAATGTTATCTTAAGATTGAAATGTAAAGTCATAAAATTTTATACATGTATCATTTATAAGAAAAATTTGAAAAATTACCTATTAACTATAAAACCAAATAAATTAGAAGAGGTTCAACAATATGTTCAAAAAAGGTACAGTAATGGTCAGATCCTACCTAACAGAAAGTAAGCCCTAGGTTTACTATCGAAGTTTACTCGGTGTCTACTCCGGGTTTACAAGATCAGAACCAGAGTTAATCCCGAGTAAACCCAAAGTAAACCCAGGGTGGACATAGAGTGTAAATCCCGATCAGAAGTAGACCCCGGAAAGCAAATGTTCCATGACTGTGTATTTAGAATATACAAGGAGTAGAAATTACAGGCGGTAAGATGGTTAGATAAAAGACGGGTCAGCTTCACACTTTAGTGAATGAAATGGATCCGAAGAGCAAACCCCGAGTTAACCCAAAGAAAACCCCGAGTAGAGTTTTTTTTATTGCAAATTCCATGCATCAGTTTAAATTGATTTACACGGAATGGAACATTATAAATGAATATTTTATTCAGAAAAACATATTGTGTTTCACTTAAAAAGTCCTGGTCACAATTTTGGTCGAAAAAAATTCCACTTTACATTTTCACAATCCTTCAGTTCGGTAATTCTAATAATCAAAAACAACTGTTTTATTGATTAACACACAATGGTACAATAAAAATGAATATTTTATCAGAAAAACAAATTCTTTTATTTTGAATTCAGACTTTTATTGCAATCCAATTCACTACTTTTTGATTAATTGAAAAGATCTAATCACGATTTGCGATGAACAGTTTATTTTTGATTTTTTTATGTTTAGACGGTTTACTTGTGTTTGTTGAATGATACATCAACATTTGATTCTTAGACATAATTAAAATCAGGATACAGAGGGAAGAAGTCGTTTGCTATGCAAACAAAGCTCGAGTCTTATATTTGTTCACAAATAATGTAAAATAAATGAATTGCCACTCTTTGACTTTTCGGCAAACAAGATAACCCTGTTTAAAGGGGCATGGTCATGATTTTGCTCAAAAATTATTTTTTCCGATTTTAATGTTTACAATGCTTCAGAAAGGCATTTCAAAAAGGCAACCGAAATTTGAGTGACATCTGTTGAGTTATAAGCGAGTTACAGAGCATGAAATTCTTCGCTATGTAACAGGGCACGAGCCTTGTTTACATGACAAAGAATTGTGAGCCCTGTATCTTGCTTATAACTCTATGAATGACTCTCAAATTGTATTTGATTATTAGAAATGTATTTCTAAAGCATTGTAAATGAAAGAACATAAAAATAGAATTTGACCCAAATCGTGACCATGCCCCTTTAATGTGTTCATAAATGATTAATTACATTTACAAAAAGCAACATTTGATTGAAATCTCATAACAACACATATTTAAACAAAACAGGACTCGAGCTTTGTTTACAATTGAAAACAAAAACAAAACCTCTGTACTCGCCTGTAACTTGGTATTTGACAAAGCATAAAAAACAACTACAAAATCAGGCTCAAACCGTGTCTTAGTCTCTTTTTCAAGGAATCAATATACTGTGGAATCATTAGAGTTCATGGCGGCTCAATTTTTGTGGAATTCGTAGGTACACCTTATCCACGAATTATCATTCTCCACGAATTAATATTTTAGGGTTATAAAGTCTATTTTTCTTGGTAGGTATAAGAGAAGACACGAAATTACGTCCCCACGAACCTGTAAATTTTTTTAAGCAATCTACGAAAACTGGCATTCACAAATTTGAATAGTTTTACAGTATATTTTACCGCTAAAGCACGGTATTCAATTTGTCTGCACCAGTTGGTAACGTGCGTTATATATATATCTTCTGCACCGCTTGTTCTGTTATAGAACTGAAGACATCCAAAAAAGGCATTCAATGCTTAAAGGGACATAGCCACGATTTTGGTCAAAATTGTTTTTCCGATTTTAATGTTTACAATGCTTCACTAAGGCATTTTTAATAGGCAACCAGAATTTGAGTATCTTTTGTTGAGTTTTAAGCAGGTTACAGAGCTTACGTTCTTTGCTATGTAAACAAAGCTTTTGTTTACATTTTGAATTCTAAATTTAGACCTAAAATGAATGTGTTAAACGTTAGAATCTATTTATTCATGCTTAAAATAAATAAGATGATAGACAAATCAGCTTAAAAAGATGTTTTACTGGTATTTTGAACCTATGTAAACAAAAAAAGGGCACGAGCCTTGTTATATAACAAATCATTGTGAGCTTTGTATCTTGCACATAATTCCACTTCCGACTCTCAAATTTCACTTGATCATTAGAAATACATCCCTTACGCATTTTAAGTAACAAAAATAGTAATATTGAATTTGACCAAAATCGTGACCATGCCCCTTTAAATGTATAATGATGGTTCGGCCATGGCCCTATGGACTTTCATGAAACAAAAAAATACTAAATATCTTTAAAATGTTTTGAGATCCATACCGGTCAACTATGTATATTTTTGCTTCTAATGTCATTATGATGCATTTAATGGTGTAAAGTAGCTGTCTTTAAACCACCAATCCCCCTCTTTTGAAATAGGAAATGATAATAAATGTTGATAGTATCCGAAATAGAAAAAAAATAAAGCTTAAAGATTTTTTACAAGCCCAACAATTACGTGCATTTTCCTAGAAACATTAAATATATCACTTTCTGCGTAGTCATGCATTAATAAGGTTCTACCCAATGTCAGTAATTGGCTCGGGATCATTAAAAGTTTGTAAATAGAACGGGCGCATAGCATTTCCCTTCTTGAAAAGTATTACTGTGAAATATTTCAACATGAGTGTTTGGCAAATATTTCTCCTCTATTTTCTCAAGTTTAGTACTTTGGATGGTTCTTCATTTTATCAACAATTATACTTGTTGGGAATGGACTGTGGAAATAGTATCACGAGTCACATTATTTCAGGGAGCACTAGAAATGTCAGATCTAGGGTAAGTCTCATTTACACCGAGGGAGGATGGTGCCACAGAGTAGATGAGATGTTGAGTCCACATCTGACAATATTAATTTAAAAAAAAACCAAATTTGATGAATTTTTAAATTGGCGCAGTATTTAAACAAAATGATTCAAATTTAAAGCTTCAGTATGCACAAAAAAGTTTTCCTGTAATATTGGGCGAACATGCAAAGGTAAAACTTGGGTTAATTATTTTATGAAATACACTTTGTAGATAGAGTGTGCAGCTCACTGCTTGACAACTACAGGCTGTGAAACCATTTTGTTTGACAATAAGATCTACTACCGACGTGATGGGTTTTGCACGCTGGTCACTGAGTCGTCGCCAGTAAGTCCGTATGTATTGGAGAGCAACTCGTCTGTATGCTTCATGAAAAAAATATCCGTGGAAACAACTCACTCAACACCCACTGAAACAATCAGAACACCGACAACATCTTCAATGACATTGACAAAAACTACACAGTCGACAGTGACACCGACAACAACGACATCGACAACAGCTACAACTTCACTGACAACAACAACCACATGGACAACAACTTCAACTACACTGACACCAACGATAACTACACCGATACTGGCAACAACAACACTGACAACAACTACATTGACACCAACGACACCGGCAACAATGACAACAACACCGACAACAACTACGACTTCACTGCCAACAATGACAACAACAACGACACCGGCAACAACTACGACTACACCGACAACAACGACACCGACAACAACGACACCGACAACAACGACACCGACAACAACGACACCGACAACAACGACAACGTCTATGGGAGAGGTATTGTTTTATTTTGGATTTTACACTGTTTAAAATTAGCTTTAAACATACTTTACGGGATTTATAGGATTGCTTCTATATTAACATATTTTAAACATAATTATCAAGTGTTCGTCTACGAGGGTTGTAAGAAAATTGTTGTGACAAACCGGATGTTGGTTTTTCTACGTTACGGATACTAGTGAAAATTGTCATTGACGTTAAACAAACCAAAATAATTAATTTAAAATTCTTCAACCAGTAAAAGTATTTTGTTTATGTACCTTTTTCTACATTTATATCGACAGGTGTTCTATACCATCTTATAACGGTTTTAATAAATCAAAAATAATTTTTATTCATGTTTTAAACACAATGCATAATTAAAGCTAATCCTCAGAATTGTATTCACAAAAATTATTCCGATTCCGACAAAGCATACTAGTACGGCAGGGAACAGTTAGGAGATTTGAACCTGCCACATATTTGTTTTTGATCGGAACCACTGAGCCATATTGTCCAGTATCTACAAGGTTCATGATATTATTTCCTTACTGTTATTGTTTAGGCTCATGTTAACACGAAGGATTCGCCTAGGGTTTGAAGAGCCTATTTCAAGATTGCCAACTCTTTTTTTTTATCACAAATGATTTTCTGGTCATTTTCGTATATGACATGTACCGAAATTGTTCCGATACCATCCATGAAACTGAACCCAATGATCAAAATATAGATAGAAGAATTTAGATTTTGTCCAAAAATTTCTATTTTTGAACGATTATCCGGTTTTCTGAAGGTGAGTGTTGGCATAATTATGCTTGGATGATTAACTTTATAATAAATGAACCTTTGTAGGAGTACAATATTAGAATTTACACGAAAGAAAAAGTAAAAATGCTTTGAAGCGCGAAAAATTGCAATTTGCCTTTATATTCCTAGAGCACATGTACTTATAATTATAGCTGTATTTTGTAGGGAAAATAAAACTATGAAGGGGGATGCTTCGTGACTTCTTTAAGTAGATTTAAATTAAATCTTTGTACCCTACTTTGTATACATTGAAACTTCTGTCACAAACAGATATGTTCAACTGGTATAGAGATATTTTGAGAAGCATATGTTTGGTCACTGAAGGGAGGTAAGGTATAAAAACAATGAGGATTGTCAAAATGCTCTTTTGCATTTTACGTCCAATTAATTTAAAATAAAGACTTATAATCATTAATTCTGTTACCCCTTTTCTCAACCATAAACATTGATGCATTGAATTCGATTTTGCCATTGATGAAATGATGTGAAGGATGCTGCCTTATAGATAGAATATAATGAAAAGAAATTTAATATCGTTAATTTTAAAAATGCGATTTTTAATTGTGTTAAGGGCAATCGTATATAACAGAATAAAACACAAAACAGCACAGTATCACGACTTGATACAACACACTGTCATGCTAACAAAAACTCCCAAATCACGCTGTCGCGTATACATACACGAAATACATACTTACTGTCTTGAAATTTAGGCGATATTTGGGCGCGGGTAAGATAATGTAACAAAGGGCGAGTTTGATATACAATACACTTACATATAATTACTTAAAGCATTATTTTATGGAATAGTAAACAATAAAAGGGTACCTGAAAAATATGAGCTGAAAGGAGCTCAAACGCGCATAGTCTTCACTCATATTTCCCCTATTTATTTTATAAAGAAAACATTTTTAGAATTATTCCATTACAATATTCTGCACTAATTGGACTGGTATATTATGAAATAAATATTTTAAACAGATACATATTGTGTTTTACTTCAAATTCAAAGAATTCTTTAAATTCAATCCTCTGCACCAATTTCGATTGATTTTCTCGGAAAAACTACATTATGAAATGAATATTTAAAGACAGAAACATACTTTTTAATTCATTAATCTTAGACTAGAGACTATGTAATCACTTCATATTGGTGGACGACCGAGAATTTCAATTTTCCGAATATTAAGATAAATTTAAAAAGTGTCATAATTAATAAAATATATTTTTGAATTGCGATTTGCGATCTGTGTTTCAAAAAAAGGTTTGCCGTGTTTTGTGATTAATCTTTTATCTTTTGACTTGACTATATAGGTCTGATATCTACAATGTATTTAACTGCATGTCTGTCCGCCAGTTTGCATTTCTATCTAAAAACGCCATATATCCATGCATATATCATTTTGTCTATCTAATCAAAGATTTCGCGGGAACTAACAATCACAAATGCTTGTAGTTTGCACATACTCTTTGATTGGGCATGCTATTTGGTGGGCTCTATTTTAGTATTAATCAGAATAGCGACTTTGCTTATTTAGTATATTTACGTCAGAGTGGGGATATTTCTAGGGAGCATCGGCTCACAGATATATTGTATTATGTAAAATGTACTAAAGTGGTACTAAAAAGTATACATATTACGCTATGTGAAAATACATCTATTGTTTTTCATTAAAAATTACCTTCTTTTTTAATAAACTCAGACCATCATTGATATAATAGACAACCTTTACAACATGTGCACCATGAACTCTCAATACGGTAAAGCCATAGTTACTACCGATGGGGTTTATCTCTATGACAACGCCGCATCACTGACCACTGGGGCATGTAGGACTATGACTAATGCAGAGTTGTTCCAAGGATTCACCTCCCTCCCTGATAAGAGCACGTGGAAAGCTCTGCTTACCTACACCAATACTTTTTTTGACCTAATTACAGGTATGTTGTTTTGTTTAACTGCAGCAGCTGGCGAAAGGTTAAATAGTTTTCACGTGCAACTGAGGCAATGCTTTCACAGATCAAATAACATTAAATGTATTTTAGAATCTCTCTCTCTTTCTCTCTATTTATCTATCTATTTATCTATCTATCTATCTATCTATCTATCTATCTATCTATCGTTCTACATCTTTCAGATGCTGATCAAGTGTACCGATGGGCGAAACTCTCTGGAAGTATTGTCCCAGTATCAAGGTACCCCAAATCCAAAAAGGATTACATCGCAGATGCCGTTTTTTACACTCCTATAGTCATCTTTAGCGGTGCTCAATGGGCGGTTTACACACAGTTAACCGGCACAATGACCTTGTTCTTCTTTGACGCGTCCACAATCTATTACTACCGCCACCAGCCGCCTCACGAAGGCAGTTTCTCTATTAATGACACGACAAACGTGGATAGCAACGGGAACCCATTAAACCTGTGGTACAATCTACCCAACAACGTGGTGGGCGTCACCGAAGATGACAACTGGTCCAAACGTTTTATCGTCGTCGACGTTAACCTGAATGTGTATTCCTACCATTTACCCGACCCCTTCAACGTCAACACTTTTCCGCCGATATGTGTCCTACAGGGACAGTTACGGTTGTGATCGGGTTGAAAGTAACTGCTGTTAAAATGTACGTTATTAAGGTTTTCCTACAGCTTAAATTCAATCCTAAACAAAAAATTGGTTCAATGTATAATCTGCATTCTTTTATTATAATTTTATCAAATTAAGTGTGAGTGATCGGCCTTCTGAAAGTTTGATTCTATTTATCACCATCAATCAAAACAAATTTTGTTACTGTATTCTAAAAAGAGCATTCACATTACTAAAACAGACATCATTTAAATCAGTTGATGTTTGCAAAAATAGTTTGACAAGAAAATGAAGGGAAGAAAATCATTATAGAAGACTTAGAGGTAAATGTGATATTATTACGGCAATATGGCGTTTTGTTAGTTAACAAGTTAACAACTCATAATAAAAATTGCTGGTACACTGCTTCATTGTGCTCGCTTATTTAAAAAAAGTGGAAGTTTCCGCATGCATAGCCTGATCGTATGTCAATCATTGTTTGCTTTGTTTATATGACGTAAAATCGCTTTATTCGTGTCTATGAATATTTTTATAGTGAGTGTAATGGAAACTATATGGAACATCATTCTTTTCACTAAAGATAATAGATGAACCAAAATTTTAATGAAAATCTATAGCACCATTTGTAAAGTGTTGAACATGCATATCCTGATATAATTGATTGTTTGCTATTTTATAACCCCAAAATAATCGGGTTTTTTCGTGTCTGTGAATTCCTTGTAGCGAATGCAGAAATAATTATATATGGAAATTTGTTTCACTAATAATGATAGATGCACCAAAAAATCCATTGAAAATCTATAGCAATATCTGTAATATTTTGAGCAAGAATCCGCATGTATAGTCTGATTGACTTGATTGTTTGCTATTTTATATCCCGTCGAAATCGGGGTCTTTTTTTCGTGTTTGTGAATTATACATAACGAGAGTAATAATAACAGTTTACTATATATAATACGGTGTAATTATATTCATTAAAGATGATAGATTCATCAAAAATTCAGTTGAAAATTTATAGCAGCATTTGTAATATTTTGAACACCTGGTCATTTAGTTTACAGAACGGGCGACGTGGGTCCATTATCCCGCACACCCCGGCGGTCCATATTGCAACGTGGTTTAAGACAGGTTTCTCAGGTTAACCCGAAAACCGCGAACACCGCGGTAGGGTCGTCAAGCAAGTTAACATCGCCGCGGTTTTAACCATCGATTACAGGTGATGAAAAGTATCAAACTGAAACGCGAGTTATCTCCCTCGACTAAATATAATTGACTGCTACATGTGTACATGTAACTATGTATATCGTATAATTATTTAATGGAACCATCTGTAATAAATTTAATATTTGATATTTTTTTATTCTTAAAATTGTTTAATTCATAGTGTGTGACATTAATTATTCAGCAATTCTATTTCATTTATTTACTTGACAATATATATTTTAAAAATCATTAAAATTAATTTGGTCTATTTAGAAATAGATAAATGTGCTTGTTAGTCGAATTTTTATTTCTTATTTTTCAATTTTAGTAAAATTTGAAGAGTATTAAAACTTTTCTGTTTAATATATGCACACTGCATAATTCAAATTAATGAAAAGCTCTTGCCGATCCATGTATAGCTGTGTGATCGAATTTTTAACAAATATTAAGCCAGTTTGCTATCATAAAAAAAACCAGAAAGTGGCATTTGCATGTATTTTATCGATTATATTTGTATTTTGTATGTATTTTATGTTCTTAATCTGCGTGTCCATGGGCAAAGTTTTCTGTACACTACAAGTAGTATATTATCATGCATGAAACAGCGCGTTAACCGCTAATCATGTTATGGATTTATGGCAATTTGAGGTCGCAATGACATTTTTCAGTTAGACATCAGAGTTAAGTTGATAATCCAGTTGAAAATCTAATGCATCCGTTTTTAATATTTTGAATACTTGATCGTGTAGTGTATTTCAGTTTTCATAACGTCACAAATACCACTGAATTGTGTTTTTCTTTGCTTGATCGAGAAGGCTATTCGTTGTTGAATATGGGATAACTCCTCCTAAGGTAGTTACATTGAGCAACGCTTTTAGAACACTAAGGAAACTTCACCATTAATTTTATAGTGTGACCCCCCCCCCCCCAAAAAAAAGTATGTTTGGTCCCCATACATACACTATATATTAAGCACTCCATCCCTTAACGAAATACAGGCATCAATGCAAGTTTATTTTATTCTATATACTGTGGTTTCATTTATATTCGTTGAATACCAGTTTTCGTGGATTTCATTGTTAAGTTGATCCACGAAATTGTTCAGTGAAGTGTAATTTCTATTAACTTTTTCTATTGATAGGGTCATTGGCCCCGAATTTACGTATCCTTGAAACTGTGATTTTCACTTTATCAACGAAAATTGATACCCTTGAATATTAATGAAACCACAGTAAACGGTCTTCTGGGGAGATCCTACAATCGTATTTCTGGTAATTTTCGCGAGGATATAATTTTTCCTTTTTTGCAATCCCTTTACTTCGCAAAATATTCAATACGCAGAAATTTTATCCGATATTGTTTGTTATTAGAATCTTTTTAAATCCCAAAAATGACTATCGTAAATAAGTAAAAACATTTCAATATAGTCGAACATTTTGAGACACGCGAAAAAAAAACAACAACCCGGATATACAGTAAAACATGTACATGTATATACATAAACAGTCCAACTTCTGATGTAAGTTTCACAAGCCATTTTCCTGCTTAATCTAATTAAATCGCAAGGTTCTCCCTTTTTACATTTATTTTACCTACTGGACGTTTGTTTATGAAAACAAGAATTATTTCGTATGTACAATGCATGTCAACTTTCTCTGAGCTTAATTAATCTTTCTTTTCGCCAGAAATACTAGTAGTCCAAGCAAAAGGTCATCTTAGATTAATCATTACTTTGCATAACATTACAAACGTTATTTGAACAAATAAATTTGCAATAATTTATACTTTTTTTTTGTCATTTTAAGATTTCCGTAATTATAAATATTGATGTTGGTAAATTTCGTTGTAATTTATTCTAATATTTATTGTAAAAATGTTATGTTATAGAAATGTCTTGAATAAAGAATAGTCAACTGGAAGCTGTCTTTTTTGTTCTCTTTTTTTATACAGATTGGGACACGGGCTCCCCGAATGTGGAGGAGGAGATTTTATAGTGTTACATCTTGGGTAGGGCTCCATCCAGGTGTGGGCATTGTTGAAAATGTAAGATCCCGAAGATGAATATAATGAATATCATAAAATGCAGTAAGATAGGAATATATAAACAAATACTGTAAAAGTGGTAATTTACGCTGGTGGTAAAGTACGCGATTTCTGCAGTCAAACAATACGCGTTGGTATTAAATTCGCGGATTTGTGATTCGTCATACACAAGTTTTGATTTTTTTACCATTCGCGCGGGGGTATTGTACGCGGTTTTCAAGCTTACCGCGCAACTATTGTAACACCCCCCCCCCCCCCCGCTTAAATAATCACTTTACAATATTACTCTGCGTGAATTGATTCGGGATAAAATCAACAATATGTGAGAACTATTGAGAAAAATAGTACTGTGTTTAAAAAAAAGGAATGTTTATAAAACAATATACACATCTTTTAATCATGTTGTCAACCACATGGACTTAATTTCTTGAATTTTTTTTTTTACTTTTCAATGATTTGAACTGCACGTGTCTTTAAAAGCACCGAGTCTTGCAAAAGTGAAGGTTACTCTGAATGATAATTTTTTTCCCAGGGAATATTCATGGACAGTTTTGAAAAAAAAAGTGTATGAGTTACTTGACTGTTTATATAATAAACATCTGAAGAAAAACCAAAAATATGTTAATATTTTTTTAAATGATAGCTTCGTCGAGCTAAACCACCCTTCGATGTTATGTGACTCTTTATACAAGATATTAATATGAATGAAGGTATGTGTTATTCAAATATTATCATTCTTTTTTGCTTCCAATACTCCGTATGTGGTCATAAAGTTGGTTTACGAAAATTGGAATGTGAATACAACGAGTGAAAAATTGGAATTTTTATTTGAATCCTAATCTTCTATTAAGTAGTTGTATTGATGTATTAAATGTAATGATTTGTTTTATTATAATTTTATTTTAAATACTGAAATCTGATTGCTTTAGACGCAGTTGGCAATCCGTTCTATTACCCTCAGCGTTAGCAACACACTTGGCAACTGGTAACACAACGAATTGTTACATGCGCGTAAATTAAGCGCGTACGGTTCGCCATAGAATTCACTTCATTTGTATATATAAGCAGTAAAAAAATATTTTAAAGATAAGACATTCAGTATAATAAAATAAAAAATGCCTGTTTGGGAGGGTAACTGTTGAAATTGCTATTACTTAAACAATAAGATGCTTTCGTTGGTGATTCATTCGAGATATGAAGGTAGCGACATTGCAGAAAAAAAACATAACCCGCGTTTCTCTCAATCATAATGAGGTTATAAAAATAGATATTTTATGCAATTATTATATTTAAGGAAATGTGAGCATCAGTTTCAGTACATCGGTATTTAACATTTGTTTTACGAAAAATTGACCAGATGAGAATTCATTAAATATAACAACATGACAACTATATTGTACCATCTCGTATTTTATTGTTTCGTTTAAATGTGTGCAGCTCCCAGCGTTGGAGTACGACCGTGAAATTTCTCAGATTTTTCTATGTTGAATTTCATTATTTAGTTTCCTTTTTTCGCGTTTTTCATTATAAATATCTGTTCATTTTTTTTTTTTTGCGGAATTAGTTAAATCTAGAGTTTTCTACAGCTGAGTTAACTCCTAAATAATAAAATACCAACTAGAGCAAAGCTCGTTGCAAAGCAACGAGTGGGTCTTCCGTTAATGTCGAAAGTAAAGCTGGAAGTTCCTGTAAGAAGCAGAGCTCTCAAACCAATAACAAGAGTAACTAAAAAAAAAAGATAAAAATAATCGAAGTATTCCTGGTACGACTTAACAAAATACGAATGATTTTAAGTACGACTTAACAAAAACCTTTCCGATTTCAAGAACGACTTAACCAAAAAAATCCGAATGTGTTCAAGTACGACTTAACAATTATTTTTGGTACGAGTTAATTTTACTTTGAACATTTCGCTATTTTTTAAACCAAGGACGTGGAATGAAAATTTCCGGAAAAATCAATATTTAAACCCCAATAACTTTGTAATGCATCGTCTGATTTTCAAACGGATTTCAGTTTTGAACTCAGCATGGAAATTACTGTAAAAACCAATTTTTTTGAATTTTCATAATTCTCAATTTTAAAATTTTTACGTACGCAAACGTAAAAATTTTAAAATTGAGAATTATGAAAATTCAAAAAAATTGGTTTTGCTTCCAGTTTCGACCGGAAGTGTCCGAATTGAGTTTCCAGCCTTATGTCATAAGTAAAACGGTAGTTCTACCTACTCTGTAAATCTCATAGCTTTATCTTAAATCGAAAATGAGAAAAGCTCCGGACAAAATCACTTTTTAAAACGAGAAAAACGTCAATATCTGACGAATTTGATGACGTCATCAAATATTTTTTTCATATCATAGAGATCTTTTAGATATACATTAAACCTGTAAATTTCAAAACAATCGATGCAAGCGTTCATGAAATATTTGAGTTGGAAAAAAAATAAAAAGAATAATAATAATAAGAATAAGAACTAGAGCAAAGCTCGTTGCAAAGCAACGAGTGGGTCTTCCGTTTATGTCGGAAGTCAAGCTGGAAGTTCCTGTAAGAAGCAGAGCTCTTAAACCAACAACAATAATAACTAAAATAAAAAGATGAAAAAAATCGAATTATTCCTGGAACGACTTAACAAAATACGAATGATATTAAGTACGACTTAGCAAAAACTTTTCCGATCTCAAGAACGACTTAACAAAAAAATCCGAATGTGTTCAAGTACGACTTAACAATTATTTTTGGTACGAGTTAATTTTACTTTGAACATTACGCTATTTTTTAAACCAAGGACGCAGAATCAAAATTTCCGGAAAAATCAATTTTTAAACCCCGATATCTCTGTAATGCATCGTCCGATTTTCAAACGGATTTCAGTTTCGTATTCAGCGTAACAAATTCTATAAACCTCGTAAATATTTGAAATTGAAACAAAAAATTCGAAAATTCGAAAATTTTAAAACACTTCCGGTTTGGACCGGAAGTGACGGAAACTTAATTCCAGCCTTATGTCCAAATAAAAACGATCATTGCTTCAACACAGAAAATTCCAAGTCTCTATCTTGAAGCGTTTTTGAAAAACGCCCTGGACAAAATCACTTTTTTAAAACTTAAAAATTGACGTAACGTAAAAACGGAAGTGACCTTGTAGTTCAAAATTTAACATCTTTAAGGGACAATAATGCTTCATAATCCCTGAAAGTTTCATGTAAATCCGTTGAAAACTTTTTGAGATATTAAGCTTTAAAAAAATAAAGAAAAAGAATAATAATAATAACTAGACACGTTCTCGTTGCGAGCAACGAGGAGGTCTTCCGTCTGATTTTAGAAATTGAGATTTTTGTTTGATCTTGATTTTGCTATTTAACAGCTATACATGATTTAAAACAGGAGAAGAGGATCTTCATTTTAAGTGCCTGATACTATTTTGTTTCAGGTGTAAGAGTTTTGATCAACAAGTGTTTAGAAATTCGTCACCGTTCTTGAGATATCTCAGAAAGAATATTTTAGGGGGCCGGACCTAATCTCCTTATTGGGGCCGCTGAACAACAATTGTAAGGTTGCATGTTATTAGGTACATTATTTTGAGCATCTTTTCTGTTATACTGCATTTCAAAATATTTTTTTCTTTTTGAGATATAGGTTATCACATTTTTGGACTTTTGACCCCTAAAAATCCTTAATTACGTAACACATGAGAAAAATCATTATAATGTTAGGCTACACAACTGTTAGATAAACATATTTGCTTCTATAATCTATTACGAAATACCCCTCGGTAAAGAACTATAGGAAAAAGACTTTAGAGCCGTCTAGGTCCCTAATATTAGGGGCCAGCCCCTTTTTCATGGTATCAAATGAAAGGTCATTTGATTATAAAGACATTTTGTTCAACAAGTGTTCAGAAATCCTTTACCATTCTTGAGATATCTCAGAAAGAATATTTTAGGGGCCGGTCCCTTATCTCCTTATTGGGGCCGCTGAACCAAATTTTTTAGGCTGCATGTTGTTAAGGACATCATTTTGAGCATCTTTCCTTTTATACAGCGTTTCAAAATATTTTTCCGTTTTGAGATATAGGTGGTCAAAGTTTTGGACTTCTGACCCCTAAAAATCCTTAATTACGTAACATTTGAGAAAATCGTTATACTGCTTGGCTTCATAACTGTAAGATAAACATATTTGCTTCTATAATTTATTACAAAATATCCCTCAGTAAAGAACTATAGTAAAAAGAGTTTAGAGCCCTCTAGGTCCCTTATATTAGGGGCCAGCCCCTTTCTCTTGGTATCAAATGAAAGGTCATTTAATTATAAAGACATTTTGTTCAACAAGTGTTCAGAAATTCGTTACCATTCTTGAGATATCTGAGAAAGAAAGTTTTAGGGGCCGGTCCCTTATCTCCTTATTGGGGCCGCTGAACCAATTTTTTTTAGGTTGCATGGTGTTAAGGACATCATTTTGAGCATCTTTTCTTTTATACTGCATTTCAAAATATTTTTCCGTTTTGAGATATAGGTGGTCAAAGTTTTGGACTTCTGACCCCTAAAAATCCCTAATTACGTAACATATGAGAAAATCGTTATACTGCTTGGCTTCATAACTGTAAGATAAACATATTTGCTTCTATAATTTATTACAAAATATCCCTCGGTAAAGAGTTATGGTTAAATGACTTTAGAGCCCTCTAGGTCCCTTATTTGAGGGGCCAGCCCCTTTTTCTTGATATCAGCACAAAGGTCTTGTAAATATAAACTTTTTTTACATTACATGTTTTAACAAAATATTTTCCAGAAAAGAGATAAAGAGAGAAAAGCACAAAAATTCACGACGCTTTTTTAATGTCAATTTTCGAGCCATAGCGAGCATTGGCGCCAGTAGTGCTAAACATACAAAACAACAATCATGCAAAACTTCAATCTTTCATTTACCAACCGTAGAAATTTGAGCTTAATATCTCTTATAGTTTAGGAGAACAACAGAAGACAAAATACCCATATAAAAATTAGAAAAATCTCAATATCTCAAAAACGGATATGACGTCATCAATACAAAAAATTTCCAATCAAGTTCAGACCACTATCTATCACATCCTTAAATTTGATTAAGATCGGCCGAGCCGTTTCTGAGAAATCGCGTGCACAAAAAAAGGAAGAAAAAAAATAATAATGATAATAGGGAAAAAGAAACCGAAGAATAACAAGAAGGTCTTCCGTTGGAAACGGAAGACCTTAATAATAAAAAGAAACAATAGAATAACAAGAGGGTCTTCCGTTGGAAACGGAAGACCCTAAAAAAAAGAAACCGTAGAAAAACAAAAGGGTCTTCCGTTGGAAAACGGAAGACCCTAATAACACGTTATGTCTGAATTTCTTTCGATAATTCTAAAATAGTACATTTACTAGTATTAATGTTAGCTTTAGTTATATAGACGTAATACTTTAGTGATGTATTGAAAAGACGCCAGATTTATTCAAAGTCCTATAGCAATATTCTATTAGCTTAGGGGTATGATAGAATATGATATTTGAAGGATTTGTGTATTGTTTAGGGAGTTCTGTGGTCCAGGTTATTTTGCATTTTTTTTTTTTTTTGCTGCCGATATTTTTCCATTTCTGCACTACGAAAAATATTGTAAAATTCTTAGACATCCTTAGAAAATCATATTTTATCATACCCTTAGGCTAATAACATGTTGCCATGGGACATAGAACAAATATACAGTATGGTATTTAAAAAAAAGGTATTGTTTAGGGAGTACTGTGGTCAAGACTGTTTTCGATATTTTTGAGCCGATAATTGTCCATATTCTTACTACGGAAAATACTGCGATAACACGTTTTTTTGTGGGGTTTTTTTTGGGGGGGGGGTTAAAAAATATTGCAGTCATGTGAATGAATGCATACCCGGTAAATATAATCATTATATCAATTTATCATATTGATGTAATAATGATACAATTATATTGCGAGAGTGAACATTTGCAATCTCGTTTACTAGTCTTTAGCGTGAAAGGGTTACTTTCAGCATGAAAAGACACACTTTTCCAACTTAAGTGTCTAGAACGGTTGGTTTGGCCATTTTTTTATATGGTTAAAAAATCTTAAAGTCAAAAATCGATATCCAGAGATAACAGGACGTAGACACTGGCTAGGGAAAACGAAACTGTAATGTTCTCTTGTAAATGCGTCTTTACTTGGAGGGTGACAAAACACACGATTGATGACCAATGAATATATGGTATATAGATATGACAATATGTTGATAGACTCTAGATGATACATGTAGATGTAAGACGATAGACGATAGACGATTTACTATAAAAAATAGAGAAAGATATTGTAAATAAACTTATCCAAAACACACACTAATTCATCGTAGCAAATATATTACTATTATATTATATTAAAGTATTTGTTAACAATGATGAAATGTATGTGTAATGAGTTCTTTTTGGATTTTGTCAGCTGAATGAACAATAAGATTTTGTAAAGAAAATAAACAAGTTTAATTTGAAAAAAAAATTAATAAACAAAACAAATCATTATTCTCACTCCCCCTTTCACACCACTCTCATTCGAACATAACAAAAAAAAGAATAATAATTCAATTAAACAAAGAACAAATATCTGATACTATCCTACTAAATTCAAGATTAAATCACACTGTATCAGATATAAAATGGAAGTAAACTACAAAATGTTGTTTAGAAGTTATTTCAACCAATAAAACTCTTGTTGAAAAATTTACTCAAAAAAATATTAAAGTTCAATAATTCAAAATACCGTGAATTTACAATTACTTCAAATTTAAGCTCAAAAGCATGTATATGAAAATTAGCCTGTAATAACAGTCGCTTTATAACACTTAAAACCTCTCTGAAAATGAACTCAAGGTCACTATGCACTCGAGACGCTCCTGCCCTCGTCAAATTTCCTGTCCCTCTTGTCGCTATCCTAACCGAAAGCCCCGGACTCGCAGGTCTCTCGCTTCCAGTCTACGACACTGCCCGGATAGAAAGCCACGCCCCACTCAGCATAGAATGCGTCCCCGACCTTGTCAATTGTCCCCACGACCTTCCATAGGAAAATTTCCGTCTAGCACACCAGTCTGTATTTCAGGTAATTGTATCAAACACCCTTACGCACTGAAAAAAACATACTGTGACTAATAAAGTCCCGATAAACATACAAACATACTACCAATTACACTAAGAACTAAATTACCAGCGAAATGTACAAAATAACAACAAAACAACCTTACCGGCTAGGAAAACATGTGCCCGCCTAACAGAATCCAAAATTTCAATGGCTACCCATTTCTCCTTAGTATTAAGCTAACTTGAGATATTCACCATATCTTGAAACAGGAGCTGCAAAACGTGGCACCCGGCTGATGTCGTTACCGGACCCTCTATTAACCACTACACCCAAACCGGTCACTTTAAATACTCGATCTAAAAATAGCACACTCGCCCGACACTCGTCACTCACATACGGTAACCCATTCATAACAAAATTAAAGAGGAACACAAATATAAACACCAGTATATACAATACTGAATCAACTTTATTACATACGCCCCCATTTATTTACCAATGTCCATTGTAAATAAATAACAGATAAAGTTGACAAGACTTATGTCGACCGCGACAAGAGATCTGCCATCTTGTTGTTTGCCCCAGGGATATGCTTAACAGTAAACCTATATTCCTGCAATACCAAACTCCATCGTAAGAGTCTTGGATTCTGTGATTTCATTGTCTTAAGCCACTGTAACGCACGATGGTCTGTCTCTATGATAAATTCTCTCCCATACAGATACTTTTGCAGACGCTGCACCGCCCACACAATTGCGTAGCACTCTTTCTCAACCGTAGCGAAGTTCTGCTCTCTAGGTAGGAGCTTTTTACTGAGATAGACTAACGGATGATACTCACCATTTTTTTCCTGCAATAATAACGCCCCCAGACCTCTGTCACTTGCGTCTGTCTGTAACGTAAATGTTAATGCAAAATCCGGATTCCATAGAACCGGGGCACTAACTAAGTCTGACTTCAATTGTCTAAATGATCTATCATGTTCATCTGTCCACACAATCTTATTCGGGCTTGATTTTCTAGTGAGATCTGACAAACTAGCTGACTTTTCCGAAAAAAATTCTATAAACTTTCTGTAGAAATTTATAGAGCCCAGAAATGATCTTACCTCCTTTTTCTTCGTGGGAACAGGGATATTCAAAATAGCCTGTACTTTGTCTGAGGTTGGTTTTACCTGACCATTTCCGACTAAATGACCTAGAAATTCCAATTCTCTAGCCGCAAACTCACATTTCTTTGGATTTGCTGTAAGACCTGCGTTCTGAATAGATGTAAGAACTGCTTTTACATGACCTACATGACTGTTCCAGTCTTTACTGAAAATGATAATGTCATCAATAAAAGCATCTGAATACTCTTCATGACCCATTAAGATCTTTCTTACCAATCTGTTAAAAGTAGCTGCTGAATTCATCATACCAAATGGCATCACAGTAAACTGATAATGGCCAAATGGTGTGATGAACGCACTCTTTTCCTTTGCTTCATTGTCCAGTAAAATTTGCCAGTATCCTTTAGTGAGATCTAACTTACTAAGATACTTAGCTTCTCCCAATCTGTCAATGATTTCCTCTATCTGCGCATTAGGCTCTGGATCAAATTGAGTTACAGCGTTTAGTCTACGGTAATCTACACAAAACCTAATAGATTGGTCTTTCTTGGGAATGATTACCACAGGTGAGGCATATGGACTTACCGACTGCTCTACTATACCTGCCTCCAACATTACTGATAACTCTCTTTTGACCTCATCCCTCAATGCATGTGGTATCTGATAAGGTTTCTGAAAAACTGGTATTTCACTTGTAGTTACCACACGATGTTTCAACAGACTAGTTCGACCTGGAACATTGGACAAAACAGAACTAAATTGATCCAAGCAATCTTGTAACTCACCTTTTTGTTTCTGCGTCAGCCTTTGAGAAATTGTTACATCGTTAACCGTATCTCTAACATGCAAAAGCGGATTCCCGATCCACTCATCATCATCATCTGAAGAGTCTGCGTGACAGACCGCAGTCATTACTTTCTCATCACTTACAACGTTGTCATCATCCCTCTCTATCCACCGTTTCAACATGTTGATGTGGTACACCTTTCTGACACCGTTATCATACTGAACCCTATAATCGACTGGACTTACTTTCTCTGTAACAGACACTGGTCCCTTCCACTGAGCTAATAACTTCTTTGTACTTGTAGGTAATAAAACCAGTACCTTGTCACCAACTTCAAAAGATCGATGCCTTGCTTTCCGATCGTAGTATCTTTTCTGTTCAATTTTACTTACTTCTTCATTCTCTGACACAATGTCCGCCATCTTTGCCAGCTTTTCCCTGGTTTCAAGAATATAACTCAGTACTGATGGCTGTAATTGACTATCCGCCTCATCTTCCTCCAAACTCTCTCTAAGTATTCCTAGAGGACCTCTCACATACCTTCCGTAAAGTAGTTCAAAAGGAGAAAATCCAGTTGTCTCTTGGGGAACCTCTCTGTATGCGAACAACAAATAAGGTAACAATTTGTCCCACTTACCTGGTTCGTCTTGAGCATAAATCTGAAGCATTCTCTTTAGCGTTCCATTGAACCTTTCAACGAGACCGTTGGCTTGTGGATGGTACGGAGTTGTGTTGAGTTTGCGTATGCTTAACAATTTACAAAGCTCTGTAATTAATGAGGACATAAAGTTGGTACCTTGGTCAGATAGTATCTCTTTTGGAACACCAAGTCTCGTAAAAACTTCCATCATAGCTTCCGCTACAACTTCTGCATCTTGACTTCTGAGGGGTATTGCTTCAGGATACTTAGTGGCGTAATCACACATCACTAAAATGTACTGATTACCTCGTTTCGTTTTTGGCAAAGGTCCAACCATGTCAATCGCCACACGCTGGAATGGATAATCAACTGAAGGAATTTTAACAAGAGGTACCTTACTTACCCTCGACTTTGACGTTCCTTTCTGACATTTTGGGCAAGATTGACAGTATTTTTTTGTATCCTCAAAAATACCTGGCCAAAAGAAATTCCTTAGAATTCTTTCCCTCGTCTTCTTAATCCCCATGTGACCTGCTAAAGGGATATCATGACTCAACGACAATATTTGCTTTCTGAACTTACTTGGTACAATTACTTGCTTTAGAACCTCGTCAGTAACTGTCGTAAATACTCTATACATCATTCTGTTTTCCTTCATGATATAACTTCTACCATTCTCCGTTCCTTCAGATACTTCTTTGTTTCTACACTGTTCCAAACTAGGATCCTTACCTTGTTCCTCTATCCACTCCTTTCTGGAGACTATGTCGTGTACCACAGATCTATCCCCAATACCTTCATCTTTATCTTGTGATACCTTCTTTGCTGAAGCTCTAGTTTCCACTGCCTGACACATTTCATCATCCGGCTTAACAGGTCTTGTAGATCTCTCCACTGGAATATCTACCCTAGTAAAGTTACCAACAATCAAATCAGCAAATGGAGAGTTCATCACCAAAGCAACAACTTTACCTTTCACATAAGGCGTGTCTACCTGTATCCAGACCTCTGGACATCTTTGTGAACTTCCGTTTGCCAGGGTAACATCACTTGTCACCCCTGTCTTGTCATCATCACTAACAAATCTGTCAGATACTAAAATCGCAGTGCACCCGGTATCTCTGAGTACTGATGCACTCTTACCGTTCACTGTACCTGTTTCGATTCTAAGTCCACTCTGACAAATAACTGACTCAATGACAGACTTCTTCTCATCTACTATAACCGGAAGCTCCACTGCCACTCCCTTTCTCGATATAGTAGGAGAATGAATCAAACCTGCTTTATCCTTACCAGTATATCCCTGAGATGGTTGACCTTTATCATTAAAGCCAGGACTAGAATTCTTGGGTACCTGTTTCCGTAGAGGACAGTTGTTCATAAAGTGACCTACTCTACGACACTGAAAACATTTTTTCTCTTCCCTGTTTTGACCGACCATAGGATTGTTATTGCTTTTAACACCATTACCTTGGTTTCTTACCTCTCTCTGCGGCACAGGTCCTTTGTTCATTACCTGGTTACCTTTATGTGCGTTCTGGTAAGCCTCTGCCAATTCTATCATCTCCTCTACAGACTTAGGTTGTCTCTCTTTCAACCATATCTGAAGATCTCTAGAAGAACTATTTGTAAGCTGTTCACGTATCAGAACATCTACCAGATGATCATGATTTTTGTTTACCTTTTCCATCTGACACCAATGGTCAAAATAATTGGTAGCTCGACTACTAAACTCCCTAAAAGTTTCACTTGAAAATTGCTTACACCCTCTGAACTTATCTTTGTACGTGCTAGCTGTAAGATTGTACCGCTTCAGAATAGCATTCTTTATGACATCGTAGTCATTTGCTTCAACTTCTCCTAACCGTGCATATGTATCTAACGCCTTACCTGTCAGTTGTGGTATCAGTCTGAGAGCCCACTCTGCTTTCTGCCACTTGTGAAGAGTTGCTAAACGCTCAAAAGATCTTAAGAAAACATCTATGTCTTCACCTTCAACATATTTTGGTAAGATAAACTTAACCTCGTGTTTCGCTTCTCTCTCTACCATTGCTACTGGATTAGTCTCCCGCTCTCTCATCTCTCTTTCTTGTAGTTCTAACTCTTTCATTCTCACCTCTAACCTTTTCTCTTCCAGATCTTTATCATGCAGACGTTTTCTCTCTTTTTCATCATTCTCCATTTTTATTCTCTGCATTTCTAACTCATCTTTCTCTTTCTCTCGTCTTGCCTGTCGTTCTTCCCGCTCCACTGCACACGCATGTTTCCACATCTCCATACAAGTAGACAAATCTTGACCCTCCTCTACAGCCTTCTTAACCCAACCAGGTAACGACATCGTACAACTCTAGACTACAAAACCAACTGACTATCAAAGACCGAGTTCTCTTTCAGGTGGGACTGAGCTGCAATAAACTTTAATAAGAAATTAAACAATTATTGAACTTTTCTTCAAAAATCAAAAAATGTTTCAATCACAACGGATATGAATTTCTCAATTCAAACAAACATGAAAAATTCAATACAAAAAAAAAAAAAAAATCAGCCTAAATGACAAAATCCCACCGCTGCCACCATATGTAATGAGTTCTTTTTGGATTTTGTCAGCTGAATGAACAATAAGATTTTGTAAAGAAAATAAACAAGTTTAATTTGAAAAAAAAATTAATAAACAAAACAAATCATTATTCTCACTCCCCCTTTCACACCACTCTCATTCGAACATAACAAAAAAAAGAATAATAATTCAATTAAACAAAGAACAAATATCTGATACTATCCTACTAAATTCAAGATTAAATCATACTGTATCAGATATAAAATGGAAGTAAACTACAAAATGTTGTTTAGAAGTTATTTCAACCAATAAAACTCTTGTTGAAAAATTTACTCAAAAAAATATTAAAGTTCAATAATTCAAAATACCGTGAATTTACAATTACTTCAAATTTAAGCTCAAAAGCATGTATATGAAAATTAGCCTGTAATAACAGTCGCTTTATAACACTTAAAACCTCTCTGAAAATGAACTCAAGGTCACTATGCACTCGAGACGCTCCTGCCCTCGTCAAATTTCCTGTCCCTCTTGTCGCTATCCTAACCGAAAGCCCCGGACTCGCAGGTCTCTCGCTTCCAGTCTACGACACTGCCCGGATAGAAAGCCACGCCCCACTCAGCATAGAATGCGTCCCCGACCTTGTCAATTGTCCCCACGACCTTCCATAGGAAAATTTCCGTCTAGCACACCAGTCTGTATTTCAGGTAATTGTATCAAACACCCTTACGCACTGAAAAAAACATACTGTGACTAATAAAGTCCCGATAAACATACAAACATACTACCAATTACACTAAGAACTAAATTACCAGCGAAATGTACAAAATAACAACAAAACAACCTTACCAGCTAGGAAAACATGTGCCCGCCTAACAGAATCCAAAATTTCAATGGCTACCCATTTCTCCTTAGTATTAAGCTAACTTGAGATATTCACCATATCTTGAAACAGGAGCTGCAAAACGTGGCACCCGGCTGATGTCGTTACCGGACCCTCTATTAAAGCTGACATGAATTCATAAATACGCATTATTTCCCTTTTATCTCCGACTACCGCCATATTAGTTGTCGATTTCTATTGTTCTGCTCATCGCTACACACCCCCTATATAAGCTGAGAGCACTATTCATGCTTCACAGCATTGAGGTATTTCATGCACCCGAACACGTTGCCTTTGACGAAAATACGTGTAGAAACGCGTTTTGAAGAAAAATAGAATGACAACCACTGCACTGGCAAGATATATCCAACACACGATGAAACAAGACAGACTGAAATCCAGGCGCAGATACTTATAAAATTCCTCGATAATTGTGGACCGTTTTCCTGTGTATGTTATAACATCGCACATGCGCAAACAACACACTGTGGCAGATCGAGCAATGTCAATGATCGCATGGATTTTAGAAACGGTGGAACGGATGAAAACGATGTTACATTGTCATTTTCTTGGATTTACTATCATTTATCTACTGTGTTCGATGTAGTGCCACCGGGGTTTTACAAAAGGCGCAGAGGTTATTCACTCTGTATGAACGACACACGTGTTCGATGTGAATGCGTAGTGAGGCAGCACTATATGTGCAAAATGATAAAGATATTTAGAAAATCCTTTCACAGAATGAACATATTTTGTTTTTCATTGATTGTTGTTTTCTTTATTCTTTACTACAAACATTTTACTACAATATGGAGTTCATGCATTTAGAAGTCCGTGCAACCTGAATGCCTCGATCGGAAAGCAACCGACCGTAACTTTCTCAACCGATATATATACTCCAGTGGCAGTAGAGGAGCGATCGAAACTAATATGGCGACTAAATGCTTTTATGAATTCATGTCAGCTTTAACCACTACACCCAAACCGGTCACTTTAAATACTCGATCTAAAAATAGCACACTCGCCCGACACTCGTCACTCACATACGGTAACCCATTCATAACAAAATTAAAGAGGAACACAAATATAAACACCAGTATATACAATACTGAATCAACTTTATTACAGTATGACTTTCAGATATATCAGTATCATAATAACCTAATTCAATTAAGCATAGTCAGATGTACATCAAGTAATATAAATCTAAAATGCCCTAGCAAAGTTTGGCGACCGAAAAATGTGAACAAAGATGCATAACTCTAAATAACTACAATGATATTATACATGTGCGTGTACATGTTACAAATGGAGTTACCTTCGGTAACATATCAATAATCCTTTCTTTTACGGAGCATTATTGGAAGGCTAGGAGAACCGGATATACATGTAAAAACCATAAGCAAAGTTAGCATTAAACATCATCAGGTACCTAGAAATGTGATTTAGGGAGTGATCAAATATTTATACCTTGACTTATGAAAACTATTGTATAACAAATGTATATGAAAAGTAAAAACAATTAAGCCCCTTTTAAATGTGAATTTAGCTCCCATTAGTTCATTTTTGTTGTCACGAATTATTTTGCTAATTGAAAAAAATGATATTTTTACTAGAATTGTGAAATTCACGACCCCTGGGTCAAGGGTTCAGGCTCTAGGGTGAGGCCAATATGGCCGTATAGTAAAAATGTAGTAAATCTTAGAAAATCTTCTTTTCTACTCCCATATATATATTTGTTAAAAACTAAATGCCTGGTTATAATGTCCATGAAGATTTCTACCAAAATTGTGAAATTCTTGACCCCTTTCTTTGGGGTTCAGGCTCTAGAGTGGGGTCAATATTGCCATATAGTAAAAATGTTTTAAATCTTAAAGAATCATCTTCTCTTCTTCCACCCATGTGAGCAAAACTGAATACATGGTTATGATGTCCACTAAATCCTCTACCTCAATTATGAAATTCATGGCCCCCTGCTGGGTCAGGGGTTCAGGACATGGGGGAGGTGCAATATAGAACTATAGTGTTAATGCATATAATGTTTAAACAATTTCTTCTCTATTCTCACACATCCGTATAAAAACTGACTTATAATTATGTTAACCAGGAAGTCCTCTACTGAAATTTTAATTATCATGTCCCCTGGAGTATGGGTTTTGAATCTAGGGCAGGGCCAAAATGGAAGTATAGGTGTTAATGCACGTAATGTTAAAAAGTTATCTTCTTTACTCCCACACACCTGAAAGGAAAGCTGAATTCATGATTTTGTAGACTAGATCTTTAAGTTTTTATACATTTTATTATAGGCTTCACAGTTCTTTTTCAAAGATTTTAGGCAGGAAAGTAGTCGTCAATACATATTTATAATTTTTTTTACTCCAGAATGAAACCTAATTAAATGCATATATGAGACTCCTGGACACGTTTGTTCATGGGTCATATGCTACTCAGGTGACCGTTAAGGCCAATTGGCTTTTTGTTTTATATCAAATTCAATTTTTTTTCCTGCTAAAAGGTAACATTTTAAAAATTGATTTTCCATTATATTTGTAAGTTTAAAAAAATAATTTATCCATGTCTAATTATAGCACAGAACTAGTAAAACGAAAACTATAACTGTTTGATTGTCCTAAATCAATTCAGCCTGGTAAAAAAATGTGTATACTTCAAACATCTTTTTATCAGCTTTATTATTATAAATTGCAGGAGAAAATTTTGTATGATATGCCAATATTGTGCAAACATTGCTTTTATTCGTAATTAAAACATATTGAAAATGTCAGATTTTTTTTAAACTTCCAGTTTCCAGTTGTCTGGCTGGATTCATTGGTAGCTTTTGTGAATCAAAGTGTTCCTTTCTATTTTTTGGGCACGGTTGCAATCAACTATGCCTATGCGCAGCGGAAATATGTCTCTATTCAACTGAATGTCAAAGGAAACGTAAATATTACGTATTACACATTTAAGGATGAATAAATAAAAGATACTTACGAACATTTATTCATTTATGGAATAAAGTTTTCTTATTTTTTTCTGAATTCTGTAGTTGTATACACTAAACATTTAACAACGAAATAACTACAAATGACAAATCCTCTACACCAATACCAGTAACGTTGTTTTCGATTCGAGCTCAAAGTAAAGTAATGTGTTCAATGACAGTTCCACACCTATATTCTAACCCTAAATGCTTAATAGAGGTTTTCATTTCTTTAGACACAATTAGCGACGTCTCATACAAATCATACTAATGACAACAACAAAACATTTGATCTCCTACTTGAATTTTTTTTTCCTTTACCACCAAACGACACAAATGTAATCTATACTACTATATCAAAATATAGACTCGAACTTTTGGGCTTTAATACCGATAAATCAAAAGGGTACTGCCTTTTGTTTTATATATTTTAAACATCATTTGTACTTGAAGATTACCAATTTGTTTTTATTTTTTCTCAGTTAAGCTTCGCTAATTAATAATCAGTGAAAATTCCTAAAAAAATCCCGGACATCATCTGGATTTTTTGGATTCTAAAATCTAGCGCATGCACAAAACATTCACGCTAACGGGGTCTGTAGTTTATGTTTCCACAATATCATATTTGCATTAATAAACTGAGAAACGATAATACAAATACGTATAAATTTTCATTGGAAATTTAATTGTTATATATTCTGTTCATATATAGTTATGACTTTTTATGAGAGAAATTATAAAATAACAAATATACATATCTACTTAGTACTTACTGTTAACTTCGTGATGGCAAAAAAAAAATTTGATTTCATGCATAAAATTTACAATATATTTCTTAAGAGAGTAAGGATGTTATATATAGAATGTTGTATCGTTAAAATGATAAAAATACTTATTTATGTCCCACAGATCCGGTTTTACGATAGAATGCGTTCCGTGTATTGTCTCTGTAGCAAAGAAATACTTGTACGTTGTTGAAAAAGTGTTGAATTTTTACATTATATGGATTAAATTTTTAGATGAAAGGTATTTACAGTCAGTCTCAAAATGGTTTACAAAAATTAAATAAACTGTTATTTTCAATGCAACTTCATTAAATTTCTCCAAAATCGTTCTGGGGCGATTCTGCAATTTTTTGTTACATTAGGGGAATATGGGAAGTATTCTAACTGTCCATGGTGAGGACCTTTCCTAAACACAGTTAGATTTATTAGATCTATTCTAACCAAAGAACGTGTAGTGAAATTAATAGCATTGCTTTGATATGTAAATGTCAACTATACGGCTTGTCAGTGTATCTATTTCGTAAATGTCTAATATGCAATGCCAACCCTTGCACGCACGGGTCAAAGTCTAGTATTGATTTAAATTTGATGTATCGTTTGGAATTATTGAAAGCAAATTCGAAATTTATCCTTCGTGTCATATTAAATCTGCAAGCGAAGCCTCGTTTGAATACAAAAAATGCCTCTCAGGACGGGAAAATCAACTTATATTTATTCTTTAATCCGTAATAGAGGAATGAAAGCAAGCATAGTGAGTGGTCCTCTGCATTCTGTTTATTTTGTTTGGGATTTCACACATCCTTCTTTACGAGTTCCAGCGCATCAAAGTGGACAAAAAGCAATATTTACTTGTGTAAGAAAACCCGTTCTATGTTCATTTTAAAAACTTTGCTACAAGCAATTATGATAGTATACTAAAATTCTTAATATTGTGTACTACTCTACATACTTTTTAACTTTTTTAGGACTTGTGTTCATTTTTTGTAAATATGATCTTTTTTTTTAAACTTTACCTGCTGATCTTGTTCCCTAATTTTACATTTCACACAATTTATGTAAATATTTGTCTCAAGAAATTCTACTACATCATGTTTTGTCTGTAATGAATTTTAAGTAAGCATGTAGAATATTAAAACATGTTTTTAGGCCTAAAACATGAAGGATAATTTATACTACTATATCAAAATCATAGACTTGATTTTAAAAAAATAAAAATAGTCATATTTCCAGTATTGTTTCTGTGTTTATCCATGCAAATGTGATATTGTGGAAACATAAACATTAACATAGGCAATGAAATAGTCGATTCCATGCAAAAAATGCCCTACGAACCGGGTTTAACGATAGAATACGTTCCGTGTATTGTCTTTGTAGCAGAGAAAATACGGGAGAAAACTCTAACTCAGTGCATTTAGTATGAAAAATCCCCAGAACCCCGAATGTCAACATGGTGTTTAAATAAAACGTCGGTAAAAAAGTGTTGCAATCTCCATTACATGTATATGGATTAAAATTGTTGATGAAAGGTAAACTAGTATATATTTACAGACTCAAAAAGGTTTGTTATGATTAATTTAACCCATTCTGTGCTACGCCGTTATGCAACAACTTTTTAAATAAAAAACAGAAACAAGATAAAAACAAATACCAGAATTGTATTCACATTCATTGTTTATTTCAACAGTACCTTACAATATGAATGTGTCGATGTTTCTATTTCCTAAATGTCTGATATGCAATGTCAACCCGTGTGCGCACGAGTCAAAGTCTAGTTGTATATTAAAAAAAACATTTTCACTATAAATGAAAACCATGTGTTATGTTCAAAAAGCAATTGTTCTTGTCATTATAAATTAAACACATTTAATATAATGATGCTTATTTTCATTTGCCTGGCGCTGTACTATGTCGAATTAGATAGATTAATAGTGTGTTGTTTGTGTTTGCGTATGATAACGTGTAAGGCGAAATAACTGTTAAAATACACAATGTTACAAAATCGATAACGATTTTGCTTAATGATTTCGCTTTGTTACAAAACTGCACCTTAAATCCCTATTGATGAAACATATAAGGAAATATCTTTACATTTCAGCAAGCTTAAGTAACTGTGATATGAACAATTTTGCTTTTGTAAAATATAACAATATATTACTCAGCAAATAGCTATAGATAAAAGTCTTTATACCCATAAAGGCACTCAATATAAAGGACCCAGTTCTTTTTTATGTGCCAATAAAACATGCGGTTATTTTAAACACATTTTGCTTTATAAATTGTTCAGAAATCGTTAACCATTCTCTAGATATCTGGAAAAAAAGGTTTTAGGGGTCAATCCTTTATCTGTTTATTGATGCTATCGGATTATAAAAATCAGTATAAAATCATGCGCGCTACGATTTTTCAAACGATTTTAAAGTGTATTTATCGGTATAATAACACACATTGCGCAAACTGGGAAAAGGTATGGGATTCGGGAGAGCAAGTAAAAGAGCCTTTCATCTGTAACTTTTTACTTTTCATCAAATTTTAAAAAAGCTGTTCGGTTTATTGTTCCGAGTAAAAAGTACAATTTAACAATAATGCTCCAGTATGTTACTTTTTAATTCCTTTTAGGGGTTTTACAGGCATGCAATGATTATTCATTTCTTTAAAAGCTATGTTTACTCTTAAAAAGTCATCACTCTTTGAAGAATATTCATTCCAATTTTAAAGGGTTTTTATCACGTATAAGAAAATCAATTTAGAGATATTTGTTTATAAATGTACCTGCATATTTTAAATATTGTTGAAAAAATTGCATTTGTAGCCGATTTAGCACTGATGCTTAACATCAAAATCTGAATTTCACGATAAGCATATTTCGAAAGCAATAGTTGTGCGCCATCTTGTGTGACGTCATAGGTGTCAATTAAAAATAAATGAACGTATTGATGATTTAAATAAAAGCTGTTGTCATATTTGGTATGCTTTTATGTATATAAATAAAGTAAAAAATGATAAGTTGAACCTCTCATGGGGCCCCAGTATTAGCCCGGGGTTTACCAATTTTCCAATTTAGAACCTACAATAGTTACGGATGTTTGCATAGTAATCCCACAAACTGATGTACTTTAGTTATTGAGAAGGAGCCTTTCAAACATGTTCCCTATGCATTTCTATTTTAACTTTGAACCACTTCTGAGGACTGAGTTTTTGTCCGAGGGTCGATTTTTATAATTTAAAATTTTAACCATATATACAAGCTTTTGTGTAAATGTTGGCAGTTGTGGTGCACTGTTACTTGAGAAGACGATTTTCAAACCTTTTTCCTTTTTCCTACGTAATTCTGTTTAGACTTTAAACCCCGCTCCAAAAGAAGACGGTTTTTAAAGTGAAGATTCTAAATGGTAAAAATCGTGATCCCCTGACCAAAACTTGGGCCCCAGGCGGAGTTTAAAAAAAGAAATAAGTAGGAAAATTTGAAAAAAGGAGCCCCAGGCGGGATTCAATGTTTAACATATATAGGAAAATGTTTAAAATATCTAATTCTCCAGTACTACAATGCAGCAGTTTGGAAAATTACTATGCATATATCATTGGTTATTGTAGATTCTAAATTGTTAAAATCGTGACCCCCGGACAAATACTGGGGCACTAAGAGAAGCTCAAAGTTTTACATTGATAAACATATACGTAAAACATGTTTAAAAACCATCTTGTCGATAACTACAATGTTACATTTTGTGGGATTACTATGCAAAGATCCTCCAAAAGTAAAAATTCTAAATTTTAAAACGCCGTGACCCCCAGTCTAATACTGGTTCAAAGTAAACATAGAAATATATAGGGAACATGTTTTTAAAATCTTCCTATAAAGAACTACAGTGCTACAGTTTGTGGGATTCTATACAAGTATCCTTGGCTATATAGATTCTAAATTGGTAAAATCGTGACGCCCAAATTAATACTTGGCCCTTAAGAGGGGTTTAAAGTTTAACATATAAGTAAAGAGGAAAATTGTTTAAAAATCTTACTGGCGAGAACTACAATGTTTCAATCTGTATATTATGCATGCGATCTTGGATAATGAAGATTAAATATTATCAAGAAAGTGACCCCTGGAATAATACTGGGGACCCAAGACGGGCTCAACAATTAACGTAGAAGTATAATTATATGGAAAATGTTTAAGCATCTTTTTCTCGAAAACAACTGTAACAATGCTTCATTACTACGTAAGCATCCCAAAATAGTGTAGATTCTAAATCATAAAAGCTGTGACCCTTGATATAATAATGTGGCATTAGAAGGGTTCGAAATTTAACATAGAAATATAGAGGGAAAATGTTTGAGAACAACAGTGCTTCAATTTGTGGTATAACTATGTTTTGAAAATGTAGAATCTAAATTAATAAAGCTGGGACCCCCGGACTAATACTGAGGCCCCAAGAGGGGTTTAAAGTTTAACATAGAAAAACATGGAAGATGTTTTCAAATTTTCATTTCGAGAACTACAATGCTACAGTTTGTGAGATTTCAATGCAAGCACCCTTATATAGTGTAGATTCTAATTTGTTAAAGCCAACCATAAACCACGGAACAATACTGGGGCCAAAGTAAGGAATTCAAAGTTAAAAAAAGAAATAGCATATGCTACGTATGAATGCTATAAGAACCTGTTGTTCATGTGAGTAATGTGGCCCATGGGCCTCTTGTTTACTAGTACATGTACCTGTACACACGTTACAGTTAAAGTTTACACTTCTGAACGATTCAAACGATCGAATACGGGAGAGTTCAGTTTTCACTTGACAGATACTGTAAACTTGATTTTTTTCAGCGATTTATTAGAGATAAACTGCTTCGTACGGACTAATTAGTGTACGTGAACAATAAATTACAAAAGACATTTCACGACTGCTTCGCTGCAAGAAATTTTCGCGCTGGCATCGCTCTTTCAAAACTTGCCAATTTTCTGTCACGCGAATAAAGTTGATTTATTGTAATTAATAGAAGCAGTATTGTGTTTTTAAAAAGACGGACTAACATTTCACCATATTGTACATTTAATTTATACATTGAAAATATTTGGGAATATTTCTGCAGTACTATTAGACTGCTTTCTGTAATATTTAAAAAAAAAAGGACAAGACGCAAAGCCATAATAATATGCTAGTACAATTTGAAGAAACAGATATTTGCTAATCTTTAATGTAATGTTAATTCTGGCAATCGAAGTAACCGATATAAATAAAAGTCCGTTTATCTGTCTGTGAAGTTTTTTATATTTTCGACCTATGGATTTCGTCCACATTTGTCTTTTGGGGTGCATGTAGGTAGGACCACAGTCCACACTTAGAAGTAAATAGAGAATAAAATCTTTAAAAATCGTCTTCTTAAAAACAATTTGGCCAGAAAAGCTGTTACTTGTGTAAAAGCAACCTCAGACCATGTAGATTCAAGTTTGTTAAAATCTTTATTCCCGGTAATAGAGTTGTGTCACATCGGGAGTCGTTTTTTACTTTGGATTGTATTGAGAAAACTGGAGACGAGCAAGCAACGATTAGGTCTTCCGTCGTAGCTGCGTCATACTTGTGACGTTATACAAAATTGAAACTGACCATGGTACAATATTAGATTTATAAACACTGAGTAAAAGAGACAAATGCTTTCGATATACATTGTACGTAAGAGATTGTTTCATGATGAGTTCTTCAATTGTGAAATACAATTGCCTTTGAGCCATATATCTGCAACTTTATTCTATACTCTTAATATATGTATTGTTGTTTGCACGAGCATTTTATTTTGAGAAACTTAATTAATCATCATAATTGACTAAATATAAACAGAAAATGGACAACGATTATATTTACACAGTGGGTTTGCCCGGTATGAAGGTTAGAAGAAAACATTTTACACGCATTTTTTATCGAAAGCAGCAAGCGGCTATGACTGTTCGAAAATACATGTTAAAAGTATTAAAATATTACATATCAAATACTTGTAAAAGAAGTTGAATTATTAGAAAAAACGAGACCATTTAGTGCTTATTGTTAAGCAGACAAGAAAGTAAAATTATGAAAATGACGACAATTAAGTGCTTATAGATAAACAAACAAGAGGATGCGGCACACTCCTTTGGAGTCTCAAACGCGTGTCACGGGTGTCAATGGGGGTTTAATTAGGAGCTGTTAGTTATGAGACGATAACCGCCGAAGACCATATATATCCTTTCAATAGTAACTACCCCATATCAGATTTACAAAATCGCCAGAGAAACAAGACATCATGACAGGTACGTACGACAAAATAGTCTGTTTAACTATTAAAACAAATTATATCCCACACTCAAGTGAACCGTAAATAAATATAAGTACTTTTTTAGTAGCACTAAAAAAAAGACTGTTCATACGAAATGAAAATTAATGAAGCTGCATAATATTAACAACACACACGAGACGAAAATTAATGAAACTGCATTTTATTAACGACATAAATGAATAGATACAGTAATTACCTGCCCCTGTTTATGATTTAAAATGCAAACAAAAGTTTCTTTGGGCCAAGATGTCTTGTACATATTTTTAACTGAAAATTTATGTGGGCCGAGGTGTCTTGTACATGGGCCGAGGTGTCAATAGTTTTGGGCCGACCCGTCTTGGCCGAGGTGTCAACCGCCCTGGGCCCAGGTGTCGTTGGGCCGAGACGTTCGTCTATCAAAGCTACAGACCTGTAGCTAGAGATTGTCAAAGTCTTATTGATTATGTCTATTTATTTTGTCTTAAAGACTCATCTTTTTACATCAATGAAATTTTTCCCCTAAAAAAGAAAGAAATCGGGCAAAATTTTCAATGTTAGCATTTTACAATTGAAGGGTCTAATATTTTTTTGAAGTTTCAAGATAAAACCCTTCATAGCGTCATCCGAAACGTTTAACGTTAAATCAGATTACAAGAAGATATGCGCAATGAACGTAGATTAATTTAACTGCTAACAAACAACCATAAAAAAAGACTGAGAACAACTAATTACTTCTTTTTTAAATCAAAAGAAATTTCAAAAATATCAAAATACTTTTTTTTTCTTTATTCGCGTTAATGTAAACGTTGATCAGCAAGGGGTTCTATGTCGTGCAAGCACCTACTTAATAGATTGTTACATGGGTCTTTGGAGCTTGCTTCTTTCTTTTGGGGGTATTTTGGGGGAGTTGATTTTAATCCACTGTTCTCACTGTCATCCCCTGTACATCCCCTGTGTGCCACTGTACAGAACCCCTGTGTACCCTGTCATCCCCTGTGCGCCCCTGTACACAACCCCTGTGTGCCACTGTAAGCCCCTGTCACCCCCTGTCATCCCCTGTAAGCCACTGTATACCCCTGTGCATGCCCCTGACATCCCCTGTACTGTCTTTTACTGCTCTCTAAGTAAATAAATAGCTTTTAATTAATTCGGATTTTTAAAAATTTATATTTAGCATTCATGTTTTAGACGGTGCATGTTTTTCTTTGCATTTCATAGAGGGCAATATTATTACAAACGTAAATAATTTTGTCTCAACATTGACACAAATTAAGATATACTTGTATACCGATAAACCGCTTATTTTATTACATGCATTTAAACATTTTTATGACCATGTTCTGTAATTTGTATTAAAAAAAAGAAAGAAAGAAAAATAAGTGGAGGAGTGCGTGAAATCTGCAATGTTCTGTGCCATGTATAATAACACAACATGATCAGCACGTGCAGATAACCACACACCGATCGAAATGATGAAATGATATATTTTGAATGTTTTGACCAGTGTAATGATGCATAGAATTAAACAGCCTTTATGAAGTTGATGTAAATCGCTGATAATTGCTGTCAGTATTGTTTTTTTTATAAATCATGAAAGAGAGAGAGAGAGTTGATTTTTTTTCGGAAAGGGGGATTAGACCGGTCCATTGACACTTTTAACTTCTATCAGCTAGTGTGCATTTTCCAGTTGAGTTATCTATATGCATTATTCTATAGAATTGTCCTCATGCATATACACTGTAGAGCAATGATACCGTTAATGAATGATTTAATGCGTGACTGCAGGCAAATGCCGGTAACGGGGTACCATTTAATTATACACACATGTATTATCTTAAACAATGGTCCGGGTTTCGGATCAGAAAAATATCAGGCATTTATTTAAATTTTATTTCATTTGAAAAATGAAAAATATAAAAGAGCAATATACAGTTTTAATTCATATCACTGTGCCAAATAATGTTCTGAATTTAAAGCTCTTCAATCTTTTCATGTTTGAAATTCTCAGGACTGAAAAATTGAAATTTTCAATTTCTTGTTTCTGTACTTGACAGCCTGGGAAAAAAGGTGTGTTTGAACAACATATTGCATTATTGTGTAGCATTATCGAGCATCCAGACCTGAGAACGTGTGTGTATATACAAGTACACGTGTGTCTGTCACCTCATTGTTATTAATCTCGCTACCGTGCACTGCAAATTGTCAAGAAGGGCTGTATACAGTATATAGCTATTATATAATCACTGACCGACCATTCAGATCTGAGGAACTGTGTGTACATATACGTGTACACGTGTGTCTATCATCTCTTGCTACCGTGAACTGCAAATTGTCAAGAAGGGCTGTGTACAGTATCTATTATATAATCACTGACCAAGTGAAATAATGTCAACATCCTCTCCTTTGAAAACTGTAGCTTCAATCAGCTAGTTGTTAATCATGTGTCTTCAAGTATTTTGATCAATTGATCTGGTCTAGTATAAAACATTGATGTATTAAAAATCAATATGACAGCTCTAAGTTAATCTAAATAATTATAGAAATTGGTTATGAAAATTAATTAGGATTGCATGTTTACATATTAGGAAATTAATTCCCGATTAAACTATTAGTAACTTTTCATTAAAAATCAATGCAATCTCTCTCTCTCTCTCTCTCTCTCTCTCTCTCTCTCTCTCTCTCTCTGTATAAACTCCTTAGGCTACATGTAAAGAACACACTAGTTCTGCATTTACATGTATGTTGTGTATGTTCTGACCAGGGCTGCAGAATGATAAAGAATAGGTAATAAAAATTAGGATTGCATTTTTACTAGGAAATTAATTCCAGGGTAAACTATATAATTAATAAATTTAATTCAAAATCAATGCAAACTCTCTCTTTCTCTCTCTCTCTCTCATTCTCTCTCTCTCTCTCTCCCTCTCTCTCTCTCTCTCTCTCTCCAATTAGCCGGTCAGAAACGTATTGAACAAACATAATAAAATAATTTCTATATAAGCTATTGAAGCTTTATTTTGCTATGCACGGGAAATTAATAAAGGTATAACCAAGAACTTGGTTAGAAAAAAGAGGAAAGGTGTACTCTATCGTTACATAGCTGATTATAAATTCTATATTCTGACTGATTTATTGGTTTTAGTTCGCTCCTATATGTTTAGATATATATATACAAAATTAAAAACCATGTGCCGCGCTTGATCTTAGTCTCTAGTGTGTTGTTTATTACCAAGAATCATATGATTCATAGGCTTAAGATATTCATAAGTAAAGTGTACATGTATCTGTAGACAATTAAAAAAAATGAATAATTCACTCTAGGTTGTATTCTTATGTCTTTTTTTCAAACATTAGGGAGTAGCGATGTTCCCGAGCTCCAAAGGACAACATACACTGAGGCTTGAACACCTAATATAAAACATAATTCCCGCCTTCACCTGAGGTTTACCACCCGGTGAATCTCAAATCTTTAGTTGTTAGCATGATTATTAAAGTATCAATAAATTATCAACTAAAACATGTGATTTCTAAAATTACGATAACAGTGTGTCTTGTGATTCGGCGCTGTTGAGTGCAAATATAGCTCAAAATATAACACATGTGATTTCAATATCTGAAATAAGAAAATGATATTTAAAAAAAACAAGTCAAAAGCCGTACAGGGGATGTCAGGGGCATGAACAGGGGTATACAGTGGCTTACAGGGGATGACAGGGGCGTACAGGGGGTGACAGGGGCTTACAGTGGCACACAGGGGATGTGTACAGGGGCGCACAGGGGATGACAGGGTACACAGGGGTTCTGTACAGTGGCACACAGGGGATGTACAGGGGATGACAGTGAGAACACAGGGGGTGACAGGGGAAGACAGGGGATTTTCATGCGGACAGGGGTTTTTAGAGCCAGTAGTGGTACGTTGATAGAATTAATAGTATCTTTAAATATTACACGACATGATTCATATGGCGTTTTCTCGAAATTCATTTCGGAAGAGTCCGAGTATTCATATTATAAAAAATGTGTGTAAATCAAATACATATAAGCAACCACTTGCCATACAAAATAACATTATCGTTGATTCAAAAATAAATAATAATCGATAAAATCAACTCCCGTCAGTACTTCAGTACTTTGATTTTCTATTTAGTATTGTCTACCAATAATGTATACGATTTTTTACACAAAGAGAGTTATCGATACTATGATATCAATGTAAAAAGGACAATCTCTCTCTCTTTCTCTCTCTTTCTGTCTGTGTGTCTCGTAATAAATTCAAAATGCTCAAACATCACAGCCGACACAGTTGCCAGGCAAGACTAAATGTGCATTAACCTTGCGTATAATTACGTGGATTGAAGTTTCAGCATTAATTGAGAAAATATACAAAATGTACCGTTATTATATTCTAATCATGATAAAAGTAAAATTATGAATGTACTGAATCTACAACGATGACATATATCGAAAAGGCAATATGAAGGATGAATGTGTAGTTTGTTTTGGAGGTTTATTTTTGATAATTATATTTATCTGGATCAATTTTGTTTGTTGGATTGTTTTGTTTATTGAAAAGGAAATAAAAAAATGAGTTATTTCCGATCTGCAGTTAAGCTATTTTCTTATTATCATAGGCAAAAAGCATGTTGGAAAAAAGAAATATTGTATCAAGCAGTTATTGTGCGCAGACCATGCATTCCTCTATGGTTTTCACAATTATCAATTGCTACACTTACCTAATAAAGGAGAAATACATTTCCAAAGAGATGATATGAGTAACTTATAGTTAACAGTTAAGTTCGAGTTTGTCTTCTTCCACATGCAAGCACGTGGAGGGGTCATCGCAACAAGATTGCGTACTAGCGTGGTGTAGAGGTTTTTTAAGGAAATGTTAGCTTCAAGTCTGTAGACCTCTGTAAGGAAAATTTCGGATGGTGGTCAATCTGATTTTTTTTTCAGACCTAGAGCTACATATATGCAGCTAAGGTAACTAATAATGCTTCCGATGAAATACTTTAAAGAAAGCTATACTTACTTGTTTTAAAAAAAAATAACACACCTATACTTCGTCTTACATTCGCTATTTGTAGAACAAGCAGAACCAGAATCAGTCCGGCCCTCACCGTATACATTCTTCAAATTCAATAGCCCTAACATTGCATTGTTTTGCACGTACACAAATTGTTTTTTGAAAATTCAACACTTAAACTAATTATTCATATTGCTATTTATATGTACACATATGGATAGTGTACATGCGTGATTTAAAATACCCAAAACAAAAGATGGTAAAGAATTCAGTTAATAAATTGAGTCTACATTATAATGAATTTGTATAAAACGCATTGCAGGTCTAAATGTTTGTTAATGTCTAAATCGAACAATATACAGTTTGTTAATTATTTTCGATTGCTAAGGTTACAGCGTATTTGATAAACATTGAGCAACATTTTTTTCCATGCAGATCTGTTTTTCCACGGAAGATAGTTAGTACATTCATAAATAACAATTTATTTAATTACTTCTTTAATATTCTGAAAGTACTAAATAATTTATTAATTACTGATGAAGGCTCTTTGATATTTTCGTTGTACATTAGATGTTATGCAAATAGTTAAAAAAAAACAAGTAAAGCGGGGCGATTCATAATTAATATAACTTATAACCATAACTTTAAATTAGCGGCTTTGGATTCAAATATTATCATAGTCGAACATTAAGTTCACTATCTTTTTCGGAAATCAGTATTTTGTTATGCTTTAAAAGAAAGTGTCCTAACGGAATCAATCCCGTGTTAGTCTAAATTCCCGCGTACATTTGTCATTTCAGTAATACACAATACGCTTTATATGACGGCCGTGTATTGTAGAAACGTTGAGTTTAATAACCATGCACTGGAACACATCATATTTACTCATACCCCAGTACTGAAATAGTGACAGTAAAACAGTGGGGCGTTAAACATGCATTGTGTAAGTCCAGCTCTAGAAGCACATGCACTGTTGTCTGGGCGACGGCTCTGTTATCGATTGGTTACCTGGGCTGCGTTCAGGATCGTAGATGCTAGCCTAGCCGCAAGGTCGTAAATATCTAGGTCTACTGAACGGACCGCTAGGTTAGCCGCTAGGTCTCAGATTTGAAGTTGGAAATATTCAACTAAAGACTTATTACACTGACACAATTTGTTAATTTCAAGCGGAAATATACATATTAAAATTCATTTCCACTTAAAGGATAAATAGAATAACACTAAATAAATAAATTTCATGTTTGTACAAAGTGGTAACTAAGATGATCATCTTGAATTCTTTCTGTTAGTGCATTACAAGAAGCTATTTCATTACTTCTTAAACATGCACACCCCCACCCACGAAAATGGACCAAACTGACAAAAACTGTTTCTGCAAATACTGATTATAAATTACGAAAACATCAAATTAAATACTACGGAAGGAATTAGGATTACTTTCTTTATAACTTTGCTTCAATAATGCATTAGAAATTGTTATTCCTTTACAAGTAATTGACAAACATTTTTGAAGCCTCCAACTCCCTAATTATAGGGACCAGCCCCTTTTCTGTATATCAAAAAAAAAGTCTCGGTAAGACCCACAAATTTTAAAAAACACCTTTAAATTATTACAAATTATTATCAGGTAAAAAACTAAAACGGAAAATAGGTGAAATTTTTTGCATTTTTTTTCTAACCTTTGTTTCAACACCTATACCACTCCTTTTACTTGCATTTAAATAAAAAATGAAATATGTCTTGCACCAATTCAATCTGTCAGCTTCCAAACCAGCCATCTTTGAGACTCTGCCAGTCATCGTTGAAGATAAGACTATCCGAAAAAAAAGAAGTCGTTAAATTTTACTAGAAGGGGAATAATTCAAAACCGGATGGGGATTTTCATCAAGTAAAAATATGAAACGACATCATCGTGCGTCATGTTATAAGACCTGAAAATATCAAAACAATCGGTGAACAAACACTCGATATATAAAGGATCAAAGTTGGTGTCTAGAAGAAGTATAAATTATTAAAAAAAAATCTGAAAATATTTCAGAATAGAAATAAGGTCTTTAACTCGGAATCGGAAGACCTTAAAAAGAAAAATTTCTTCTTATAACGCATTTGGCCAGAAAAGCTGTTCCTTGTATGGTAGCATCCTCATATAGTAAAAATTCAAATTTGGTACCCTTTTTTGGACAAGAAATAGCGGCTAGTTCATTGCTGATATTAAGGATTTTGAGGGGTATAAAGTCTATTTTCCATGACTCTTTACTGATAAACATTTTGTAATATGTTACAGATGCAAATGACATCATACTATTTTTTTAATGTTACGTAAACAGGGAATTAAAGGGTCAAAATACAAAATCTTTGATCTTTTATGTCTCAAAAGATCTCTTGGAAGAACTAAGCATTATAAATCGTGCATCCATTTGATCAAATACTTTAAACAATTCACAGTGGAATAAGAAGCGCCACAATGAGGTAAATGGGTTAAATATAAAGCAACATGTACCGGCTTAGGTTTTGCTGGTATTTTGCTCGTTAAAAACTATGTGTATATATTTTATTTGTATTTTCATTTTTAGAATGCAGGAGATACTTTGACATGTGGTTTCAAAGTTTCATCCATATCTGTCAAAGACTCTAACTGTCAGCTATTTATTTTCTGCTCTTGGCTTCTAGACGGGATTAATTTGAATTTTAATATCTAAAGACGTCTTTAAAATCTCATCAGCAATGTGTTTCATATAAGATTTTTTTCTACTTATTTTTGGTAAAAGGACTATATATGATAAGGGCCTAAAATGGCCCCCAAAAATAAACATCATCATTTTACTATCATTCTTTGTTTTCTTAGTACAGACATATATGTGATGTGTTTACAAAATATTTATTTTGGTTCAAGTGCCCACAATTTAGAAATACGACATTGTAAAGGCAACCTTTTCCCGCCATTTTTGCATTTTTAGCGTAAAACAGCTTGTTTTCAAGCAGTTTTTCCTTCCGAAAACATAGAGCGCATTCTTGAACAAATAAAATATTTTAATCAGAGATGTATCTAGCCAAGACTAATAAGTGACAAAAAATTTTTCCTTGTTCAGGCATGCGCTCTATAGTTCCCATTCGTAAATAGATAAGAAAAATGTCAATTTTTGGCTGATTTTGATTGAATTATAGAAATGGCGTCACTTCTGACGTCATATACTGCCAGTGAGTGCAAATAAATCAAATAAATAGATGAAAAATATATTTTATATCAACTCTTCTAAAAAATTAGTTATCATTTTATTGTACCCGAAACACTTAAAAAATGGCGAATTATGGGGGCCAAATTTAACTCTTATCATATATAGTTCTTTCAAAAAAATCATCAAATATGTAAATAAAATATGAAAATGAAATAAAGGCCAACACTTTTTGTACAGGCCAAATTTGAGGTCAGGCCAAAATTTTGGGCCAAGCCAAACTTGAGACCAAAAGTCCGCATTCAAAAAAGTGTTTGTTTATTTGTTTTCCAGCTTTTAATTACAAGAGCTGAACACTTTGGTTAAGGTTGAAACAACGCAGTTGAATTCCAAACCTCTCCTCCCATGGTTACACGTTAAGTTTACAAAGTAAAAAACGATGCTACGTGCCTGTACTTACACAACTTTATTGAGCATTTATGTTCTTATTCGTTTCACTCAAACGAACATAAAATATGTATGAAATAAACACAAACATTGAGTACGATGTGAAGCGCTCTGAAAGTGCAGTTTTAATTAATTCCAATATAACAATAATTTCTTTCTTTCAAAACCAAATCTTCCACATCTACAATATAAAATTGCAAATTTTAGACAGTGTATACATTTATATATCATACAATACGAAGCAAAAGGCGGGTGGGTGGGACTTACATGACTGCACGAAAAAGGGCCTTCGAATGGCTTTACTAGTACACAATAACTTTCACAGTTATTCATAGCTAGTGCTATGAATATGAATATTGTCACCTGACTAGGTGACAATAATAACAACCAATAGATGTAAAGAATAAACAAACACTACCACGTGTTTAAGTAACATTAATAAATACATTTATGTTTTTATTCGTTTCACTCAAACGAACATAAAATATTTATGAAATAAACACAAACTCGTGAGTAGGATGTGAAGCGTTTTAATTAATTCGAAGATAAAGAAGAGAAGAAAACTTGCTAAATGCCAAAAAATATCTAAAGACGTCTTTAAAATGTCATCAGCAGTGTGTTTCATATATGATTTTTTTCTACTAATTTTTTGGTAAAATTTACGAAACTTTTCGTTTTTCTGAAAAAACATTCATTTTTTCATTAATTAAGTTTAATCACTTTTTTAACAACCCTGTTTACTGTCCCGAACTCTATGTTGAGCTTTCCTGAATTTTCGAAATTAAATCGATTACAGCTAAAAAAAATTCAATGTAATTATAATTATATTTTTTATTACTTTCAGTTACTCTTTACGTCAATATTTGTGATGCACACGTTTTAAAAAAAATACTTTCCATCCATGGACTAACACCGTGTTGTTTATTTTCATTTAAAATGATTGTATGTTTTCACTTTGAATATAAATATTGGTTCACATGATTTTATATTTAGAAAATCAGTTCACTCAAACTCCCTTAATAATTAAACCTAAATTAATGACAATCGTGTCTTAGAAAGATCAATAGGAGAGAGAGAGAGAGAGAGAGAGAGAGAGAGAATTATGTTTTATGTCTGTGTTGCCAAACAAAGAGTGTCACTAAAATTGATGTGTTCTTCCTTGTCAGTTGAGTAATTCACAATGTAGTTAATGTAGCTTATGTTTAGATGACGGTAATTTTAGCCACAACAAGGAACAATTACAAGATCCAAAAGCAATTGGTTCAAATTTAGAAGCAATGCTCCCTAAAAGCTTCTTTGCACATTGCCAATGTTATTTTAATTTTCAAATTTTAATCAAATTCTGATTTTCAGGAAATCAGTTTCAACAAAACAGTTATAAAGTCTCAAAGTGGAAGGTCAAAATTTCACGTTATTCGTGACCGTTTGAGAAAGAAAAACTTCGTTTACATAATCTATATAGCTTATTATAATTTGATGCATAAATTTGAATAAGATGTTAAAATCATCAAATGTTATCTTAAGATTGAAATGTAAAGTCATAAAATTTCATACATGTATCATATATCAGAAAAATTAGAAAAATTACCTATTAACTATAAAACCAAATAAATTTGAAGAGGTTCAACAATATGTTCAAAAAAGGTACAGTAATGGTCAGATCCTACCTAACAGAAAGTAAGCCCTAGGTTTACTATCGAAGTTTACTCGGGGTCTACTCCGGGTTTACAAGATCAGACCCAGAGTTCATCCCGAGTAAACCCAAAGTAAACCCAGAGTGGGCCCAGAGTGTAAATCCCGATCAGAAGTAGACCCCGGAAAGCAAATAATCCATGATTGTGTATTTAGAATATACAAGGAGTGGAAATTACAGGCGGTAAGATGGTTAGATAACAGACGGGTCTGCCTCACACTTCAGTGAATAAAATGGATCCGAAGAGCAAACCCCGAGTAAACCCAAAGAAAACCCCGAGTAGAGTTTTCATTGCAAATTCCATGCATCAGTTTAAATTGATTTACACGGAATGGAATATTATAAATGAATATTTTATTCAGAAAAACATATTGTGTTTCACTTAAATAGGCCTGGTCACAATTTTGGTCGAAAAAAAATTCCACTTTACATTTTCACAATGTATCAGTTCGGTAATTCTAATAATCAAAAACAACTTTTTTTTATTGATTTACACACAATGGTACAATAAAAATGAATATTTTATCAGAAAAACAAATTCTTTTACTTTGAATTCAGACTTTAATTGCAATCCAATTCACTACTTTTTGATTAATTGAAAAGATCTAATCACGATTTGCGATGAACAGTTTATTTTTGATTTTTTTATGTTTAGATGGTTTACTTGTGTTTGTTGAATGATACATCAACATTTGATTCTTAGACATAATTAAAACCAGGATACAGAGGGAAGAAGTCGTTGCTATGCAAACAAAGCTCGAGTCTTATATTTGTTCACAAATAATGTAAAATAAATGAATTGCCACACTTCTACTTTTCGGCAAACAAGGTAACCCTGTTTAAAGGGGCATGGTCATGATTTTGCTCCAGAAATATATTTCCGATTTTAATGTTTACAATGCTTCAGAAAGGCATTTCAAAAAGGCAACCGAAATTTGAGTGACATCTGTTGAGTTATAAGCGAGTTACAGAGCATGAAATTCTTCGCTATGTAACAGGGCACGAGCCTTGTTTACATGACACAGAATGGTGAGGCTTGTATCTTGCTTATAACTCTACGAATAATTCTCAAATTGTATTTGATCATTAGAAATGCATTTCTAAAGCATTGTAAATAAAAGAACATAAAAATAGAATTTGACCCAAATCGTGACCATGTCCCTTTAATGTGTTCATAAATGATTAATTACATTTACAAAAAGCAACATTTGATTGAAATCTCATAACAACACATATTTAAACAAAAAAGGACTCGAGCTTTGTTTACAATTGAAAACAAAAACAAAACCTCTGTACTCGCTTGTAACTTGGTATTTGACAAAGCATAAAAAACAACTACAAAATCAGGCTCAAACCGTGTCTTAGTCTCTTTTGCAAGGAATCAATATACTGTGGAATCATTAGAGTTCATGGCGGCTCAATTTTCGTGGAATTCGTCGGTACACCTTATCCATGAATTATCAATCTCCACGAATTAATATTTTAGGGTTATAAAGTCTATTTCCTTGGTAGGTATAAGATAAGACACGAAATTACGTCCCCACGAACCTGTAAATTTTAAGCAATCTACGAAAACTGGCATTCACGAATTTGAATAGTTTTACATTATATTTTATCGCTTAAGCGCGGTATTCAATTTGTCTGAACCAGTTGGTAACTTGCAGTATTCATATCTTCTGCACCGCTTGTTCTGTTATGGAACTGAAGATATCCAAAAATAAGCATTCAATGCTTAAAGGGGCATGGCTACGATTTTGGTCAAAAATTGTTTTTTTTCCGATTTTAATGTTAACAATGCTTCAGTAAGGCATTTTTAACAGGCAACCAGAATTTGAGTATCTTTTGTTGAGTTTTAAGCAAGTTACAGAGCTTACGTTCTTTGCTATGTAAGCAAAGCTTTTGTTTACATTTTGAATTCTAAATTTAGACCTAAAATGAATGTGTTAAACGTTAAAATTTATTTACCGGTATGTATGCTTAAAATGAGTAAGAAGATAGACAAATCAGCTTAAAAAGATTTTTTACTGGTATTTTGAACCTATGTAAACAAAAATAGGGCACGAGCCTTGTTTATATAACAAATAATTGTGAGCTTTGTATCTTGCTCATAACTCCACCGCCGACTCTCAAATTTCACTTGATCATTAGAAATACATCCCTTAGGCATTGTAAGTAATAAAAATAGTAATACTGAATTTGACCGAAATCGTGACCATGCCCCTTAAAATGTATAATGATGGTTCGGCCATGGCCTTATGGACCTTCATGAAACAGAAAAATACTTAATATCTTTAAAACGTTTTGAGATCAATACCGGTCAACTATGTGTATTTTTGCTTCTAATGTCATTATGATGCATTTAATGGTGTAAAGTAGCGGTCTTTAAACCACCAACCCCCTCTTTTGAAATAGAAAATGATAATAAATGTTGATAGTTTCCGAAATATAAAAAATAAAGCTTAAAGATTTTTTACAATCCCAACCATTACGTGCATTTTCCTAGAAACAATAAAAATATCACTTTCTGCGTAGTCATGCATTAATAAGGTTCTACCCAATGTCAGTAATTGGCTCGGGATCATTTGTAAATAGAAAGAGCGCATAGCATTTCCCTTACTTTAAAAGTATAATCATAACTGTGAAATATTTCAACATGAGTGTTTGGCAAATATTTCTCCTCTATTTTCTCAAGTTTAGTACTTTGGATGGTTCTTCATTTTATCAACAATTATACTTTTTGGGAATGGACTGTGGAAATAGTATCACAAGTCACATTATTTCAGGGAGCACTAGAATTGTAAAATCTAGGGTAAGTCTCATTATCACCGTGGGAGGATGGTGGCACAGAGTAGATGAGATGTCGACTTTACATCTGACAATATTTATTTAAAAACAAATTAATATGATGAATTTTTAAATCGGTGCAGTATTTAAAGAAAATGAGTCAAATTAAAAGCTTCAGTATGAACAAAACGTTTCTGGAATTTTCCTGTAATATTGGGCGAACATGCAAAGGTAAATCTTTGGTTAATCATTTTATAAAATGTTCTTTGTAGATAGAATGTGCAACTCACTGCTTGACAACTACAGACTGTGGAACCATTTTGTTTGACAATAAGATCGAGTACGGACAGGATGGCTTTTGCAAGTTGGTCACTGAGTCGTCGCCAGTAAGTCCGTACGTATTGGAGAGCAACTCCTCTCTATGCTTCATGAAAAAAGTATCTGTGGAAACAACTCACTCAACACCCACTGAAACAATAAGAACACCGACAACATTTTCAACGACATTTACAAAAACGACACAGTCGCCAACGACACCGACTACAACGACAACAATGACACCAACAACAACTACGACTTCACTGACAATAACGATCTCGGCAACAACCACATCGACAACGATTTTAACTACACTGACACCAACGACAACTACAACGACACCTGCAACAACGACATCGGCAACAGCTACGACTACAATGACAACAACGAAACCGGCAACAAGACACCAACAACATCTACGACTACGCTGACACCAACGACACCGGCAACAACAACGACTACACTGACACCAACGACAACTACAACGACACCGGCAACAACGACACTGAAAACAACTACGACAACACTGTCAGCAACGACACCGGAAACAACGGAACCGACAACAACTACGACAACACTGTCACCAACGACACCGGCAACAACGACACCGACAAGAACTACGACTACACTGACACTAATGACACCAGCAACAACAAAGAAAACAACGACAACATCTATTGGAATGGTATATTACTTTGGATTGTACGCCGTTAAATAGATGATAGATATTTCCGGGCTTTAAACTATTGTCTCTATTTCTACACATGTACAGTTTAGCTTTACTTAAATATCAGGAGCGTTATCTAGTCTATGAGAGCAAAAACAACTAAGTAATGAGAACAAAATCGTCACAATGCATATAGCTAACGCCTTTTCTGCTCTTAAACTTTGTCTTGTAATTGGGGTGCTATGGGATACCTCCATATTGGACATTCTTCTAATTGATATAAACATTAAAATCAGGCATAGTTTTATAAATTATCTTTATAGGAATTTCATTTTTGTTTTAAAAAATATTTTAAATTGCGTTTTAGGAGAATCTGTGACCAGATGGCATATATAAAAAATAATTTTCATGATTGTATTTTGTTTTATGCTAATTATTAATAATCATATAATTTATTAGTCATATGCACTGGCAACTATTACACATTAGTTCAAATGACGATACGACACGAGTACAAAGACAGATAATAGTGAACAGAGTAAGGTCATCGACCGAAAAGGATAAGTGACATAGCTTAGATTCATGGTGTCACCGAAATGACCAGAAAGATTAAAATTCTCAATGATGATTGGTATTTGGACGACAATAAACAGACACAAGTAATTAAGACTCCTACCTGTAATTAACCTTTAAGCAATGAACTTTTAATCAAAGGTCACTTATGAACAATGACCAGTAAAGATATATTGACAATTGTTTATTCTTTATGCTGATTTTGTGCTAATGATTTGATTGAGAGAGATTTATTGCTTTTATACCATTTTAAGATAATCGTGTGCTTAATAAATATCACAAAACACGACCTGCCTTATAGTCTCAAAAGTCTAAAGAACAACAACAGGACTACAGATTGATTGGAAGGGATAAAATCACCAAACTTTGGAAGCAAGAAAAAATGCAAAAGAAAAAAGTACCCGCTCTATTTTTTATATTAATAATAACGTTGTTTTATGATGTTTTTATTCGCCTGCAATTTTTGAGAGACTCCTTAAAAAATAGGGTTCAAATTGATACATCTTAGATATTTTGGCCATCTTCGAATCACAACCTTAAAAATATACAAGGAAATTGGAATTTATTTTTTCTCTTGGATCATTAATATCTATATTTGTACTATGTATATTATGTATGAAATATCATTAGATTTTAAAAATAAAGCTGACCTGTGACTTTCAGTTTACAATATTTACCACCTATAAAGCTGTGTATTTGGTCCCCTAATGAATAAAATTGGTAACCATGGCAACCAAGGTAATAGATATTATTTTGATGGTTGATAATATCAAACCTTATGAGTATCAATCATTGGAAAATGTTTCATAAAAATCTAAGATAGTGTGTGATATGACCCTATAGTAATAGTTTGGTCTTTACAGAGAATTGATGGTAATATTGACAAAGATTTGTTGTATACAAATTGCAATCGACGTTCAGAACATAAAACAAGAATAGTGTAGAGATAGGTTAAAAATTACGTTTATTAATCTTGTATTTCTAGTATTACATTACCATAATGTGAATCATTTGTATATAAACTTTTTTTTTTCTACTAATAGCTTCAAAATAAAAATCGTTGCTTTACAATGACATTCGTTCTAGTTTTTATGCATACCTTTGTCTCAATAAATAAGGAATCATTCTTTTAGTATGATGAGGTGATAATTTCGGTCGGGGGTGATCAAATCCAATAAAGCCCGAAGGGCTTTATGGTAAATTTGATCACGCCCCGGCCGAAATTATCACCTCATAATACTCAAAGACTGATTCCTTATTCCTTACATTTATATAATTTAAAACCATCGTACGATTTAATATTTAAATATAAATAAGCAAACCCTGCCGGCGCCTCAATTTGGCTTAATGAGTTATATAGTATAAAATCGATACATAGTGTTATCACAGGCAAAGACACTGGAAAATGTAAATATATCAGAATGAAAACATATTTGCCTTTATAGAAATTTGACAAAAAGGTCTCCTTTAAGTCACTCGTGAATTTGACAAGTGAATAGAACATACACGAATATTAGTTCTTGGGAAATAAAAAAAAAAATCGTAAATACTTTAAAATCTTTTTACACCAATTTGTAAATATTGAAACGTCGCATTATGTCAGTAACAAATATTTCTAATTGGTAAAGCGATATAAGGAGAACTAACCTGTTTTGTCATTGACCTTAGGATTGTAAGTAAGGATTGCCGAAAAGCCATTTTTAGGTGCAATAGCCCTCTGTCATTAATTTTACCATATATTTTTTGGAATATATTCAAATGAAACAAATTTGAAGAGATGAAGCGCTGCTAGATTTTTCAAAAATTGATAATGTATGTAATCATGATATGAAGAAAACTAGACATAGTGATAATTAGAAAAAGCAAAATTTTTCTATCGCAGCATAATATAAAAAATATTAACTGTATATGAAAAAAATGTATGGTTATACATGTATACATGTACATTGCAAATTTATATTAAAAACATGAAGAAGGGCTGCTTTATCGTTCGGAATAGCATTCTTGTTGTATTGCTTCAATCAGCAAGAGTTATTTCTTTTTATCATAGACTGTTGGAGGTTTACATACAGTGCATGATAAATTGCCACATTCTCAAATTTTTATGAAAAGGTTTTCTGTTTTTAAATTTAGATAAGATAGTAGTAAAAGGATCCATATCTTTTAGAAATGCTGAAAATGTAAAAAAAAAAAAAAAAAAAGAAAAAAAAAAGAGCATTTTGTAACACAAAAAGGGGATAAAATGAATGATCTTCCAATAACTGGTATGACTTCAGTATTATAGTGATATATTGTCTTGAGTAAAATATGATATTTGTTTTAAATTTTGTTGTTCCATATCTTTTTCTCAGAATACAAAACCCTTACTCAATTTTAAACATTTGAAATATCTTAAGTTTCAACCGACGGTAACTAAAGTCTAGAGTTTGCAATTGTCACGTTTTATCCAATTATATTTCATTCACGTTTGTGAACGAGCTGTAAAAAGAGAGAAAAAAAAACCATTTTTGTACCATAATTTTTTGGCTAAAACATCAAACACGTACTGTTTATGTACTAAACTAGTTCATAAAATTTAGTTACTTTTTTAAAAAATCAATCCATGTTGGGGGGGGGGGGGGTTATACATGCAGATAAAGCCTCATTAAACAATTGATCAATATGATTCGCTTCTTACAATTATTTGTATATCTTTTTTTTCTTTTTTCCCCTGCCAAAAGTTAAAAAGTAAAGATTTAGACTATTTATTCTTCTTACCCATTTTCAGCCAAAAAACATTAATTCGTTCTATTATCGCCCTAAGGAAACGATATGAAGGATACAGCCTTATAAATGAAACGTACATAACTTAGATTTTAATTAATATCCTTGATTTAATATTGCGATTTTTAATTGGATTAACAGCAATCGTATCCACAAAATAAAATTGACACAGCGGTATGCAACAGAGCTAGGAAGTTGGACATTTTAAAGGATAAAAACACAAAAGAGCACGCCGTCACACTATCACAACTTACTACAACACAACGTATTACTTTACAAAGCTTCACACAGCATGCTGTCGCGCTAACAAATACAAAATGTACGATTACTGTCTTAGAATATATGCGATATCTGGGGTGGGTTAGTCTGAATTAGGTAACGTTTCCCTTCATTTTTTAAACAATTTTGATATTTAACTTGCCAGGAATACGTCAGAACCAGCGCTTTTGCGAAAACTGGATTTACCGCCATCAACTACAGGGGGCATTCCTGGCTTAATTTTGATAAAATAACCAATCTATCGCGGAAATAACACTGTTCACATTATTTTGATGATTACGCTAAAAAGTACTTGCTTAAAACCCTATATTTTTGGAAGATTTCAAACTTGCACGAAATCAAAACAAATCTCCTCAGTTTGATAAAATATACGTTTTAAAATCTGTTGATGGAATGTTAAAATCTTTAAAAGCGTAATAGTGAATAGTAGCTTCGTCCGTTTATTAATAAGGTGTGAGTAAAACATTACTAATAGCTCCCCAAACGTAAATAGCATTGACAGATTATTTATTTTTTCATTACCAATGAAGGTATGAGTAAATGTTTTTGGTTTCAAAGTTTTCTTTTTTAATAAAACAAATAGTTATATTTAATACATCAATACAATTCCTTAAAAGAAGATTAGAGATTTGCACCACGTTCACTATGCTATGTCGTTAGAGAATTTGCCATAACAATATAACGATGTTGTCATACTTTTAATTGCACTGAAATGTGATCCAATGTGTCCTTTATAATTACAGAAATTTAGATTATTGGAAATCAAAATTTGTACATGTACATGACAAAATTGACATCTACAAATGATTCCCAAAAATATTAACTTTCCTAAAGGACACACTTCATACCTCTGCCACCCACTCACCTTTCCATGCAGTTTACGGAACATTTAGTTGACTTATTGGCAGAGTTTCATCTTTTTACATGTGTAATAGTAAAGTTTAGGGTGGGGGTGATAAACGCAACTAATGGTTATGAGAAAAATAGAGCGAGAATGAGATACAAATACAAACATATAGATAAGTTCATCAAGTACTTGTATTTAACTCCTTTATTTCATAATCCATTTTTTAAGGAAAACGTATCTAAATCTTAATTAGAATTCTTAAGTCATTACCACAGTTCTCTACATTTACGAAGTGAGTCTATGGCTGTATATATCCAAGTGATCGTAGATACGTTAAGCTAGTGTCTATACCTTAGCTATATTGGCGTTAATCTTCATACAGTTAGGACATGACATGGGCTCTTATATACCAGTAATAAAAATACAAAATCAGGACCAAGTATTTGCCCCTATATAACAATCTCTTGTTCCAGTTTTAGTAAAAAAAAAAAAAAAAAACAAAAAAAAAACAAGGCCACATTCAACTCTGGTACTTTTTAAAAATCATAGTTTTCCCGAAGGATGAGATCCCATCCAATTATACACCTGAGCGGCACTTTATATACAATTTGTTGAAATGTTTGCATGTGAGATTAAATTTATCAAAATCCTAACATTTCATGTCATAAAAAGTATGGTCTGTATAATGATTACAAACAAAATTAAACGATGCCCCCTTTAGGCAGTTTTCGGCACTAGATTTGCTTTTGTGTGCCAACATCGTGGGCCGGATTAGGAGAAAGGGTGGAGGTGGGGTTCTGGTCAATTGTCAAGCAATAATACTAGATCGTGTCATTCCTTAAGTGTAAATGTCAAACTCAACACTTCAAAAATGTTCTTTATTCAAGTACAAGGACAATGGCATTGTTGGAAGAAACTCTTACTTCGCTTGTTTGCGTTTATCGTGTTTTGATAGTGTTATGCTATTGCAATGTATTTAGTTCATTTGCTGATTGATAGCGAGCGCAGCTCGCCGGCGCGCAGCGCCGGCGCAAAGCGAGCTCTACCGGCAAGGCGTGTGTGAATAGAAAATTCGGACTAGTTGCACATTCATTCAACGGATTTTTTTGGCGTCAGTAAATCGGACCAGCAATGCCTTGTTTTAATCGTCCCAGTAATTCCCTATAAATATGGTTTCCCATTTCACACTCTCACGAGAACAAGATAAAAGACTATGTACATCATGCATTGTAAATAAAATAATTCCATCACATAAGACTAACAGAGTTGTCGTTCCTTCGAGTGACGTCACAATGGATTTCTTGCACATTGATCCCGCAGAATTTTTCGGAGTCAGTAAATTTCGACCCACAATGCAATTTATCAATGTCGGACGATATCACTTGATTCCTTCTCGCGAGAATCAAAGTAAAACTTTTGAGAAACAGATAAATTGTGTAATTTCAAGAATATCATGCTTTTTAAGTAAACAAAACAGTATATTTCACTTAGGTTTTTTTTCAGGGTTTTTTTTAAAGAGACAGACGACACTTGACCGACGTGAACTTTGACGTCACAAAAAGGGGAAATTACTCTAAGTAGTTATTGTAAATCTGCTAAAATATAAATACCAAAATCTTCTCAAAATCTTGCAAAGCTAACGAATGGGGACATCTTTTATTAAATAGGAAATTAAACAGTTGTAATTTGCTCTCATTTGGATGAATGCTCACATTTATTTTATTCACTATATATTTACAGTAATTTCCAGGAACGTTTTTTAAAAGGGGGCGCGTCAGCATCATTCAAAAAATATTTACAAGCAAAATGAAAAAGAAAATCTCAAAATCAGGGAAATTCTAATCCGGGTAAGGAATGGTGAGTGCGTAGTATGCATTTAGCTCTTTAACTGCTCAACGGTATCTTTGTTTTCACATTTATTACATCCTCCCGGGGGGGGGGGGGTCCAAAACCGTTTTTCTTATATGATCAGCAATTCTTTTTATACGTAAATTACATTTTTTTTAAACGGGGGGGGGGGGGGCTCTATGATAAGTCAATTTTTTATATGTACTAAGTTTAAACAAAAATGTCTGCTACAAGAAAAGAGGAAATAAACTGCAATAAACATTATGTTAAAATCTTTATTATTCAACAACATTGTATCTGAGATAAATTCTATTTAAATAAATAAACAATCTTATAAATTCTGAATAATGAAATTTTACTAGAAAAAATAGGCATGTTTATATTTTATTTTGCATTCGAATTCAGTTACGTTGATACTTTTATTTTTATTGATTTATCATAATTCATTATTTGATCACATACTGCGCTCGCCCCAACGGTCGCACCGTAAAACATATTATATTCTATTTTCTTTTGATGATTTTCAAAACTATGAAAAAGTTATTATCAATAACTGTAGAACTGATATAAGAGGAAACAGCAAAGTATATAGTTGGGTATTTTTCTCACTGTATTTTTTTTTTGGCAAAAACAAACGTTCAGTAGGACCTCTTACTTTCTTAAAAGTTCTCTGTATCGTCAAACAAAAAAAACCTAGCAGGCTCAATCGAGATTCGAAATACGAAAATGTAAACTCGAGAATCAATACCTAAATTACCAATCAAATGATGGATCTGAAAACCTGTACAACAAGACTTACTACATGTAAGACTGAGTGATTTATACATATGAATGTACGGATAACACGGGATGTTCGCATTATATTGTATCCCACCTATTAACCTAGACTATTTAATTTGGAATGTTGTTTCATTAGATGTTTAAGAAAAGAAATAAGTATAAAAGGTTCATCTATATAATGAATGAAATATGATATCTTAATTCTGTCCAGTCAATCAATTAAGATGTTTTACCCTAATTGACAAACGAATATGCAATCATTGCTAAGATGTATTTTCAAAGTAGTTTGATCATTTGATGAAAATAAAATATACAGCGTTTTAGCCCTAGGCATTACACTAATCATTTATAAGTAATTTTTTGCATTACTAAATGATCTTTGAGCTTAGCATGCTGTGCACATATTTAAGCAATAGGATCTCTCTCTCCCCCCCTCTCTCTCTCTCTCTCTCTCTCTCTCTCTCTCTCTCTCTCTCTCTCTCTACTATGAATTGAATTTATAGCCTTGCAGCGTTTAAAAAAAAATTAAACAATAATATCTGCCAATAGCTAATTAACTAGAAAATATTGGGTTTTTTTAAGATCTACCGTTCATTTTTTTGCCTACAGTTCATGACCAAAACGTCTTTCGTTCAGGAGGTTAATTTTGCTGTGCTGCTTATTTAAAGTCTGTCATTTAATGTACGCTTTTGATTTCACGTCTGTCATTCAATCATGTTTCCTTTGATTAAATTGTGTATTTTCTCTCAATCATAATGCATGTCACAAGTATTTCAGGTTTGTGACATGTATTGCCGATGTCAAAAATTCTAGAATTTCACTTTGTGTCTCGTTGAAGGCTATAAAACAATCGTCCCTAAATCGCTGGTGGTAAAGAACTTGATTGGCGAATTTGGATTTTGACATTATATAGTTCATGATTTCATACATTTTTGTATCTGAAACTTCTGGAGATGGTATTGCACCCATACTACATCCTATAATTTGTTTATAATTTTTTTCATTGATCTCAAAGTACTTGTTTTCAAAGACGCATTTTAATAAGAATATAAGATATTCGGTCTCTGGATAAAGAATGTCAATTTGTGGTTTGTTAGCGCTTTTGTATGCTTCACTGACTGTTCTGAGTAATTCGATAAATTCCATGTTGGTATACATACTAGTTACATCATATACAAATAGTACCGCTTCTGCTGTAAGTTTGCGAATCTCGATTTTATTGATAAAATTGGCGGTATCCTTGATATGAGTTGATTGATTTTTGTACTATGGGAATTAGAAAGCAATCGTCATGTACGCCGATTTTCCGTGCTGGTGTATCACACTGTAAAATTATTGGGCGGCCAGGCGGTAGTTGTCTAGTGCTGCATGGGCAGTTTTGAAGGGCGTATTGGACTTCATTTTGTCTATTTAGGGAGCAAGTAGAGGTGGCCGCATTTCCCTTTCCCAAAATGATACGTGCATCGAAGTTTCCTAGCAAACTTGTTAGAGTCGTTAAATATGATTTTTTAATGTTGCTGTTTTGTGGAGTTGAAATAATTTTTAAGCTAGATGAAGTAGATCTTTGATACTTATGAAAATCAAACGTCCCGTCTACTAAACGACTGGTCGATGTATTAAAAGAATGTTACTGGTTTGTCAAAATCCTTTGGAAGATATCAGTTTACAACAACACGTGGCTTCAAACTACGACTCATTTAAAAACGGCTAATAAAAGTTAATAAAAACAGCATAGCTTTGTGTAAACGATCGGATGATCATGAATAAAAACAAAATATTGCAAGTATTATGGTATATTCTTGTATCACATGATCGGTTAACAATACTATAGTAATTTGAGGTTTAACTAACAATGGTAGTTATTACACTTTTCATGTTCTTGATAACGAGGGTTTAGATATTCCAATATCAGAATATTGCGCATCACATTGTCACAGAAACATTATGTTCATCTTGGGTAAATTGTTTCAAGAAGTTTTAATTTGAACATTCTGCTGGTTAGCTATGAAATTATGTGTTAATATGGCCTGCCTCTCGGTTGTAACCTGTGACGTCCAGGTCTACGGAATGGTATTCCGTGTGGTCTTTTGGACTGGTCCCGCGTTTAGAAGTTAGATTGGGTTGCCGTTGCTAGCCTACTTCTAAACTCTTGGATTTCCGTTATATGTTCCTGGTTAAGTTTTGTAATGTTTTCGTCAACGCGACGCTTTTCATTTTCAAAGTCGACGGACTGGCGCCTTACAGTTTGGAAGGTCTGGTTTCTAATTTGGTTACTTTCCATTTCCTTGGCTTTCATTTTGTCCTCCACATAGTCAAGGACTAACTGGGCTGTTTGTCTATTCTGGGATTCTACCAGATCTCGCCAGAATTTTTCAAATTTCTCATTCCCTTTGCCGTCAAAGTTTAGCCCACAGTAGGACCGGGTATGATATCAAGCCAGGAATTTTCCTGTCTGGATGTTGTAACGCACTCATATCCCTCTGGAAGAGTGATTGTCAGATCAAGGTCTGGATTAACGAAAAAAGGGCTTCCTTGTTAGATGGAACAAAATCGTCATCCATTCTGGTTTCATAATTGTTGTCCAGGATATTACTATTTGTAGATGGTTTCATAAGTGGAAATTTGTTGAATTTATGGAACCTATTGGAAGAATGAGAGGCGTTAAATTGGAATACTGTCTTATTTAATTTTCGTACGGAACAAATTTTATGGGTGATGACCACTATAAATTGGGAGATATCTTTGTACTAACGTTCATTTGAATAGCTGAGCGGATGTGGCAGTTGTGAGGGGATGCAAATCGAAATTCTGTGATTTGATCTTTATCACTCAATGTGGTCTGAGGGAAAAGACCCTTATAAATCGCTGATCGCTGTCACTGGTAGCGATACACGGGATGAAGCCGGTGGGACATTGTCCATGATCATAAGTTCTGGAAAAAAAAAGACATCAGTCAACCACACTTGTTGAAAGTTTATCAAGACCCGACACTGTAGTTCATTTGTTTTTGATTTCTATTATATATAAGCTTAATATGCCAAAAACTGTTTATAGAAATATCAAAATAGTGTTTAAATATGTTTTTCAGAGGAACATAAAGATAGCATAATGCACAAACTATCTGAACGTTTGATATGCGTTGAAAATTAGGAAGTTAAAGTAACATGACTCTAACTATTGAGTTTGAAAATTGTTCATTTTCTACTTGAAAACCTTCTGTCACAAAACAATGTCCCTTATTATTCTCTTAAAGTATGTACATTTCTTTAAACCATTTAATTTTAATATAGTTTATTTGGCATTGTTAAATATGAAGATGCAGAATTCTTAGACTAGAAATGACATATAATAGTTACTAAAAACACAGGAAATTTTTTTCTAAATTTGTGCTTTTTCTTAATAAAGGACTATGTGCGGTTTTATGCATTTTTTGCCCCCCAAATTAAAGTTTTATCAAGCGCTTTAAAAATAAGAGTGAAGATAGATAGAATCTTATTAAAAATAAGGGTGCAAAAGGTTTTCACCACAGTGACGTCATAAGGTAGAAATGACGTCATGAATATTGCCTAATTTTGATAAATTGATGTTTTGAAGCAAAATATGGGTGTTTTCCGATGGTTTTTCGACTGGGAAACATTGAACGCAGGCTTGCTCAAGTACCATTTTTACTTGAGCAGACCTGCGCTCTATACTTCCAAATGCAAAATTTAAAACAAAAATGAGAATATTTTCATCCGTTTGCAAATTTGAGGGAATAAGGTCATAAAGTTGACGTCATAGATAGCCAATGAGCAATGGTGGTTAAAATCAAGATTAAAGTGATAGGCGTCCACTGTACACTGATTTATGAAGATTTTATTTTTATACGACACTATTTAAAAATTCGTTAAAATTTGGGGCAGATATTAGACGATACCGCACATAGTCCTTTATTCGGTTTTGTTTGAGGCAATTTAAAAATGATTCTTCGAGGGTTAACTTTTTTCCTCCTAGGGGTTTAAAGGGTGTGAAAATGACTGTTCCTTTGTAAAAAGCTAAATTTACTAGTTATCCCTCTTTGAAGAATGATTGTTAAAATCTTAAGAGTGACATTTACCCTTGGCCTTGACCTTTGACCTTTTTAAATACTATCTTGAGGTGTCAAATAAAAAAAAAACCTAAATGTTTAACATTGTACATGTATTTTTTTCTGTTTAAAAATGCCAATGTCTAGGCAAATAATTTCTGTAGTTATAATATACCAGTAATATTTAAAACCTATAAAATATATGATTGCAACCATGAGAAAAATGTTTAACAGTATATTTTATGATTTTTTATAAATTCAACACATTTTTTGGGGTTAACTCTTTCAGATTTATTGACAAACGCATTTTGTTTTTGTTTAAATTTCTCCTTTTAATTTATATTCAAAGAAATATGCTAGTCCAAATATTGGCTATGTTTTGAAAATAAAGAAATTGAATCCTCAGCGAATATTTCTGCTTCTACAGTAATCGTTTTGGATATTATTTTATGTTCCGTTGTTATTAATTTTGATGTACGTTTATACTTGTTTCTTTCTTTACATCATATCGATTTTCATGAACAGCAGAGTCGAAATAATTCAGATAATCTGATATAGTTTAAAAAGAGGATTCCCAACCTAACAAATTTCAACATTATTTAGCAATGACTTTTGATGCTATTGTGTTAACAATTGTCCAGGTATAAACTTAAAGGTATGTTGCACACACTATGAAGTCACTTATTTCCTAAATCATTATATAATGGATAGCTGAACAATATAAGAGACATGAAAAATATCTGGTTGAACGAGATCCCCTTAATGAAAAACTGATAATTAAAACGCCGTAGCCTACATGTATGCATAGAAATAGTTTTAAAAATGTGTTTTCTCTCTGAAGTTAAGTACAAAAATACCCCTATTTTGGCCGAGATTATTTGCTTAGTTTAAACGCTTCTATGGTAACTCTGATCATTTTTGCTTATGTTCAAGCAATATAATGAGTTCAAAGTTGAAAGACTCCTTCTATATGATGATGTTATGCTTCATATGTCATGTACAGCTTCTTTTTGGTAAAGGGGGGACGATTAAGAAATCTTAGATATAACAATGTATGAAGTTGAGATATTTCAATTATACGGGCATCGTTTCAAAATGTTCAATCATATATTTACTTTCCTTTGTAAATAATTAATCATAGTTACCAGTAGTATTTTGTACGTGAAAACTTGACTTCATTGAATTTGTTCAAACTGTAAAGTCTGTCTGTATCAAAATAAATTAAAATTCAAAAGTCAACATTCATTCGTTTTGTTTTAATCTCAATCGTTCATTATTTTGTAGGGAATCACGCAATCTAAAGAAAACATGTAAAATTGTCAACTTCTGAATTTTTTTTATTCCAAATTGAAGTATCCAAATTTACAGAATTCTTTTATTGCAGTCATTTTACTCATTTGTGATTTGTTTTGATTGATTTACACCGACTAGTTCCTTTTAAAATCAATATTTTATGTAGGAAACACATTTTTGTTTTACTTTAAATTCAGACAATTCCTTCTTTTAATTTTCTATGTCAATTACAGTGGATTTACACGGAATGGCACATTATAAATTAATATTTTAAAAAGAAAAATCATAAATGTACTCGAGGATTCTTTCATTGCAATTACCTGTATCAATCTTAATTGATTTGCAGGGAATAGTGCATTAGAAAATTAATATTTCATACAGAAAAACAAATTCATTTTTGTTGTACTTAAAAATCAGAGATATCTTTTATTGTAATTTAATGCACCAATATTTGTTGATTTAGAATGAATGGTACATTATGATATGAATATTTTATACAGAAAAAAAATAGTTAAGGTATCTCACTCCTCAATGTCCTTTTATCATCATTTTCTTGAAAAGTATATCATTGAAATCTGTAGACAAAACATACTTTGAATAAACAAAGATAATTGGGGGTCAGTGTTCAATCTTCTGAGATTTAATTTGACCTTTTTGCAACTAAAATGCGATTTCAGCTAGATTAGGATTTGTTGTCTGTATTTGTGATTTAGCAGACTTATTTCGTGAAATATTATTTTTAATTATGTCAGAGTGAATAGAGGGATTCCGAAAAACAAACTTTTTTAGTGTGACCTTTTTGCAAAGACATTAGACATATTCTCTATTAGTTACAATTTGATTTTAAATAACAACATTTTGAATATCAGGAATTTCCTATGATTAAACCAGTTTGCTTACATATATATTCGGTATCATTTTGACATGATAAAACATTGGGGTCAGTGATGTCAAATTTTAGATATATGGCTTCAAAGGTAAAATTCTCGCAAAATTTGGGTTAAAAAATTCAGATGTTTACTATATATTTGGATGAATTTATGCTAAATGTCCCGTCTGTCACTCTCTCGAAATTTTTTTTTGTACATGTCACACAAAACCTTTAGAGCATGTCACAAACCTATTAAATGTTAAATATGTGAATAAAGAATAAAGTATAATAAAAAGAAAAGTATATTGAAAATTCATTAAATTGCTCGTTTTCATTTTTGTCTAAAAAAAAACCTTCCGCACGAAAAAATTGTTCCACCAAAACTTGTTTGTTTTTTAAATTCAAATGAGTTGTCTTTATGGATGTTTTGTGATTATGAAAAAATGATCTTTCTGTGATTAATAAATAAGTAAAAATCATATCCATTTCGATATAATGATCATCTGCGAAATGAAATCAAAACATGAAGAACTTTCATTGCAAATCCCTGCACTACTTTTTGATAAATTTGCATGGAATTGTACATTATATGAACAAATCTTTATTACAGAAAAAACCATTGTTTTATTTAAAATTTAGAGAGTCTTTCATTGCAATCACATGCATCAATTTTAATTAATAAAAAGGACCCACACACGATTTAAGATGAGTATTTTATTAGTAATTTTTATCTATTAAACGGTTAACTTGACCCATCAAAATTTGAATGTTAGAAGTCAAGTAACAAGCAAAATACAGAGGAAAAAGTCATTGTAAAGTAAACAAAGCCCGAGTATAATATTTGAAATAATGTAAAGTAAAGAGATAACCATTCTTTGGCAAATTAACTTGTAGCAAACAACATAAATTGGTTCAATTTGTTCATGAATAATCTTATCAACAACAAAACGCAACATAAGATTGAAACTTAATATACCAATACAACACATACATATATATTAACTTTAACAGGGATCGAGCTTTGTTTACAAAACAAAGAATTCCAACCTCTGTAACTCGCTTGTAAATCGGTATTTGACTTTTAAATTTTGACAAACAATTAAAAAAACCATATTGACCATTCCAAATATTAAAAATGCAAAATTCTTTCACTCGGAGCAGAGAGGGTCAAAGGTATGACAATCAATCAATCAAATTTGTAGCATACACAATTTCATGTACATGTATCTCTTTAAATAGAACATTCACTGTAAAGACACTAAATAGCATTTTATTTGATTTTTCGTATGTATTAATTGAATATACATCAATAAAATAAAACAAAAATGTGAAGAATATACTAGGATTGAAATAAAATTGAAGACATAAACATTTTTGTAGAGGTGACGCCAAGCCAAAGGTGAAGCCAAAAATGAGGTCAAGCTTTTATTCTGAGACCAGGCTATGTGGCCAAATTAGGCTTTTTAGTATGCCTATAAAAAATTATCAGTATCATCAGCAATTAGAGTAACAACAGTAAACGTATCAGTAAATAGCAGCAATTATCAGCATTGACGGGTCAAAATTTAATAAATGTCATAATTTGTCAGAACAATCCAAAATATCAGTACTTCTTACGGCGAGTAGTAAATCATGCGTTGCTTCTCAAAGTTAAGTCACATTTTCTTGATAAAAAGAAAAATGTTTTATAGAAATCGGGTTTTTAAAGACAAACATTATGATAACAAGTTTTCAATATAAATATTTCATATAACATTTTAATACACTTTTAAGATGCAGACCTAGTCCCTGAAATATGTTAACTTTTTATTTGTGTTTTAAATGTTCCTATCAAAGTATTAAAAAAACAAATTTAAAAAATTAAATTTTAAAAAGAAATATTTTCAAGCTCATCCATCACATTAAATTTTGTAGAAAAATGAGATACGTCACATTCCGCTCTGCATAATGTCATTAATTCAATATAAACTGGAATCGATTGGAAATACATTGCGCGCATATCATATCCCTTTCTCTTCAAGTAAATTCATGTATGTGAAATATTTCAACATGAGAGTTTGGCATATATTCCTCCTCTATTTTCTCAAGTTTGACGCTTTGGAAGGTTCCTCATTTTATCAACAATTATACTTGTTGGGAATGGAATGTGGAAATAACATCACAAGTCACATTATTTTAGGGAGCACTAGAATTGTCAGATCTAGGGTAAGTCTCAAAATCACTGAGAAGGATAGTATTCAAGAGTAGATGAGATGGAGATTCACAATTATATACTACATTTATTAAGATAACTCCTAATGATGAATATTAACATCGGCACAGTTCAATGCGATTACTGTTGTTACCTTAAAACAAATCCGGTCAAATTTAACTTGGTTTTATGAACGAAAAAAGTTTTTGAATATTGTTCTATCGGCCGAACGTGCAAAAGTAAAACTTGGGTTTATTATTTTTATGAAATATACTTTGTAGATCGAATGTGCAGCTCACTGCTTGATAACTTCAGGCTGTGGAACTATTTTGTTTGAAAAAAAGATCGAGTACGGACGTGGTGGGTTTTGCACGCTAGTCACCGTGTCGACCAGAGTAAGTCCGTACGTTTTGGAAAGCAACTCGTCTGTGTGCTTCATGAAGAAAGTGTCTGTGGAAACATCCACTGAAACAACAATAACAACTACGACTACACCGGCAACAATGGCACCGACAACGACACCGACAGCGATACCAAAAACACCAACACCAGCAACAATAGCACCGACAACAACAACACATGCAACAACGACACCGACAAAAACGACAACAAAAACACCGACAACATCTATTGGGGAGGTTTGTCTACTTTGGATTTTACACCGTAAATTAGCTGATACAGTCATTTCATGCATATCTTTTACAATTTAATGCTATGCTATGGTATGCGATTTTAATGATATGCTATGATATTTGTATGCTATGCTATGAGATCTGTATGCTATGCTATGAGAAATTGAAATGAAGGGCTTAATGATATGGTATGCTATGCTATGCTATAATATGCTATGAGATTTGACAAAAACGCCTCCATACACAGAAGAGTTCCACACATTTCGAATTAAAATAATAAGAAGCCAAAGTTTACCACAAATCTATCATGTAAACATTTATTTTTTTAAATAAAAACATTTAAAACCGAGTTAAAATAATGTTGTATGCTATGCTATGGTATGATATGACGAATGCGATTCTATGAGATTGCATGCTATGGTATGAGATTCCAATGCTATGCTATGATATTTCAATGCTATGCTATGAGATCTCAATGCTATGCTATGACATGTTGTATGTTGTAAAAGATATGCTTGAACTGACTGTATATATTTTCTGGCTTTAAACTATTGTTTCGACTTCTACACAATCATGTATTGTTAAGTTCTATCCAATTAGCATAAGTGTTAGTCTATGGAGCAACAACAGAGTAATGAGAACTTTACATTACAAATCGTCACAGCACAAAAGCGAACGCTTTTCTGCTTGTAAACATTGTCTTGTAATCAAGGTGGTATGGGACACCTCCATACTAGACGTTCTGCCAATTGAAATAAACAATAAAATCAAGCATAGTTTTAATAATGTTTTCTTTCTCAAAAAAGCTACCTCACAGCGTAGTGCAATGGTTTAGAGCGTTAACTACGAATCTGTAAGTCATGAGTTTGAATTACAATGGGGCTTTTATTATTTTTTTCAAAAAAATTTCAAAACATATTTTTGGGTCATATTCAAAATTCTTAACCGGTGAATCTTTTTTTATTATAATGTACTTTTATCTGCAACATTGACAGATGTCTCATAGCACCTTAAACGTTTTTATTACTTTGAAAATAATTTTTATTCAAGTTCAGCTTCTGTATTCGTACTATATCCTTATCACTGCGTGGCACCTCCTGCAATGATGTATGTAAGCCCCGTACATTAAATTCACAATAGCCCGTACGATTCACAATAGCCCGTGCAGTTATGTGCATAAACTACTGAAACTGGTTTCCTAACCAATTTTAAATTATGTATACTTCTGTCCATAGGGGGCAGTTATTCGATGCACCGGAAATAGAAGTCTAACGACAATAAAGCGCTGAGCTATGGCTAAGCGCTTTAAAAATGGGCCATTGTAACAACCACCACAATGACCTTTTCAGATTATATAGGTGCCGTTTGATTTTTGCCAATACATATTTCAAATACTTTATATCATAAACGAATATAGTAAAGAATTATATATTTATTATTTTATTACATTTTTATATATGTAACACATCTAATTAGCGATATATATATTTATGTGTCTATACCCTGTATGAAGCAAAAATTACGGCATGAGAGATTTGAAGTTTTCATCTATTGTAGTGTATAAACGCTAATGCAGACTGAAAATATAAGATTACTTGTCAAATGCCAAGGTCATGTCACAGACCATAAATGAAATCCATGTCTGGACTATTTTCCTCAAAGACCCTTTTTGACCTCTGCTACTCACATCGACTTGGATAAGGATGTGCAATGATCCTAAACTAAATTTCTTCGTAAAAATTTAAATCTAATGGCCCTTTAAGCGAGTCTCCATTTCAAGGATGCCAGGTACATCGCAGAATAATTCAAGCATGCCTTTGCTTTAATTAAGAGAAACCAGCAACCTTGAAGTGTCTAGGTAGAGAGCCAAGCTCATAACCTACTACTAGTATTGTATAAAGTGTAATCTGGACCGTGTGTTTTCTCGAAAAGCAAATATGTACATTGTAGATAATGCTTCACATAAACAGTACATGTGGTTAATGAGTGTGCAGTGACCTTAAACAAAGTTTTCAAATCAAAGGTCCAATTTATATCTTACATCAGTGTAACATACCCTATAATTTATGTTGTATCTTCCTTTGGCCCAATCTGGTTTAGACTTTACCAGAAAAGAAACGGCATTTGCTGTGACTTTGAACTTTTAGTATTTCATCTTTTGATAAAGCAACACTGTCTTGGATGCTTACAATCTCAATGATGGTGAACTTTAGTTTTGAACTCCAAAACCTGAAGTAGATCAATTACTATCGTCGCAAATCACGGCCAATATGTACGATCCTCTAACATATGGCCGTGGTTGAGGTGAGAATTCGAATATCTCAGTTCATTAACGTATATACTAGACAGAATAGTGCAAAACATAGTCAGAGATGCCCTTTGATGCGACCTTCTATTATCCAAAAGCAGTTTACGAAACATACTATAATAATATATCGTTGATACAACAATGGTGGTGCCCAGGGTTCGAAGGTTAATTTCATTGGTTAAAAATGACGTCATGCATTAGGAGTGAATATGCAAGATCTCGACGATTTAAGTGTTCAAACAGCCACGGGTAAGAGAAAGCTATACAGACCTTGGCTTTTGACGATAATCAGTATATGTGTATGGTATGCAAGTTTTTAATCGGTTTGTCTTTTTTAATTGCGACGAAAATTAATCTTTTAGCTTTTGCTGTTAAACCGAAGCTGATAGATTCTTCAGGTTTTGCACACATACTAATAATTAACTCTCAATAAAAGATAATTATACAAATCAGGAACCATGCGCATGTCCGTGAAAAATAAATGTATCACTGCATGGATTTGAATTGCTGCTATCTCAATATTAAAACTTCAAATTTCCAATTGGTACAGAGATATTAGGAGAACCAACCTGTTTGGTCATTGACCTAAGGTACGGTAAAAAGTGAGGATTGCCGGAAAGCTATTTTGCACTCTACGTCAAATAAGTTTGAAATCAAGATTTATAATATTCAATCTTTCATCCCTTTTCAACCATAAACATTAATTCGTTCGATTTTTGTCCATAAGGAAATGATGTGAAGGATACATCCTTGTAAATGGAAAGCACTTTACTCAGATTTTAATTATTATCGTTAATTCGATATTGAGATCTTTAATTGAATAAAAAGCAATCGTATCAACAAATTAAAATTGACACTGCGGTATGCAATGAAGCTAGGGAGTTGGACATTTTAAAGGATTAAAACACAAAAAAGCACGCCGTCACACTAACACAACTTCACACAACACACCGTCCTGCTAACGAAGCTTCACACAGCACGCTGTCGCGCTAACAAATACAAAATACATGGTTACTGTCTAACAATATATGCGATATGCGATTACAACGCCTAATGCTATAAATTATTACATTAACAGTTGACATCTCCAACCGCTTATAGTAAATCGCCGCTTAATGATACAATTCAATCATTTAGCGGCGCAAATGCACAGCAACCTTAGAAGCCAACAACGACACTCTCAACAGTTATTATTTATTATACAAACGTTTTATCATTTAGCGTTGCAGTCGCATCCTTTGGTAGTAATGATAAACAATTGTATAATTGCTCATAGTACTTTTATGAAAAAAATACTTTTTCATATCTCTGAATACGCTTAATATATTTCTGTTTCATTACTTGTGTTTGTATTTTCTACTATCATTAATTAAACTTTTAACATGCATTAAAACAGACAGACGTGCAAAAAGACAGACACACGGGGGGTAAAACAGTTCCCCCTCTCCTCTGGAATGGGGGTATAGTAAATGGGAATATTTTAGCGTTCATTCAATAATCCATCTGAAAATCCACTAGCCCAATACATTATGACAACAAATCTAACTGATTCGGAATCCATGGGGTTTTGAGAAAGTTTCACCAGTCCGACATATTTGTCTCGCATAAAATGATACAGGAATTGCACGTTTAAATACATGATCACTTTCTGTTTTTAAATAAGAGACACAAACGCCTGAACTTCACCAGTAGCGCATCTTAGGATCCGTCGACAGCCTTTTTCGTACTTTTCTTCGTGTTCGGTGGAACTGCGCGAATCCATTTCAATCACCGTCGCCAACGGGGTTTCAAATATGGCATTAAAATCAATCACAGGTTTGTTCGAGGTAAATACGCAACGAATCAAGATAAAAATCAACCTCAAAAACTCGGAAATCATATTGTCTTCTGTTCATCGTAGTCTTTTATAGTTGTCCGCTTTCTGTTTCCTATGCATTGCTGAAGATGTTATGAGGCACAATGTCCATTAAATGTAAATCTTAATCGGGGGTTTTAGGTTCCATGATGCAGCCTGACCCTTTGACCATGCTGACCACAATGAAGGAATTACAGATAGCTAGTGTCATCACGTCATTTTCGGAAAATGATGCAAGATTAGTGACGTCGACATTTGGGCCCTCAATGGGATATTTTTATCCTGCGTTAAAACAAATGCTTAGCGATGTCAAGTTAAAATACTTATGCATCAGAGGAACCATTCAATAGCTAATTCATAGGTTAAAACATATCTTCCATACATAGTTTAACTGTTTTGTGATGTTGTGTAAATTATACCATGTTTTGGGATTAATGACCCAGGGTAACCTCACTTAACTTCGTCTCGTGAGTTTAAACCCGGAGTTGTGAACCAAGCCATGGTATAATTTACACAGCACCACAAAACAGTAAAAAAGTATGGTTTTATTTATTACTTATATCATTAAGCAGCGTTGTATCTTTGACGGTTGTTTCAACGCACTGCTGTGATTTTGTAAATGACCCAAGAAATACGCCATAATTACCGTTTAATGTTTTATTTTATTCACTGAAATTCGTTATTGTGTCGTGTAGTTTATAATTAATGGTGCCTTCTACTGGATCAATTGGAAAATATGACAATGTAAAAATCAATTTTACCGCCAAATGACATCTGATGAACGGATCTTTGAGCAAGTCTTCACCTTCCTTTTGACTGTATCATAATATTAAACGGATTTTGGCTAGATAAAAGGGGATTTTATTTTGACTTGAAATAATAAGAAAAGAGAATTCCAAAAATATACATTTGACTCTATATGCACATACATGTATTGGTTTTCATTACGAATAACGTTCTTGTTTAATCAAATTTAGACCATCATTGATATAATAGACAACTTAAACGACATGTGCAACATGAACACTCAATACGGTAAAGCCATAGTTACTACCAATGGGGTTTATCTCTATGACGACGCCTCATCACTGACCACTGGGGCATGTAGGAATATGACTAATGCAGAGTTGTTCCAAGGATTCACCTCTCTCCCTGATAAGAGCACGTGGAAAGCTCTGCTTACCTACACCAATACTTATATTGACCTATTTACAGGTATATGGTTTTGTTTAACTACAGCAGCTTGCGAAAGGTTAAATAGTTTTCACATGCAACTGAAGCAATGCTTTCACAAATCAAATAACATTAAATGTATTTTAGAATCTATCTATCTATCTATTTATCTATCTATCTATCTCATTATAGTTCTACATCTTTCAGATGCTGATCAAGTGTACCGATGGAATATTAACAATGGAAATCTTGTCCCAGTATCAGAATATCCCAAAACCAAACAGGCTTACATCGCAGATGCCGTTTATTACACCCCTAAAAATATCTTTAGCGCTGCTCACTGGTCGGTTTACACACACATCACCGGCGTTATGACTTTTTACTTCTTTGACGCGTCCACTGGCACAATTTATTACCACCGCAACCAGCAACCTCATGAGGGCAGTTTCCTTATCAGCGACACGACAAACGTGGATAACAACGGGAAGCCATTAAACCTGTGGTACAAACTACCCAGCAACGTTGTGGGCGTTACCGAACAAGACACCTGGTCCAAACGTTTTATCGTCGTCGACGTTAACCTGAATGTTTATTCCTACTTTTTAGAAGACCCCAATAACGTCAACGCTTCTCCACCGGAGTGTTCCCTGCAGGGACAGCTACGGTTGTGATTAGGTTCATATATAGTAACTACTGTACAAATGTACTATATTAAGGGGGCTAGATGGTCGTGGCCATTTTATGACTGTATTGATCTCCATTAGAAGAAGAGCTCTAAATAATACTTTATAGTTTAACAGAATCTGATCATTTCTAATAATGAAAGGTAGATCTCAAGGGTAATTTGTTGACCAACAAGCCTCGTTAAGGTTTTCCTTAAACTTCAATTTCATCCTAAACAAAAAATAATTAGTTTTATGTATAATCTATTAACATTCTTTGATGTTCATTGTATAAATTTGAGTTGGGTGCTAGATCTTCTGAAATTTTGATTTTTTTTATCACTATGAATCAAAACAAATTTTGTTTCTATATGAAACAACATACACAATACCAAACCAGACACCATTAAAATCAGTTGATGTTTGCATAAAACATTTTGACAAGATGAAGGGAAAATCATTACACCAGACTTAAAGGTAATTGTGATATTATTACTGTAACTGCAATATGGTGTTTTGATAAAGTTAACAGCTCATATAAAGGTATACTGCTATATAGATTCATTGTGATCGTTTATTAAGAAAGTTTCCATACGCATAGTCTGATTGACTTATAAATGATTGTTTGATATCTTATGTCCCGTAAAAATCCATTTATTTGCGACTATGGATTCTGAATAGTGAGTGTAATAGTAACTATATAGAACTTTTTTTTTCATGAAAGATGAAAGATGCAACAAAAATTCAATTGGAAATCTATAGCACCATTGTAATATTTTCATCAAGTATCTGCATGTATAGCCTGATTGACTTGATTCTTTACAGTGAGTGTAATAATGACTATATAGAATGTTTGGGTTTTTTGTTTGTTTTGTTGGTTTTTTTTTACAAAAAAAGATAGCTGCATAAAAAATTCATCGAAAATTATACTATTTTAAGCACTTGGTCATTTAGTTTACAATACAGGCAACGCGGATCCCGTATTTTCCGTGCACCCCGCCGTCCAGATTGCAATGCAGTTAAAGATAGTTTAAGGTGTCTCAGGTAAAACTGTAACGTACCGAGCTACTTGTACTGCCAGGGGAAGGGTTCGTGCCTGGTCTTTTCCAGGGTTTTGGGTGTACACTAACAAAGTCTTATAATATAATGATTTTCTATTGATTGTCAAAAATGATTTGTATAGCCTAACCTTACTTAGGTTAATAATCAACAAGTAATTTCAGGGAATCTAGAATATTTACAAACAAAACAAGGGTATAATAAATATATATAATTGACACTGTGTGTGATGTACTGGTGCTGCCTTGTTCAGGTCGGACAGTACACACCCACAGTGACACTCCACTGAGGTCAACCACTCAGCTAAAATGACTGACCGTCCTCAGATTACCGCATATACTGTAGGCTGCCTTATACAGGACGGACAGTATATGTGGTAGCCCTTCAACCACTGTGCACACTGTAGGCTGCCTTATTCAGGACGGACAGTGAGCACAACGGCCTGGACGACAGTCTGATCAGCCACTAGAGAAATGAACAATGGCTAGCCTCTCCGAGGAAAGCCTACCGTGACACACTGACAAGCCAAAAAGACTGCAACCTACAGTACCAAGAGGACAACCTCTCTTTGGCCTATCAAAAACACTTAACACCGTTACGAACGGGCAAGCTCTGTATTGACACATTTACCTTTTATTAAACTTCACTAAATTCTCTCTTCTGCTGATCATCTACTAAGCAGCCGACAGCTGATTCACTGTTGTATTTATACCCTTGTATCACGTGACATAAACAAAGGAACTAAAAGAAAAACCGGTCCTGGCCGAACCTAAAATATCCGGAATTATTACAAAACCACGTACACAATGTACCCCGAGATAGAGTCTTCCAGCAAGTCAACACCGCCGCCGTCTTGAAGATCAATTACAGGTGAACAAAAGTATCGAAATGAAACGCAAGTTATCTCCCTCAACAAAAAATAATTGACAGCTACAAGTATACTTATCACCATGTATATCGTTTCATTAATGGAACCATCTTAAATAATTTATGATAGTTTTTTTTTAATTGTTAAATAGCGTGTGTTTTAAATAAATCAGCAGTGTTATTTCATTTAAAAATTGACGTTGTACATGTAATATTACAAATCATTAAATTGATGTGGCCTATTTAGTAATAAAAAAAACACGCTTGGCGGTCGAATTTATATATTTTTCTTCCTTTTTTTCTTCAATCTCATCAAATTGTGAAGAAGTATTGAAACTATTCTGCATAACATAATTCAAGTACATGAAAATTTCTTGCCGATCTATGTCTGTGGGATCGAGTTTCAACAAAAATTAAGCCAGTTTGCAATCATATTTAAAAAAAAAAACCAGAGTGACATTTACATGCACATGTATTATATTGATTATTTTTGTATTTTGTATGTATTTTAAGTTTTTAATCTACATGTTCATGGGCAAGGTTTTCTGTACAAGTGATAAGTTATCATACATGAAACAGTGCGCTAACCGCTTATCATGTTAGAATATTCGCAAAGCGGTTTATGACAATTTGAGGTCGCAATGATATTTTTAGTTTGACAACAGTGTTAAGATTATAAATCAATTGAAAATCTATAGCATTCATTTGTAAAATTTTGAACACTTGATCATGGAGTTCACATGTTCATCTGTGAAATTATAAAGTCACAAATACCACTGAATTGTTTTTGTCTTGGTGTGAGCGGGGCTTATTTTTATTTTATAAAAAAGACCATTCTTTGTTGAATCTGAGTTGAATCCCTCCTAAGGTAATTTCTTTGAGTACCATTTTTTGAACACTCAGAAGATTTCACCATAATTATAGCGTGACTTCCCCCAGAAGATTGCCTGGTTTCCTGGCAATATACGATATTCACTAAGCAACCCCCCCCCCCCTTTAACGAGATACTGGCATCAACAGTTATTTTTATTCATAAATCCTGTCTTCTGAGGAGAGCATACAACCGTATATCCGGTAAAGTTCGCGATGATCTAATTATTGCTTTTCCGCGATCACTTAACTTGCAAAATATTCAATACGCAGAAATTATATCTGGTATCGTTTGCTATAAGAAATTTTTTTAATAGCACAAATGACTGACGCAAATAAAATAAAGTTTCATATTTCCATATTTTCGCAAATTTTGTGACACGCGAAAAACGACCCGGAGATACAGTACAACACGTATATACATATATAGCCCACATTCTGATACAGGGTTCACAAGCCACGTTTGCTACTTAGATTAATAAAATAGCAAGGCTCTCCCTTCTACATTTAGTTTTGCTTACTGGTCGTTTATTTTCGACATCAAAAATTAATTTTTCAGTACAATATGTAACGCAAACTTTCTCTGTGTTAAATAAATCTTTTTTTCTAATTCAGAAATACTAGTAGTCTTAAGAAAAGATCAACAAACCTTAATTTTAAGTTTGCATAATTTTACAAACGTCCTTTGATTAAATAAAATCTACATTAAGTTATGTTGCATTTTAAATATAAATATTTCACTTTGATATTTAACAGCAAGGATACGTTGATCAAAGTGACCTTTATGATATATATGCGACTTTAGAACATCAAACAGCAAAATTAATCCGTCATAAATGAATGCCATTGAACGCTTATATTTACGAGCACGAGTCGGTTAATGACATTTTATTATTCTGACATATTTTATTTCTTACAGGGTAAATTATCGATATCGAGAAATTCCCATCTGATATTCTTTCTTCCAATAAACATGTATCAGTGATGGTTAAAAGGATAGTACGCAGACAGGTCATTGCTTGCAAGTTTTTGGCGACGCAACTTATTTCAAATTTGATTTTATTTCTTTTTTAGTAAACTGAACATATAAAAAGAAATTAGCGTCTTTGAACTTCTATATACTATGAATGTTTTCAATACAGCTCAAAGTGATATTGGTTAAATATATTTCATGTCGTAAAATATGAACTAAAGTTATACTTGGATTTCAACCTTTGAAAGTCTTGGTAAAATCTTCATTTTTGATTTAACTTTAATATACCAACATATTATTCATTAATTTAGGTGGATCATCATTAATTGCATGTCTTAAAGAACTTTTCTAACCTTGGCCCTGTTCAAAACGTAAAATAAAATATCTATTTAAAATGAACATTCTCCAAATAACAAAATTTGAATTTGACCAAAAAATTGATGATCTGCTTCATTTTATCCTTCTCTAGTTCTGTTTACTATGATTGGCATCTTTTGAATGTTTTATCCCCTATAAATTGTTACACATATTGACAAAACCAAATCACGATCTACCGTGACCCAAACTAAATGTCCGCTAGTCTAAATTGGCATTTTTTTTTTCATTTAAACCTTATTTTAAACACATTTCAATATTGTAAGCAATGTCCTAACTGATAACGTGAATATAATAAGTTACACACGTGTATAGTCCTGATTGTTATCTTATTTTTGCCTCTGTTGAGAATGACTATGCGATGGAGTATTTTTTCAGCTATGCTACACTGAATCGTAGACAAACCAACTGACTGACTTCAGACTGAGATCAGTAAATAACTAGATGGATGAGGGTGTGAGAAGCATGGTGATCTCTTCAGTAGTCGTCTGGAAGTTTTGTTTTGTTTGTTTGGTTTTTTTTTTTTTGGGGGGGGGTCTTTTTTTTTCGCCACCTCATTTCTACAGTTGATATAACTATATACATTTGTGCGCATCCTCATAGTTTAAATTATTTGATTCAAAATAAGTAAATTTATTTCAACTAAGTAAAGGTTTGGTTTTTAGAGATTTTTGTAATTATGAATATTGATGTTGATAAATTTAATTGTAATCTATATTGACATTCGTTGTAAAAAAAAATTATGTTATCAAAATGTTATAAAACAAATAAAGAATAGCCAACTGGAAGCTGAATTCTGTTTCTTCTTTCATACAAATTGGGGCGCGGGCCACTTCTCATGTAGAGAAGGAAATTTTCCAGTAAAACGCCTTGGCCGGGGTACCTGCCTGGTGTGTGTCTGTTGGGAAACGTAAGATCCCGTAAATCAATTTCATGTTATCAAAAAAGATTTAATTATATCTTTTTTATTATTGTTGCCTTCCTCTATCTTCTTACATATTTGCCGTAAACGTGCGTGCCTAAAATTGATAAATGCGTACCAAGTGCTTGTTATTTAAGGTCGACTATAATAGGGAAAAAAAAGATCTTTGGAATGGTCGTATTATCTTTTTTTTAAAAATTAACGTGAATACCAGGGCAATTAGCATCTTGTTTTACTGATATTAGTTTTACCTTATCTGCAAACTTCTCTCTCTCTCTCTCTGTCTGTCCCTCTCTCTGTCTGTCTGTATCTCTCTCTGTCTGTCTGTCTGTCTCTCTCTCTCTCTCTCTCCACATTCAATTTCCCAGCTAATAAAGATTTTGTACTTAGAAAAATCAGAAACGTTATTCAATAGTTCTTACTTTTCTGCATGTTTCAACATTGGTCTTTTACATACGGAGCTTTATGAAAGAGTAAACAATATAGACGATAACTCGTTACAGAGCTCGCGCCCATGATCGAAACATTTTATTATTCATCATATTTCGTACAGATACATGTAACCCTACAATTCAAATTATCAGTTACAGTAACTAATCTTTACAGAAAAGTAAGAACTATTGTACCGTTATCAATGTTAGTCTACAGATAAAAACCTTTTTCAGGAAATTGCATTGATTTTTGCTATACATATGCATTGTTTATTATTAATGTTCACTTTGAATTCAATGTCTCTCGAAAACTAAGTTTCCTTTGTGTAAATTGTTTATTTTTGTCCAAATCATAACTTCCTCCTAATAATTGAAATGTTTTTTAAAACTTAATATATAACGCAGTAAACACATTTCAGGAAATAAAAGTATTGACACATATAAAAAGGGGTATTTCACTAACTATTGTGAGTACTGTAGAAGAGTTAAAAACATTCGTTGAAAACACAATATGAAAACTACATTGTACCTGTCCGTTGTTTACAGTTCAGTTTACATGTGGGCAACTACCGACGTTGGATTACGACCGTGAGATTTTTTCATATTTTCCAAAAAAATTTATAATTCAAATCCATTACTTTGCAGATGTATAAATGTTTGTGTTTATTTAGATACTTCCATTCCATTTATATATGTTGTCATCATATTTTTGAATGACTTTTTAGAATGTAGGGATAGTTTTATGAAAATTAAAAATACTGATATCAACTTATGTTGAATTTCTTACCTGGATGGTCATTTGATTTTTTTTTTTTCTTTTATCGAAATATTTTAAAAAATATTGCACTCGATTATTTTTTCATAACTAAAATACCAAGTTACTGTAGATTTCATGGCTGAATTAATGAATGAATTCTGAAAACTGCATGGATCATTGATATTAAATGTCTTTTATTGTCAGCTTTATTGGTATAGAGACAATGTTATAGTTACAAGAGATGAAAAATATTGTTGTTCCAATGTTATACTGATAAATTTTATACTGAATATGCTAACATGAATTACTACAGTATAATTTTGGAAGGAAGTTTTTCAAATTTTAAAAACTGCTTTCCAGAGGGTACTGCGGCCCGGGATATTTTGGAGTGTTTTGTGAGGATATTTGCCCATATCCTTACTACGGAAAACTCTGCGATTACACGTGTTCTTGCGGTAAAAAATATTGCAGTCATGTGAATGGATGCATACGTGGTAAATATGATTATACAATTATTTTTTTTATTTTGAAATTAGTAAATTTCAATCAAATTGCAAGTAAAAAGTTGTAATGTGGGGCTGTTTTACTAATTGCTTCCTCCTTCAGTCATAGCTCTAAAATTAATTATTTCAGAGAGATGTGTATTAAATGGATTTTTTTTTATTACAGCTTGATAAATTTAAAGCGATGAAAGTATATACAACCAATACATGTTGTACACCTGCTGAGACCCAACTCAAATTTGGGCACAATTCATCTTTAAACATAGAAAAAAGATGGGTAGATAAGACTGCGAAATGCCTATACACGGACGGATAAGCTACTGAAAAATTAAAATATCAAAAAATCTTCTATTTTTCAAAAAAAAACATTCAAATAGTATATATTTAACACATCATTGATTTTTAATCTTCAAATATGTTCAGTACAGTGAATATGTTGAATGATCAAACAGGCGTACACTATCAAAACCTCCAAAAGTGCCTTTTTTAGAACTTCAATGCCTATTCTTTTATAGAGTGGGTCTGTGCTCCTTATTTTTCTATTATTGGAGAACAAAACAAATTATATCATCAAAAACGTGGAGAAATGACCCACTATACATTAAAATATTATTTCCATTCCAACAATAGAACGTTTTGGAAAACATAGTACAAGTCTGTAAATTCCTGGCCAAAGTAACACATAGTATTTAAACAGACAATTTTATTGTGCCTGAAATGGTTCAGTGATTAGAGCACCAGACCTGCGCAAGCCTTATACATAACTAGGATATTCATAATTTGGTTTCGTACCACCAAAATGTAAGGCAATGGTTTTATTTTCTTATTGTTTGTTTAATTTAATAAAAACTGCAAATAGTTAGATATTGTGCTTTTGCAAACTTGTATTACAATATATTTGAATATATTTATTTGGAAAAAAAAATTAATAATTGTATTTAACGACTAAACTGAATGAGCACATGAACTATCTTATTCCCTCCCCCATCTTCGTTGAATAAAACATACAAGTAAGAAAAACAAAGGTACATTTAAAATAGAAAATAACAAGTAATTATATCTATTTCAAACAAAAATGTGACATATAGTACAAAAACTTATAGGTGACCATAGGTGCGGTCTAAAATCGCCCAGCTCAAAACAATTTATATGATTTGATGTTATACACTTTAACGTGTCTAAACCATATTACTGGAGAATTTGAAAGCAATGAATAAATTGCATATTTTTGGTAGTGGAGAAATGGCTTTTAATTTTGGTCGAATTCTTTCGTTTTTACCGTCAGACAAATAACAAGTTTCCAAAGCAAAAACTAAACTTCATAACATGTGCAGTAAAGAAATATGATTGAGATTATTTAAGCTATTGAAGAAACAAACTGCTTAAGTCAGTCATATTTTTATCCTTTGGACATTATAATTGAATGGAGGAAATTTGTGAAAATATGGTATTTTGGGGAAATAAACATAATCATTTCATTTTTTCATTGTAATTGTTAAACACTCTATAGATTTGAGATTTTAAGATTTTTTAACATATAAAATATTAGCTTCCAGTTGTCCATCCGGATTTTTTGGTAGTTTTTGTGAATCAAAGTGTACCTTTCCGTCCTATGGAGTCGGTTGCCAACAAAAATGTCTTTGCACGGAAGCAGTCTGTAACTTTTCAAGCGGATGTCAAAGGAAAAGTAAATAATGCAGTAATATTTAAAAATAAATAGATGAAATCAACTTACAAACACTTTCTTTTAATTGTGAGTACTTCATACATAATTACATATAAATAAAAGTTTCTTATTGATCCTGCAGTTGTAAATCGTCAAACTGTATCTTCCATGAAAAGTTTACCTATCATCGGTGGAACTACAAATGAAAGGTTATTGATACCGAAGTCTAATTCAACGATATGGACTCCAGCACAAAGTGCAGGTAATGTGTTTTTTTAAAGTTTTTGTCTTGATCATGTTGATGTCTCTTATATAATTGTTAAACACATGTATCTATTGACAATCAATTCCATCGATTTATAAAACAATATAAAAAAACAATCAGTCAATGTCATTTGACACACAAGGTAAAAGAAAAGTCAATCTCCGAATATGACATTTGGTAAGCCCCAACAATGTAAATAATACAGTCATTTTTATAAATTGATGTACAATGTATACGACATATACATACCAACATGGATAATACAGACTACTTTAAAGATGAATTAACTTAAGTTTATATTATTTTTTTTTCTTGATTCTGCAGCTGTGAGTAGCCAAACTCTATCTTCCCTGAAAGCTTTTACTATCAACAAAGAAACTACAAATGAAAAATTAATGACACCGATGTCTAATACAAGGATCTGGACTCAAACACAAACTGCAGGTAATGTTTAATGCTTGGTTTCTCTTAATTGGTAGATGGATGAAACTAAGAAGTTTAAATACCCCCCTTATCTATGACTTATTTTAAGAAATAGCATTTTTCGGCTAGCAAAAGAAAGAGAGAAGACGTACAAATCTGTTTTCGACCTCTGTCTACCTCGCTTGCGCTTCCCTAATTGTATATTGAAAGTATGGCAACATTTGGAATATGTTTGTGTCAATAAATTTGAAATTTCGGTTTAAGGGTAAGTGTGACCCTCTTGTTTATTTGAGATTAAAAATGTACATATTTCATTACCTGGCTTGTTTCTGCCCGAAACTGGCCAACACTGTCCTTAACAGATGAAAACAAAAGAAAATAAATATGAGGTTCTACGTGTTGTTACGCACACATGAACAGAACAATGCTCTTTTATCCCTAAGAACAGTTGTAGAACTGCGCCGCTGCAGATTTATTTTGAAGGTTTAAAAATCTTCAAAAAAGTCTGAAAAAGTATGAAAGTTGTTCATTGGTGTCATTTCTACAACCATTTATTGAGAGAAACGTTACATGAATCTGTAAATTTAAGTAGTAAGTTGCCTCAAAATAGTGTTCCTATTTTTATCAGTCGGAATCGGATCTATTTTTAGAATGAGAAAAATCCAGTTTATACCTAGAACTCCTGTATCTATGGAGGATTATTGGCGTTATATTTTCGTAAGAAAATATAATTGTCAGCTCAAAACGTAACAGACATCCTTTTACAAGTTTTAGGATTTTATTCAGTTCTCTAAGCATTAATTTAAATCTTAATTTTTTTTTAGAACTAAGATAGGAGTTCAAAAATGTATTGTCTTTAAAAAAAGAAAGCACCTATATTTTTCATTCAAAATATACTAGTAACTTCAATGTACTCCCATAAACACAAACAAAAATACTTATTGCGAATTATTGTTTTTTTTTTGGACCCATTTCAAGATTAGGGTACCCTCTTTTGAGACAAAATTACAACTTTAAAAAGCAAGTTTATACATTTTTCTCTCTAACTAACCGCTTATCATGCTAGAATATTCGCTAAGCGGTTTTTGGCAATATGAGGTCGCAATGACATTTTCAGCTTGGCATCAGAGGTAAGTTGATAATTCAATTGAAAATTTATGGCATGCATTTGTAAAATTTTAAACACTTAATTATGTAGTTTATATGTTCATCTGTGAAATTATAAAGTCACAAATACCATTGAATTGTTTTTGTCTGTGAGCGAGGCGTATTTTTTTTTTATAAAAAGGCCATTCTTTGTTGAATCTGAATTGACTCCATCCTATGGTACTTTCTTTGATTACCGTTTTGGAACACTTAAAAGAATTTCACTATATTTATAGTGTGACTTCCCCCGGAAGACTGTTTAGTTTCCTGAAAATATACACTATACATTAAGTATCCCCCTTAACGAAATACTAGCATCAATGCGAGTTGTTTTTTTTTTTCATACAATGTCATTTTGTCTTCTGAGGAGAGCATACAACCGTATATCCGGTAATGTTCGCGATGATCTAATTATTGATTTTCCGCGATCCCTTAACTTGCAACATATTCAATACGCAGAAATGATATCTGGTATTGTTTGCTATAAGAAACTTTTTAAATAGCACAAATGACTGACGCAAATAAAAAAAAGTTTCATATTTCCATATTTTCGCACATTTTGTGACACGCGAAAAACGACCCGGAGATACGGTACAACACGTATATACATATACAGCCCACATTCTGATACAAGGTTCACAAGCCATGTTTGCTACTTAGATTAATAAAATAGCAAGGTTCTCCCTTCTACATTTAGTTTGCTTACTGGTCGTTTGTTTTTGAAAACAAAAATTATTTCTTCAGTACAATTTGTAATGTCAACTTTCTCTGTGTTAAATCTTCTTTTCTTTCTAACTCAGAAATACTAGTAGTCTTAAGAAAAGATCAACAAACGTTAATTTTAAGTTTGCATAATTTTACAAACGTCCTTTGATTAAATAAATCTACATTAAGTTATGTTGCATCTAAAATATAAATATTTCACTTTGATATTTAATAGCAAGGATATACGTTGATCAAAGTGACCTTTATGATATGCGACTTTTGAACATCAAACTACGTAATTAGTCCGTCTTAAATGAATGCCATTGAACGCTTATATTTACGAGCACGAGTCGGTTGATGACATTTTAATATTCTGACATATTTTATTTCTAAAAAGGTAAATTATCGATATCGAGAAATTCCCTTCTGCTATACTTTCTTCCAATAAACATGCATCAGTGATGGTAAAAAGGATAGTACGCAGACAGGTCATTGCTTGCAGGTTTTCGGCGACCCAACTGATTTCAAATTTGATTTTTTTTCTTTTTGAGTAAACTGAACATATAAAAAAAAATTTAGCATCTTTGAACTTCGATATACTATGAATGTCTTCAATACAGCTCAAAGTGATATTGGTTAAATATATTTCATGTCGTAAAATATAAAGTTAAGTTATACTTGGATTTCAACCTTTGAAAGTCTTGGTAAAATCTTCATGTTTGGTTTAACTTTAATATACATATTATTCATTAATTTAGGTGGATCATCATTAATTGCATGTATTAAAGAACTTTTCTAACCTTGGCCCTGTTTAAACCGTAAAATGAAATATCTATTTAAAATGAACATTCTCCAAATAACGAAATTTGAATTTGACCAACGAATTGATGATCTGCTTCATTTTATCCTTTTCTAGTTCTGTTACCATGATTGGCATCTTTTGAAAGTTTTATCTCCTATAAAATTGTTATGCATATTGACAAAACCAAATCACGATCTACCGTGACCCAAACTAAATGTCCGCTAGTCTACATGGGCATTTCTTGTTCATTAAAACCTTATTACAAACACATTTCAATATTGTAAGCAATGTCCCGTTCTATTTTTTAACTAATACGTGAATACAATAAATTACACACGTGTATAGTGCTGATTGTTGTCTTATTTTTGCAGTATTGAGAACGACTCTGCGTTGGAGTAATTTTTTTCAGCTATTCTTCACTGAATCGTAGATAAACCAACTGACTGACTTCAGACTGAGATCAGTTACTAGATGAATGAGGGTGTGAGAACCATGGTGATCTGGAAGTCGTCTGGAAGCTTTTTTTTTTTTTGCTTTTTTTTTGGGGGGGGGGGTCTTTTTTTCGCCACCTCATTTATACAGTTGATATAACTAAATACACTTGCGCGCATCCTCATAGTTTTAAATTATTTGATTCAAAGGTTTCAACTAACTAAAGGTTTGGTTTTCAGAGAGATTTTTGCAGTTATGAATATTGATGTTGATAAATTTCATTGTTATTTTATCGATATTCATTGTAAAAAAATCATGTTATCAAAATGTTATAAAGCAAAAATAAAGAGTAGCCAACTGGAAGCTGAATTTCTGTTTCTTCTTTTATACAAATTGGGGCGCGGGCCACTTCTCATGTAGAGAAGGAGATTTTCCAGTAAAACGCCTTGGCCGGGGTACCTGCCTGGTGTGTGTCTGTTGGAAAACGTAAGATCCCGTTAATCAATTTCAAGTTATCAAAGAAGATTTAATTATATCTTTTTTATTATTGTTGCCTTCCTCTATATTCTAACATATATGCCGTAAATGTGCGTGCCTATAATTGATAAATGCGTACCAAGTGCTTGTTATTTAAGATCGACTATAATAGGAAAAAAAGATCTTTGGAAGGGTCGTATTATCTTTAATAAAATCAACGTTAATACCAGGGCAATTAGCATCTTGTTTCACTGATATTAGTTTTACCTTATCTTATCTTCAAACTTGTTTCTCTCTCTCTCTCTCTCTCTCTCTCTCTCTCTCTATCTCTCTGCACATTCAATTTCCCAGCTGATAAAGATTTTGTACTTAGAAAAATCAGAAACGTTGTTCAATAGTTCTTACTTTCCGGCATGTTTCAACATTGGTCTTTTACATTCGGAGCTTTATGAAAGAGTAAACAATATAGACGATAACTCGTTACAGAGCTCGCGCCCATGATCGAAACATGTTATTATTCGTCATATTTCGTACAGATAACCCTACAATTCAAATTTTCAGTTACAGTAACTTATCTTTACAGAAAAGTTAGAACTATTGTACCGTTATCAATGTTAGTCTACAGATAAAAACCTCTTTCAGGAAATTGCATTGAATTTTACTATACATATGCATTGTTTTATATATTAATAAAAGTTACTGAAAACACGTGTGTTTGTTTTGAATTAAGTGGGTGTGTCGATATTACATATCGATTGGCTGTTTACGGGTGTTTACGGGTGAATAGGGTGAATTATTCCGTGCTACGCATGAATTGTACAAATATAAAGTAGAATTCGGGGTTTTTTAAGTTATTCGAAGTTCGATGCCACTATGCACCAGACTATCCCCACCCACCCCTCCCAAATGATTACATTGAATTTCTGTCTGTTTTATGCTTCTACATGATTTTTTCTTCTTTTGTAGAATGAGTATGCTTGTACTTGTTTATGAGAGTAAAGAGACTGAGAGACGTTTACGTTGTACTATATTATACAATACATTATACGATTATTGAAGTCTGTTGCATTCGCGCATGCGAGCTTATCCTATAAATTATGTGTTTGTGTTTTATTTTATAAATAATTTATCTTCGGTTGAACTGGTGAATAAGAACATAATTATTAATATTCACTTTGAATTCAATGTCTCTTGAAAACTAAGTTTCCTTTGTGTAAATTGTTTATTTTTGTCCAAATCATAACTTCCTCCTAATAATTATAATGTTTTTTTAAAACTTAATACATAATGCAGTAAACACATTCCAGGAAATAAAAGTATTGACACATATAAAAAGGGGCATTTCACTAACTATTGTGAGTAATATAGAAGAGTTAAAAACATTCGTAGAAAACACAATATGACATTGTACCTGTCCGTTGTTTACAGTTTAGTTTACATGTGTGCAGCTCCCGACGTTGGATTACGACCGTGAGATTTTTTCATATTTTCCAATTCTTTTTAATAATTCAAATCCATTACTTTGCAGATGTATAAATGTTTGTGTTTATTTAGATACTTCGATTCCATTTATATATGCTGTCATCATATTTTTGACTGAATTTTTATAATGTAGGGATAGTTTTATGAAAAATAAAAATACTGATATCAACTTATGTTGAATTTCTTACTTGGATGGTCATTTGATTTTTTTTATTTCTTATATCGAAATATTTTTAAAAATTATTGCACTCGATTATTTTTTTTTCATAACTAAAATACCAAGTTACTGTAGATTTCATGGCTGAATAAATGAATCAATTCTGGAAACTGCATGGATCACTGATATTAAATGTCTTTTATTGTCAGCTTTATTGGTATAGAGACAATGTTATAGTTACAAGAGATGAAAAATATTCTTGTTCCAATGTTATACTGATAAATTTTATACTGTATATGCTAACATGAATTACTACAGTATAATTTTGGAAGGAAGTTTTTTCAAATTTTAAAAACTGCTTTCCAGAGGGTACTGCGGCCCGGGATATTTTGGATTGTTTTGTGGAGATATTTGCCCATATCCTTACTACGGTAAACTCTGCGCTGACACGTGTTCTTGCGCAAAAAAATATTGCAGTCATGTGAATGGATGCATACGTGGTAAATATGATTATACGATTATTATTTTTTTATTTTGAAATTAGTAAATTTCAATCAAATTGCAAGTAAAAAGTTGTAATGTGGGGCTTTTTTACTAATTGCTTCCTCCTTCAGTCATAGCTCTAAAATTAATTATTTCAGAGAGATGTGTATTAAATAGATTTTTTTTATCACAGCTTGATAAATTTAAAGCGATGAAAGTATATACAACCAATACATGTTATACACCTGTTGAGATTCAACTCAAATTTGGGCACAATTCATCTTTGAAAAACTTAGAAAAAAAATGGGTAGATAAGACTGCGAAATGCCTATACACGGACGGATAAGCTACTGAAAAATTAAAATATCAAAAAAACTTATATTTTTCAAAAAATATTCAAATAGTATATATTTAACACATCATTGATTTTTAATCTTCAGATATGTTCAGTACATTGAATATGTTGAATGATCAAACAGGCGTACACTATCAAAACCTCCAAAAGTGCTTATTTTAGAACTTCAATGCCTGTTCTTTTATAGAGTGGGTCTGTGCTCCTTATTTTTCTATTATTGGAGAACGAAACGAATTATGTCATCAAAAACGTGGGAAATGATCCACTATACATTAAATATATCATTTCCATCCCAACAATTGAACGGTTTGAAAACATAATACAAGTCCGTAAATTCGTGGCCAAAGTAACACATAGTATTTAAACAGCCTATTTTATTGTGCCTGAAATGGTTCAGTGATTAGAGCACCAGACGTGCGCAAGCCTTATACATAACTAGGATTTTCATGATTTGGTTTCGTACCACCAAAATTTAAGGCAATGGTTTTATTTTCTTATTGTTTGTTTAATTTAATAAAAACTGCAAATAGTTAGAAATTGTGCTTTTGCAAACTTGTATTACAATATATTTGAATATATTTATTTGGAAAAAAAAATTAATAATTGTATTTAACGACTAAACTGAATGAGCATATGAACTATCTTATTCCCTCCCCCATCTTCGTTGAATAAAACATGTAAGTAAGAAAAACAAAGGTACATTTAAAATAGAAAATAACAAGTAATTATATCTATTTCAAACAAAAATGTTACATAAAGTACAAAAACTTATAGGTGACCATAGGTGCGGTCTAAAATCGCCCAGCTCAAAACAATTTACATGATTTGATGTTAGGCCTAACAAAAAAATAGCTTTGTTTCCGCTTTCAGGCTGAAAAAAAATTAGGGTCGGTAGGTCGGGTTTTTTCCCATCTGTTCAATTGTGCACATTAAACCATTATTTATCTATTAAACTGGGTAAGATAACAAAAACCCAAGTATTTGTTGTCTGTCTGTGCAAGAAATTACAATATTTACTTTCACCCTGAATCTTACATTTCTCGAGCTCAACTGGAACGACATGTGCTGCCCTTAGTAAATAACATTGTATGTATGATTAGTAAATAACATTGCCTGTATGATTCACTGAATAAAACACTGATGACATTTATATAAGTTCTATAAGCGTTTTTACGACTTAAATTTTGAGGACACGTTAATTTTTTTAATCGGATAAAAACAAAAGTTTAACAAAAACGGATATAAACGAAAATTTACGAAAAAACTCGAAAAAATTTTTGGATCGGCGGGTTTAAGTTAGGGTCGGTCGGGAAAGCGGAAACAAACCTATTTTTTTGTTAGGCCTTATACACTTTTAAAAACGTGTCTATACCATATTACTGGAGAATTTGAAAGCAATGAATGAATTCCATGTTTTTGGTAGTGGAGAAATTGCTTTTAATTTTGGTCGAATTCTTTTGTTTTTACCGTCAGACAAATAACAAGTTTCCAAAGCAAAAACTAAACTTCATAACATGCGAAATAAAGAAATATGATTGGGATTATTTAAGCTAAATAAGTTGTAGTTGAAGAAACAAACTGCTTAAGTCAGTCATATTTTTATCCTTTGGACATTATAATCGAATGAAGGAAATTTGTGAAAAAATGGTATTTTGAGGAAATAAACATAGTCATAAACATTTCATTTTTTCATCATAATTGTTTAACACTCTGTAGATTTATGATTTTAAGATTTTTTTAACATCTAAAATATTAGCTTCCAGTTGTCCATCCGGATTTATTGGTAGTTTTTGTGAATCAAAGTGCATCTTTCCGTCCTATGGAGTCGGTTGCCAACAAAAATGTCTTTGCACGGAAGCAGTCTGTAACTTTTCAACCGGATGTCAAAGGAAGAGTAAATAATGCAGTAATATTTAAAAATAAATAGATGAAATCAACTTACATGTACAAACACTTTCTTTTAATTGTGAGTACTTCATACATAATAACATATAAATAAAAGTTTTTTATTGATCCTGCAGTTGTAAATAGTCAAACTGTATCTTTCCTGAAAACTTTAACTATCATCGAAGGAACTACAAATGAAAGGTTATTGATACCGAAGTCTAATACAACGATATGGACTCCAGCACAAAGTGCAGGTAATGTGGTTTTTTAAGTTTTGGTCTTGATGTCTCTTATATAATTGTTAAACGCATGTATCTATTAACAATCAATTCTATAGATTTATAAAACAATATTAAAAAAAAACAATCAGTCGATGTCATTTGACACACAAGGTAAAAGAAAAGTCAATCTCCGAATATGACATTTGGTAAGCCCCAACAATGTAAAAAATACAGTCATTTTTATAAATCGATGTACAATGTACGATATATGTACCAACATGGATAATAGTGACTACTTTAAAGATGTATTAACTTTCTATTATTTTTTCTTGATTCTGCAGTTGTGAATAGCCAAACTCTATCTTCCCTGAAAGCTTTTACTATCAACAAAGAAACTACAAATGAAAAATTAATGACACCGATGTCTAATACAACGATTTGGACTCAGGCACAAACTGCAGGTAATGTTTAATGTTTAGTTTTTCTTAATTGGCAGACGGATGAAACTAGCAGTTTAAGTACCCCCCCCCCCTCCCCAAATTTGATCCCCCCCCCCCATTTTAAAAGATCTGAGGCAGATACTCACATTCGTCGTATGAAAACATGTTTCATTTGCATTCACTTTTATGACCTTTTTTAAATTCAAATCACTTATCTTATGAAATACCATTTTCGACTAACAAACGAAAAGAGAGAAGACGTACAAATCTTTCCTCAATCTCTGTCTACCTCGCTTGCGCTTCCTTTATTGAATATTGAAAGTATGACAACATATGGAATATGTTCATATCATTGAATTTGATAGTTAAGATACACATATTTGAAATGAGGTGGGCGGCCAACTTGTTTATTTCAGAATAAAAATGTACACATTTCTTTAATTGGCTTGTTTCTGTCCGGAACTGGCCAAAACTGTCTTTAAAAGATGAAAAGGAAATAAATATGAGGTTCTACATGTGAAAAGTACGCACACATGAACAGAACAATAATTTGTATCACTTAGAACAGCAGTTGAACTGTGCCGCTTCAGATTTATTTTGAAAGTTTAAAAATCTTCAATAAATCTGAAAAAGTATGAAATTGGTGTCATCTCTATAACCATTTATTGAGAGAAAGGTTAAATGAATCTTGCACATTTTTGTAGTAACTTTGTCTCAAAATAGGGTATCCCATTTTTATCAGTCGGCATAGGATCTATTTTAAAAACGAGAAAAATCCAGTTTGTACTTAGAACTACTGTGTTTATGGAGGAACATTGGCGTTATATTTTCGTAGGAAAAAAATAATTGTCAATTCAAAACGTCTTAAATTGGACACACATCTCTATACCAGTTCTGGGGGGTTTTCAGTTCTCTAAGCATAAAACTAAATCTAATCTCAATTAGATTACATTTAGAATTAAGGTAGCGGTTCAAAAACTATTTTTGTCTTAAATAAAAATAATATATAGTTTTAACAGTTTTAGTCAATTGGGCAAAATCAAGCCAGATCAAGCAATGTTCACATTTGTACAAGATAGCTGCACATCCCCTTTAATCATACACGTCTCGGTAAATCTTGTTTGACTGCATCAGTTCTCTCTCTCTCTCTCTCTCTCTCTCTCTCTCTCTCTCTCTCTCTCTCTCTCTCTCTCTCTCTCTCTCTCTTGTGTTGTAAAACTAACGTAATATTTCAGGAACTGGCATAAATACGACACAAATCTCAAATTTCACTCACATAATTACCATAAAAGGAATACTATTACAATTTTTTTCTTATCCAACCGTTTTGTTTTTCCATTTCACATCCGTTTCGAGAATTGTATATTAACTCTACCTGCACATGTTATGCCATTATGTAGAGCTTGAGATAATATTCTAGTAAGGCAAATTTACGAAAAATGAATTTGGGAGTTTAAGAATGTGAAAAAACCCACTGTCCGGAACGAAGTTTTGTTTTTTTACATTTCAGACCACTATCTATTCATAGTATTGTCGTATACAAATTTTTGAATAATAAGAAATTCAAAAATTGAGAACACGATTGTCGCGTATTCAATTTTTGAATTCTTTATGATTCAAAAATGTGAGATAGGGCTCAATTTGTTTGAAAGTATTTGGTATTGTTCACTGTCATCAAACACTTTTTCAAAAAAATTCACAGGATCCAATGAATCTGTTTTGCGTTTTCCTCTCTATATAATCATTATGCTCGGGTTATGTAATATCTATTTCTGGTGTTACATGTTCAACTCCTGGGAATGGTGTTGTTTTTTGTAATCTGAAACAGTGTTGGGCCTTAACTGCAAAAATTTATTTTGAATTCGAGTATTTAAACATTAATAACATAATTGAGTGATTTATATGTGTTTCTGTAAAGTACCTGATGCCGATTCTTGGCTGTCGTTCTTCCTTTTCTTTATAAACGATGTAAGCTTTGTTTGTTTTTTCTCTTGACCAGAGTTTCTTTTAATCCATAATTTCCACGCAAAAAAAAAACAACTCTAAGATTTTATTGGATCAAGAGCCCGAGATTTTGATCCTGATCACATTGAAATGAAAGTATATCATCAACTTTTTTATTTATTAGATTTGTTTAATTCTTAAATTTACAAAAGAAAGAATTTCTACTATGTGGGAGGGAAAATCCCATTGATGGTCAAACAAATTCTAGTGAGGCAGTTGCCTCATTGCCACAATGTAAGCTACGCCCCCTAGACACAAGCCATTAATTCAGTTTAAATTTCATATGGCAGTTGAACTTGTTGTATTAAACATTTTATTGTTTCTTTGCTGTTATAAAGAAACTAGAAGGGATGCCTCCTTGGAATGCAAGACAATGCATCTCAACATTAAACAGAGAGGAACAGGAAAATCATCTGGTCTGTTTTCTTTAAGCGAAAACAGAGGAATAAAAGCGAGCCTTGGGGTCCTTTGCATCCTATTTATTTGGCTTGTGATCGCACATATATTTCTTTTCATTGTTCAGCGCATCAAAGTGAATAGCAATCCAATACCAGTATAAACACTATTTTGATGCCATGCGTGTATTTACATTTTTTGTACTTAGTATGCCCCTTTTCCAAACCAATTTCTTATATTCATGGATTGTTTAACATCAATAGCTGCTGATATGAAATGTAGATTAGATATTTCCAAGTGCAGCAGAATATGCGCTATTTTATTATTGGAGAGGGTTGGGGTATGGGTTTTTTTTAAAAGGGGTGGGGGTGGGGTTTGCAATTTTATCAAATTAGAGAAGTCAACAGTGTTCAGTTCTGCATTTAATTTTTGTACGTTGATATAAAACTGAAATAAACTTCTGTTAAAACAATGTTACACAATTGTTTGTGCTTTTTGTCTTGTATTTCCGCTTTAATTTGTAAAAAGGCTTTAATGGACAGCTTTTAGGGAATTGATTGCAATCGACGGCGTTAATGATTCTATTTTAAAAGTCAACATGCTCATCACCGAAATACTAGAAGGAATATATTGTTGTTTTTTTTACTCTGTAGCTGTAGTTCAGGGATAGAATCAACAATTTGAGTTTAATTTAGTGAGAAAGGTTATCAATAAAAACACGGAATCACATTAATCTTATTAATGTTTGTACACGAAAAATGATTAAGATTTGAATTTTAGAATAACCAACTAAGATATCACAGAGTGAAAAGAACTGTAATTTTTTATCTGAAGCTTAATCTCCTTTTAAGGAGTTGTATTGCAGGTATTAAATACACTTTTCCAACCAGAGATTTTACTCATTTCTTCATACACGATTAAAACATTTGCTTATGAAATGCTATTGGTATTTTTAAAAAAAGTCATATCATTATTCTGTAATCTGTTTCTTGCAAAGGCAATCGCCAGTTTATATGAAGTGTAGGACAGTTTGGGTGCAGCACGTTAACTATGGTAATACCGTTACATATATATGTAGGGAATCTGCAGTTCATAATGCCATGACAACACAGCGATTATATGCATAATTTCGTGAATAATTTTTTTATCTACCTATTCATAATTAAGAAAAAACTCCGATCATTCTTGGAACGAAGAGTTAAAAAATCATAATGTAACTGGAAGAAATGTCAAAGTTCCTACATCCAATCACCTTTCCGTGTATTTCAATAAACATTTAGATGGCTTATTGGCAGATTTTCACCTTGTTAATGGTAAGGTTTAAGATCAGAGTAATGAACGCAATAAATTGTTTTAGAGAAATAGACCAAGAGTGCAATACAAATAGAGACATGTAGATTAGTACACGTACATCAATTGTATTTCATTCCTTTATTTCATAATTCACTTTATAATGAACATGTATATCAATCCTAATTAGAATTCTAAATTCATTACTACAGTCTTCTACATTTACGATGTGAGTTTATATCTACATATCTACATATCAAAGTGATAGTAGATGCGTTCACCTACACTATTTATACACAAGTGATATTGGCGTTAATCTTCATACAGTTAGGGTCCGACATAGGCTCACATATACCTGCAATAAAAATAAAAAGTGATAATCGTGTAAAATCTCAAATAGTTTGAAGGCCCACTCGAAGTTACATCTCTTGAGTGATAGAATGGAGGGAGTACTTAGTTATAGTTGCTAAAACTTCATACTGGTACATGTATATAGAAAACTTAATTATACTAATTATAAGAAATTCACGCATATTACCAATGTGTCTAAAGGAAGGATTCTATAATGTTGACCTTAAAGTTTTAACCTCATATTATTTGTATGCCTTGTATGTGTTGTATTATAATAGATTCGGTTTTATCTCACTTATCAAAAATTGTTACTGTCTTATTCGTTGTCAGTAAATTAAGGAAAAAAGCACATGTACTGAATTTGGCAGAATATTAGTAGATATTAATCCCACTTCCCAAAACTATGAATGATTCGTATGATATGAATGATATTTAGATAAGACGTAAGGGTAAGCCCTTTCCCTTTTCCCTGTATTAAGCTGTGTTGTCAAAACAATCAGCACCCTAAACCCTCGGTATTTCGCTGTCCAGTCTTACCTGGGTGACCAGTAGCGTCCCCCGCTGGGGTGTCCCCCTGCTTCCACACACAGTTTGGGTCCCCCAGCTCCTCCCCGTTTGTTTTGCCGTCCATGTCGGAGTCTTTCTGGCACAGATCTTTTGTCCATTGAGTATTGGCAGTTACAAAGTCCTATAAATAAATACAGGCGGTATAGGGAGATGCATTGGTTATTGTGACATACATTTACTAGATCGTGTTCAGAAATAAATTTAAAAGACTATTGAAAAATTATTAGTTATTGCTTTACTTTAAAGATAGAACTTTACTTGACGTTGGCCACTATTTTTCTTTGATTTAATTTGTTATCCAAAAACTTAATTTTTATATCGACGATTAATGAGGACTTAAAAATTTAATTTATTCTCTTTGATTTTCAGAATGAGTTTGCAAAAACTTATCAAATGTTCTGTTTGGAATTTTATTTCTTTGGTGTCAAAATTTATGTCTAATCAGCAGAAAATGTAATTAAAAATTTACAATGTTTTGGATTTTTTTTTAAAAAGGGCATATGTTTAAGGAGATTAATCGTTGTTAAACTCTTTTACACATATCTTCCCTTTTCGACGAAGACAAAAGTCATGAATAGGAAGTCTATTTTTTTTTTTGGTCTAGATGACATGTACTAAGTATATTCATCAGCGTAATGGTTAAATGATTCGATGATTATTGAAAAATAAAAAAGATAAAAATCATGGCCCTGTTGTACTTTTATTTACCAAGTCTACGTTCTACTGAATACGTGTACATGTACTTATAACATAACAATATGTAAACATACGAACCATTCCAAACACGTTTCCCGGCCCGCCTCCGATCTCAATATTATGTCCAACCGCATTCCACAACCCAAAAACGTTGATGCATGGGTTAGGGACATTAATGCCGTTAGGAATGAGGAGTCGGAACCCTGAATGAGCTAAGGTAGAGACGACCAAAAGTGAAACAACGACGAGGGACCTCATGGTGGAACAGAAAAATATGCCGACTACACTGTACTAACTAGGCCAAGTATTTGTACCATGTGCGGTGCTTATCTGACAGTGGTCGAAATAGCGGATGTCCCTTATCTTGAAACTGAGTCCGAATTCGTCCGTAGATAGGATTATTTTAACGACTTTATCTTACAATAGATTCTTAGTTCTTTTCAAAAATAAATCTTGAATGTTAAACAGTATTCTGATAATGGTTCAATTGTTGCTTACCACACAATGTTACTTCAAATTAGAAAAAAATTAAAAGGTTATATGATAAAATGTATTATTATAATACCTCAATATGATTGTTCTATATAACGCGACATGTGATTGGTTCTAGACAATCACGTGCCAGGGCAAAAAAACTTCATATTTCCTTGTCATCGTCACATTTTTCATCACATCCCCCCACGAATTTTCATTCCATGTTTATGAAAAATCCCCGAAAATGAGCATACGATGTAACTTAATGATTGATTCTATTAAAAAATCGTTTGAAATCTTTTTTTTATATCAGAAAACTGTCAAAGAAAGAAACCGGAAAACATAAACTAGATTGCTTCATTAGAATTGAAAAACAATTAGAATCCGGTATATACTAAATTATCACATGTCGTTCGGTATAATAAACAATTTTGCATCAACTTTCAGGAAATATGGAGATTTATTCTCCCAGAAAAATCATATTTCCCTCGGGCACTGCTCTCGGGAAATATGATTTTTCATTGGGGAATGAATCTGCATATTTCCCTCAAAATCATGCATTCAGGAATAAATACATAATGTAAAATTAAATATTTGCTACGTTCTATTTATTTCGGGAGGGTGTACTGTACATATAGCAAAAAAGGTTGGGTTTTACAACTTATAACCAAATTAAAAATGCTGGATAATATTCATCAGACACTAAAATTATGAAATTTTATACGACAAAATCATATCTTCAGAGTTTCAATTAAAAATTAGATATCATGATTTTTGTCCCTTGGGGATTTTTTCTTTTTTTGGCGAGACTTTAACAGAATTTCTACAATATTGTAGTTAATTTCTTTCACAAAACACATTCCTGAACACTTGCAAGCTCAGCCGCTTATAAATATATTACTTAAGTTACATCTTATAAATATATTACTTAAGTTATAGCTTATAAATATATTTCTTAAGTTTCAGCTTATAAACCTACTTGAATTACAACTTAAAACGCTATTAAAGAGATGATTTTGTTTACATCTAATAAGAATAAAAGTGAGCACTATCTATCAGTTTGTGTCGGTGCTCTCGAACCTAAACTTTGTCCTAAACTCTGACATTGTCAAACTGTGTCACCAGATATCTTTGTGACATGTGGAGCATTTATTGATAGGATGTGTAGGACATTTAGAAGGAGGGGAGGGGGAGCCCTAAGTTCTTTTATTCTGTTACACTATCAGATTACATCAAATATATGGTGCCAAAAACATGTCTGATCTGACTATCACAAATGGGCTAAACACGTTTATTTATAGACATCGAGTTTTCGACCAAAATGATATATTGATAAATATTTCTGTACGAAAATTCATTAAGTTATATTAAGTTATTTACAAACGTCATAGAATATTAATCAAAACTGATGCCGAAAAGTCCGTACTCTGTTCATTTATTGTCTTGAATGCAAAGTTTAAATTGAGTTGTGTTTAAGATTTAAGAATTAAGATTGTGTTGTGTTGTGACAATTAATTTAGGATTGGGATAAAAACGTGAAAAATATGCCATATCAAATTATTTAAATAATATTGATTCCAGGTAAATATTATAAAAGCTAGGAATTTTATAAGCAATATTCTTACACTAAATCTACGCTGAAATCCCAACAATGCATTAAACAGACAATAGGGCGCTGTTATATTTGCACTTTCAGTATACAATTAGATAATACCTTTGATAGAATCAGCAAGATTCCAGTTTCCCTTGGGAGATAAGACTGCGCACGGAGAACTGGAATCTTGCGGACTCTTTTAATGGTATACTTCAACGTTTTAGGTCACCTGCGTCGCTCAAATGACCAATTGCCTCCGGTTATTGTCTGTCGTCATGCGTCGTCTGTCTTCCGTTAAAATTTTACAGTTTAAACTTCTTGTTGAAAGCTAAATGGCTAATAGTTAATATTGTAATGTTTGAAGCATCTCCATGATGAGAGGAATCTAAATCCCTGAATTCGAACTCATGAACGGGGCATCTTCGAATGCTTGGAGACTGACATTGCGTCTGGTCTTAAGTTGGTTTCCCAGAAGGTTGGGAAAACTAACTTCCTATCTAGATCCACTCTGAGTTCCCAGTCATTCCCTCTATCCAGCGATGATGTACGTCTTGGCGCTCTTGTGTCAAGTGTTGATTCACCCTGTTTTAAAAACTGAAGCTGTCTTTGCTTCGAGTCTGATGGTCGTTTCCTTGTTTTTTTCTCCACCTCCAGCACATCAATCAACTCCCGCAGGACTTTGTCATGTTGCCATCTATATCTCCCAGAGCTACCTGGCATCCTGATTGAGTATGCACCATGGTCCCTCACTTTCTACACAGCTTACAGTTTGGGTTAGGGTCTTCACTTAGTCTCCACTATTGCAAGTATCCCGCAGATGGTAATATCATATACCGACCTCAGGAAGAACGATATTCTCAACTGGTTATTCCTCCATAGCTCTTTCCGGGTTAACTTCCGCTCTAGTAGCATCTTCATCCAGGCCCGCTGTTTTTCAAGTTAAGTTGCTTTTTCTACATCTTCCTCTGTGCGTCTTACTTCAGCGCTTGAACCATAGTGCGCCTTTCTGCTGCTGATGCTTTGAACCACTGCTGAAATGTGACATTTCCACGCCCTGTCGTCCAATGCTTGTGTTTCCAGTGATGTCTCTTAAGTGACGCATACTCTTTGTTGCTTGGTCTACTGATGTTCTTGCTGACCAGTTTCTTCCTGTCCTTGCTTGAATCCCTGTTCTCGCAACCCTGTCGTCTGTCGAGTCTCATAAAATCATTACTAGGCGGTGTTTCGCAACCTTGAACTCTTCCATCACTGAGGATTCTTAATTGGGTTGAGTTGCCGTAGAGACCAGTCGATGTGAATGATGGAGAAACTCCAAGCCATATTCAACTGTAGTAGTTGCAACTTCATATATATATAGAGAGAGAGAGAGAGAGAGAGAGAGAGAGAGAGAGAGAGAGAGAGAGAGAGAGAGAGAGAGAGAGAGAGAGAGAGCAGCCACATTAGTCTTGACGGGATCCCTTGCTGGTATATCCACGCCTTATGCATGTGCTTTTCTGGTAATCCATGGCCACTGTCGTCAACTATTTTCAGCCATGTTTGGAACATTTTGGTTGTGTATTCGATGCTATCCTTGTCTATGAGTGATTGGTTAAACAACTTTCCAAAGCATCTAATTGCATGGAGTTCCTACTGTTGATGGGATCTATTGAATTTGCATCTTGACAAGTCTGTTGACACGGCCTATAATACAAGACATCTTTGGCTTGAACTTTATTCATACGCGCCAAGGAAACGCTATCTTCCAACGTTGAAAGGGCCCATCTTGCTTGTATATATGAGTTGATGTTGTCACTGTGAGATCATTCATGAAGTGTCTGATTGGTGGTTGATAGATCCCCGAATTTATCATTGGCAGAATCCCCATTCCCATTACAAACAGGATAGGGGAGATGGCATATCCCGTGAATACCCCCTTCTCTACTCTCTGCCAGAATGTGGTGAAATCGTCAACAATGAACTGAATCTGTATTCCCCTGATAATCCTCTGTACATTTCCTGGTAAATGGTACAGTTTCATTGCTGACTAAATCAGCTTGTGAGGGACAGATCAATAGGTGTTGGCTAGGCCTAACCACACTGCTGCAGCAGTTAAAACCCCTTTCTTTGTTGGCCTCCTTACAGAGCTTGCTAAAAACACTCGTGTGTTCCACGCATCTGTGGAACCCTTGTATGCCTGCTTTCTGTAAAGATGTATCCGTTTATATGTTGTCCACCAAGTACCCTGAAATCCACTTTGCTAGTGCTGCTATGAATATTACCCCTTCCACGTTCAGCAAAGATATTATTCTAAACTTTCTCCAGTTTTTTTTTCATTCACAAAGCTCTATCAATTAAGAGTTCAATTTTTTTTTCTTGAAAAAAGATTTTAAAAACAACTACTACCTCCAAAATGTAAGAACGATATATAAATTTGTATCATCCTCGTGTAATGCATCGGAATTGTTGAGCGGCTATTAATGCGCCATTTCACTGTGTATCGCGGATGCAATTTTCTTTTTGGGGTGGGCAGGGGTTAGGTTTGAATCATGAAGTGATTAGTATATATTACACTATAAACATGTCTGTTTTATTACACAAAACATCAAATAATATCGGACTAGTGTTAGTTCGCTTTTCAATTTGAAATGTTAAATTATACGATATACTCAGTAATTATTCTGTTTTCTTTGTTAAGGTATCCCACTCCTCAATGTTGTTGTATCAAGATTTTCTTGAGAAGTATATCATTGAAATCTGTAGACAAAACAAACTTAAAAAATACAAAGATAATGGGGGATCAGTATCCATCCCTCTGAGTTATGGCCTATTTAATTTGACCTTTTTGCACCTAAAATGCAATTTCATCCTGATTAGGTTTTGTTGTCAGTATTTTTGATTAAGCAAACTTATTTCTTCAAATTTTGTTTTTAATTATGCACAATGGTCACACTGAATAGAGGGATTACGAAAAAAAATTGTACAAAGCTGCATAAATTTTTTTGTGACCTTTTTGCACTTAAAATAGACAATTTCTATAATAGTCACAATTTGATTTGAAATGAAAACTTCTTGAATATCAAGAATTTTATAAGATTAATCCAGTTTGCCTAAATATGTATTCAGTATCATTTTGACATAATATAACAGGGGGGTCAGTGATGTCAAATTTTAGATATAGGGCTTCAAAGGTCAAATTCTCGCAAAATTTGGCCTAACAAAATTCAGACATGTTCTATATATATGCATGATTTTATGCTTAACGGCTATCACATTCTCAAGATTTGATTTTGTACATGTCACACAGAACCTATAAAATATGTTACAAACCTATCAAATGTTAAAAATGTGAATAACGAATAAAGTATAATAAAAAGAAAAGTATATTGAAAATTCATAAAATTGCTTGTTTCTGTCATTTTCGTCTAAAAAACCTTCCGCACGAAAAAATAGTTCCCCAAAAAACTTGTTTGTTTCTTGAATTCAAATGGATCTTTTATGAATGTTGTGTAATTATGAAATTATAATCTATCTGTGATGATTAAATAAATAAAATCATATTCATTTTAAATATAATGATCATCTGCGCAATGAAATCAAAACATGAGTAGTGAGATACCTTAACTTTAATTAAGAGACCATGAAGCCCGGTAATATTTATATCACTAAATTTTTCATAAAAAAAAAGTTTTCATCAGATTAACACATGATAAATGGCGACAGTACAGTGTGTAGGCCCGGGAAACGTGCCGTTATTTAAAGATACCCTAAAAAGCAAATTTTAGTTCATTAACAAGAAAAATAACTTACAGTTGACGAAGAAGAGATAAATAAACATATGTGCATGTAAGTGTGAAAAATTTCGATGGATTTAAAATTTCTACCGTTTTTCAGGCGTTTTTAACGAGTTTGATATTTAACACATATTAAGGTTTTTTTTTTCTTTTTTGGCACGTCAAATATCAAAATTGGGTTTTTTATTTAATTTAATAGAGAATCATATATATGCACTACCAATTTCACGCGAAGGCAATTAAAGTATTGTTCTAATATCATGCACATGTAATGCACATCTCAGCGGAAAAAAAGGTTAGTCATGTGTCTTTGCGCATAGTTAAATTTTCTCACGATGGATCAATTGCAAGTATTATTTTAATTTTTTTCTGTTATATAAAATGCTATAATTTTTTTATAGTAAGAATTGTTAGAACTCGACCATATAATATCTCATTCAAATGTAAACAAGGCCAATTAACTTACATGTATCTGGAAAAAAAAACACCAAAAAAAAAAGAAAAAAAAGACGAATACTATTGCTATCCAAATGCTGTGATGGGTCTGATTACCAACATATGGTTTATAAATTTATACAAGTCCTTCATTACATCGATATCCAAATCTCTTTTAAATCTCTTAGAAAACGAAGAGAATAAAATAACAAAACAACACTGAAGATTATATTTGTATATTTATTCATTTCGTTATTGGAAATTGAGGTCAGAACTTCAATGCTGACTAGATGTAAAAGAAAACTTATTTCTTTTCAGGTGAGTAGTCACATCATTAAAAACAAAACATCACGTGATGGTATGCTGATTCAAAGAATTAGTACAGTACTGTACAAAAATACAACACTTACATTCATGTGGGGGAAAAAACCATACAGGGGAGCACAAAGGTAAACACCATATTCTGATAATAGCTTGTTAAAGTTTTACACTGTGCACATTTTACACACGAAAGTCAAACAAAACACTAATTAGATATACAATGCCCAACACACAAAAGTGGATAATACATTTTGAAAATCTGGAATATAAAAGATACTACATCCTTGAAATCTATAATTACAAAATCTGGAATATTCTATCATTTAAATAGTTTAATACTAATTCTTATCAACTTAAATCAACAACATAAAACTACTGTTAGCAACTGTTTATAGAAATCAAAGCTACTGTATTGGATTTACTTTCTCCAAAAATACATGTAATGCCAAAATTCGAAGAACTACAATGCTGAGATGTCCTAAAAATCAACCATTTGACAAATAATGACAGAATGTAAACTGGTACAAGGTTACTGTAATTCTTTACGATGCATGTATTTTTTTTTTGCCAGATGACAAGACTGTAAAAAATATCGCCCTGCTCAATTTCGTCAAGGCACAACTGTTGTGCAAGACAATTAATTAACTTGAATGTTTTAAAATCAGTAACTGTTAACTAACTTTTATTCGCATGCAAGACAATTTTCGCAGCAAGGTTCACGAGAGATTATCCACTAAATGTATCCCGCGGCAAACCAGTCCTTGCAAAATGGGTTTAACAACACAGGTTTAGATCTATAAGGCTTGGCGCGAAAATTAGCAGCAGGAAATTGATTCATCTCTGATAAAAAGTGAAATAAAGTTGCTGCGAATAAAAATTAGGCTCTGTGTTGAATAAATTGAAGCACATTGCCAATAAGGTTAAGTGTTACAAAAACAAATTTGGATGTAAATAATTATCTTGTACACAGAACTTCCATTTTATTCTATTAAATTGATACATTGTACTAAAAAAAAACAAAAAAATTGGTAAAATACAAAAAAAAAAATTTAATATCAAATCTTACAGATTCTTGGAATAATGCCCCAATGTTGAGTTTGAATAAAGAGTATGAGAGACTCAGACACTCCTTACAGATCATACTAAATAAGGCACTACATAACAACCTTAATAAACTCTACAAAGAATAGCTTTATAAAATATCTCTACATGTACAAAAATATCATGGCACCTTAAGATGCAATAAAAGCATGTAAATTGAATTTCAATTGCTGGGAAAAAATCAGAAAACTTTTTTGCAATGATATAGTTACATAAATCCCAAAAATGTTCCTAATTAATTCATTGTTCAAGTATAAACAATTAATCCCTCCTAATTACAGAAAACAGTTGTAACAGTAAAAATTGTTCTTCAAAAAAAAAATATAAAGAATTCATTTTTTGTGACAAATATACATGTATGAAATGTTTTAAACAATAAAAAAAAATAATGTTCCCAATTTCTGGTTGACTGGGGAAGTGGAATCAATTTTGTGTGTATGTACATGTACATAGTAATTATACATGCATAAACACACACTGTATACAGAAATAGAAAATGGCAGATATACTGAGGAAATGTTCGTTGATAATCTGATATTTCATCAATGACATTATAATTCTTAGCTAAATCTGACTTCCAATGCTTAATGGGAAGATTTCCACTACAAGAATAGTAGTACACAAAAAAAACGACATGGCCCAACAATAAATACATATAATCATAATAAATATCAATATAAAAAATAAAACAATAGATGTACAAAGATTTTGGAATGGATATATTTACAAAAAGGCTTCACAGCACCAACAAAGATGATATGACAAATCGCACAACCTTACAATATCACGACCAAAGATATATATAATATACACATGATAATTAAAAAAAACACACATGGCATAAAAATCTTATCATTTAATGAGAAAAAATTAATTGATCACTACACGTACCTCTGATAAGTCAACGGTACAAGATTGTATGAGTTACTGGCAGTATAAACTGTGCACAAAACATGCTTTAAGAATGATGCGTCATGCATCAAAACAAATTAAGCTGTATTCTGCATTTCGTTGTGAAGTATGATATGCGTAAAAAATAAATGCATATCCGGGAAAAAGTTGCATCAACAAACACAATATCTTTAAAAAAAAAAGTCCTTCATGGATTTTCACTGATATTCAAATCATCAAAAAATAATATTTTTGGCAATTTCTTACGCCTCTTAACTAATTCTTTATAAAATTATTTCAACAAGTTCTTTTGCATGATTAAATACTGAATTATATTCTAATGAAAAAAAAAAGAAACTTGAGAACTTGTATACAATGCGTTTACAAAAACATTATACAGTTTAACAGAATCGTCTTTGAAGTGAAAAATAATTCACAAAAAATTGTGTTCAATACCATACATGTATGACAATTTCTGAAAGCTATGAAATGTGTCATTTGATCAGCCTTGATGTATCGGTATGCTTCTATGTTAGTGAAAACAGCAACTTGCGATGATATACAGATAATAACACTGGGGAAAGGAGGCCCCTCAAGGGATTTCCACATTTATCCCTTCATCATCAGCTGTAAAATCATAAATACATCTAATTACATGTATGTATGCATGTATTACACAAGCATGTATAATTATTACTAAATGAATAACCCATAATAGCTGCAATAATGTAGCTCTCTCGCATTTTTTGGGGGGGGGGGGGGGGGGGGAGGGAGGAGAGGGTTAACATCAGATATAAAAAATCGGAGAGGGCTACATTATTGCAGCTAAACCCATAAGTGCATGTATAATTTTCCCAACAATAATAAAAAATCTATCACTTTCAACTTACATGTAGATTTGTTTATTTATCAATGAGCTGGTCTCTATCGACACTAAACATTAGCAACTATAAGATTGAACATCAAAAAAATCATTTGATTTTTAATCATTTGACAAAAACTCAAAGTACTGATTTTTAAGTACACACAATTATCTAAAAAGCTTTTGTCAAGAGATGAGCAAAGATTCCTAGAGTTTAATTTTAAAGAAACAATTCTTACTATCCTTACCGGTTACTCTTAATTGAAAACTCTGAAACCTATCTAAATTTTCAGATTCTTGATGTTGATTTCAAATTGATAAATTTACGGCAGTGAATTGAAACGTAGCATGCTCCCAGATACAAGAAAAAATGAAACCTCAACACATTGACTCACCGTCGAAGGCGGCGTTAGCGATTCCGAGATTTTGATACACATGCTCCTCTTCTCGTCCCTCTAGGACACAGAGCAGACACTGGTGAACACACACGTACTGTTGCTGTAACGAGAGAAAAGGAATGCGCTGAACACTCTGCTTCAGTCCAAGGGAGACAATTCACTCTTTCTCTCCTATTTTACAAGAGAATGAGACCACTTGCCACTTCTAACTACTGTATACAGGGTTATTTTTGCCACGTACTATTTTTGCTCTTCATCACTTCCAAACGGTTTTGTCCCGTCTTGAATTCGCCCAGATGCAATTTTGTTAAAAGAGGTATTATCTTTGAGAATGGAATCTCCCAGTCTTAAATTTGCCCGCTGACAACGAGGGTGAAAGGGGCGAAAATAAAACAGGGGCGAATATTTCCCTATATACAGTACACATATCAATATGTGCAGATATCTCAAAACTGTTTATAAGTACATGTCATGTACAATAAGAATTAGTTAATAAAAATCTTTGTTAGCTTTACAAATATATAAACTGGAGAAGAAGAAATGAAAAGATGACAAATGTATTTTCCAGCAATAACCTCTTCTTAAAAAGTCTCATTTTTTTTTTCTAAATGAACAAAAAGAATGAAAAAAAGTTGCTCTTGTTAATCCAGCTGAAAGGTAAAGGGCACAACTGCTAAAAAAATTTTCATATTAAATAACTAACAATTTTATCATACTTGAGTTTAACACACATGCACACAAAACATCTGCACAGCGTTTGACCACAAGAGTCACAAATGTATGATGTACAAAAGACAGGAATAGAGGACCTACCTCTGTCTGCACCATCCACACCCTCTCCTTCCTCAGGTCGTGGACGATGGAAAAGATGTCCAACGTGTCTCGCTCCTTGATTTCCTGTAGGAGGCGGTCCAGTACGATGAACGTCCCTGATCGTCCGACACCCGCACTGTCATAAACAGCAAGGTAAAATGTATCAGGATTACGTTATTTCAAAGGTGGTCAGTTTTAATGCTACAGCTTAAACTGTACTGAATCCCTAGTCAAGCATTTCAGAATACAATATGGCAGGCATGTTTTTCATTCCTTTTTTTATAGATTGGCTAAGTGGAATAACTCAACTATGCTATGGAATTTTAACTTAAATAGAGTTATTTACCTTTTTAATATGGCAATAAGATTAATCAATGTGTCAGGATTTGATCTAATGCAGTAATGCTTTTTAAAAACCAAAATATTCTTTTTCTTTTTTGGCCCACTTCACCTGTGCATTTACTTTGCATTTCTAAAATAACATTTTAATTCTCAAAATAAACAAAATGCTGAATTTTTTCTTCATTTTTAATTCAAACCCTTACCTGCAGTGGACCAGCATTGGGCCACACTCTCTGATCATCTGGTCCCTCACGATGCGTACAAACTTGATCAAGCTCTGGGGTCGCTCCGGGACCCCGAAGTCCGGCCAAGCGGTGAAATGGAAGTGTCTGATGGGTCGTGTTACATTACCCTGGGAGAAAAACATCAAAGTTATAGAAATAGGGCAATATACCAAATAAAAATCCTCATACACAAGAAACATAAAGCTCATTACCATTTACAGTTGGTAACAAGATATAGTCATGTTGTGACTTGCCACAGATTGAAGTCAGTAAATTTAGTCTCACGAGGATGAGAAGTTAGGATTGGCTTGAACATATTTTTTGTATACCGGGTACATGATAAACAATGGGTTTGAACACAAGTTCTCACATAACTTACATAAGCTATCTTCATTTCTGTGATGCTCCAGGAAGGAAACCTGGTCTCCGTTAGTACTGCCACTTGCAGGTCACCGTAAAACATGGCGTCCGAGTGTGGCGGCCAGTAATGATCACATTTCTCCTGAAAAACAGCACCAAACAGTAAATTACTTGAATGTGTGTATCCTTGTAACTAATTGATCTGTACATATGTATAACCATATTTGAAACAGAACAAAATCATTACTATAATTATGAAATCATTTTGACTCAACTGTAAATTTCACTTTTCTCTACCTTTTTTTTTGGATGAGAATTTTTTTACATTTTAGATAACATTTTATCTTAATACATATTCTCTTAAAATAAAGTTTTGATCTTCTTCAAATTGTTTGGTTCATGCACATACATACAAGAATGACTTTATACATTAAAGAATCCTACCAGGTATATCAATAACATGTAAGACAAAATACCATGTACATAATGCTCTTACAGAAGTAAAAACACTTTTCATTCATTAACACAGACTGCTATATGTTACATTGTTCTACACTCACCCTGCCTTTCTCGGTGCACCTGGTCAACATCACAATGTTACGGATGTTCTGCTCCCAGATCATCCGCCAGAAATCGTCCCTCGTGGAGGGGAGGGGTCCCTGGGTCACGATGTACTCTCGCTTAGAGGTGTAACCCTGAACATAGATCGGATGAATTTCAATGTGTCTGACTGTTAAAATACCTAATAAAACTTTCAATTTGAATGTAACTGTGAAAATATCATATACTTTATACAGTAAAACATGCTTACATGTTTAACAAAGTGCCAGGGATGGGCAATTTTGCTTTGTTATAAGCTTAATTTGTTATATCTGTCAAGTTTACAACATGTAATAAAATCTACAATATGTAATAAAGTCACGGGGAATGAAATTCACTTCGCTGTAAGCGTCAATTCATCATAAGAATGTTCACTATAACCATGTTTTACTATAGAGGTAAAACTCTGCATACAGAACAGAGGAGCCATTTTATAAATATGAATCAACAAAATCCAAAGAAATGAACATCATTCTGTCTCATGTTGATCTACATGAATGTGTGTCAGTCATTTCACATATCATCGACAACATAGAAAGAAATTTAAAGTTTTTTATTTGAAAAATTTTCATTCACATGTATTTGATTTAGATTAAACATTTTCATTTACTTTTATTTTTTCTTAAGCTTTAAGATTGGTACCCCTAGATTTATTTATCAACTTTATCAAACATTTCAATCAAAGCATTTGACGTACAACTTTTACATTTTGAAAATTTTTTACATTTATAATATCTAGCCAACACTTTTTTGCATACCGGCATGTAGTTTGCATTGATGTAATCTGACCCCTCTTCATCATCTGTCGGAAGCAGCTTCACTCGGGAATGGTCGTACGGCAGAATATTGGTAAATCGGTTTTTCCCGCGGTTCACCGGTAACTCTGCTGCAGAACAAGTCTGTTCTCGTCCCACTTCTTTCAGGTCCTGTCAAATTAAAAATCTAACATAACATTTTTTTCTTCCTATCAATACATGTACTATGTGTATGTTTTGAAAAAGTTTAACAACTTGGCAAAAAAAAATAATCTTAAATTTAATACTTATGCCAAAATTTTCAAAATATAATTAAAAATTTTTTAAAAAAATATAGATTCTTCGCTTTTTCAGTTTGGAAATAAAATTAATCAATACATCAGCATTTGAGCTAATGCAATAGTGCCTGAGGAACAAAAAATTATCATTTTTGGCCTAACAGTGTAACTGTAGCATAACAATAGGAGAATGAAATGAGAAACAACAAACCTCAAACTGTTCTGCGTATTTAAAGTCCGAGTCTGCAGACAGGGTCTTAATGTAGTCCTTAAAGTCTGCCACCTTGACTTCATGGCTAAAAGAAAGACACACATATCATTCAATTACATACAGGGCTCTATAAAGATCCTATCTTCAGGGTATGGAAATGATATTGCATATAGTTTTTGTACATGTACATAATAGTTATTCTATTTTATTTGAGTTTGAAGTTAATGGTTAATCTGTGTTATTTGAGATTCTACATAACAGTTATTCCATGTTATTTGAGTTTCTACATAACAGTTATTCCATGTTATTTGAGATTCTACACAACGGTTATTCTATTTTATATGATATTCTAGAACTTGTTAGAAACGATCATTAAACATTTAAACGACTACATATACAGGTAAACTTCTGCATTTATAAAATAATCGAATGCAGTGTCCAACAAAACATCTTCATGTTAAGGTAAAAACAACTGTGTACAAAAAACAACTATATAGCAGCCTTTATACAAATGTTGATACATAGAATCCTACATGTATAATGGTGCAATCAACGTAAAATGTACCAATTATAATCAACGACTGTAACAACGTATACTGTTAACCAACTTTACATCGCGACAATTTAATTTCGTGATTAACTCTGGATATACATGTACTGATTCGCGACAACTAATTTTAGCGACAAAAGATTCATTCACAATATCTTGTTGTTATGACAGCCATATGTCAAAAACTGGTTCACAGTGAGAAATATTAGTGATGAACAGGTTTTCAAGAACCTTGCAAAAATTTCTCGCACACGAATAAAAGTTGATTTACAGTTAATACTGATACACAGAAATCTAAGGTGCGTAAATCTACGGTGCAATTAATACATAATTATATAGATCTGAGGTAGAATTCCTCGACATCTAGACAAACCTCTTCTTGTGCCGGCTGAAGCTGGTTCTAGGAGACGGTCCTCCAGGGGTATGTCCCGGGCTCTTATTCTGAAATCGACGACGAACAAAGAAGACAGCGATGATGAAGAGAACAACAAAGATGGAGCTGACCACAGCGGCAATGATGGCCCCTGTGCCTGGTCCTTCATCTGGATCAGGGACCGTTCCTGTAACAACAAGGGTTGAATGATGACCTCGTAAAATACATTGACCTATTGACTAGGTACCATTCCTTAATAATGTAGATTGATCACTTCATAAAACACATTGACTTATTTACCAGGGGTAATCTACTTAGATAAAGTAGATTAATTTCAAATTGATGATCTGGTTAAATACCTAGTTTTGTTTTCATAATTATCAAGTTTACACTGTAACAACAAACTTTAAGGTTGATAACCATGTAAAATACATTCACCTTTCTTATAAACAATAAACTGGAGTAAGTGTATTGATTAAACATAAAAAATGATAGAATTATGTATATTGTATATATCAGCACTCACTACTGATTGGAATATTGATAGTATTTACTTCAAATTAAAATCTTTGTAAAAAGTTTGAAAATAAATTTTTATATCAATTAAAATGAGCTAATTTTGCAAATAAGTAACACATTTATTTTTTTTAAAGTTTCTCCATCTAGCAGTAAATTACAAGTCTGTTTTGAAATGGCTTTCCTGAACATCGCAAAAATAATTGCCCACGAATAAAACTTGGTTTACAGTGACTGTAAGTTGCCTCATTTACCTGTAACAATGGGATCAGAGTAAGCGGTGTCAGCGTATCCCCCCGCAGTGTACGCCCTCAGTCTAACATAGTACTTAGTATTCTGTTTGAGCGGACCGTTACAGTACGGCACGTTAGCACACTCTGCCTCCACTCCGATCTCGAACACCTTGAAGCTCTTCTCTCCCCCTGTGCTGCGCACATTGCGCGCTCGTCCGCAGGAAGACGATGGGAGGAAGAAGTCGGAGCAGTTGCGCACAGTCTGATAGGCCTTGATGTTCGGGTTGACCTGTGCTGCCTTCCAGTCGGGCAGCGTGCTGGTTTTGATGTGCTCTTCGTCGGCGTCGGTGGCTATTATGACAATATAGGCCTGGATGGGGCCGTACTTGTCCGAGAAGGCGTTGGTGAAGTTGGCGGTGATGGTTGTAGGGGTCACAGTTTGACCCCCGGATGTCAACTGTTTTGGTTTGGTCTGGCTCAGAGTTAAGCCATCTTTAATCGGTGGATCTAAATGAGACATCACCAAGAGAACCATTATAAATCTGTCTGCATTATTAGTATGTCTTTACAATTTGTTAATTGTTTTTTCCCAAAATATAAAATAACTACCGGTAGCATATTACAGGGTTTCAAATTTTCTGTTGATTAGAAACACAAACACTTACAAGTATTATAATATCAAATATCAGATTTTACTTGATATATTAAGTAATTATTATGCTTCATGTGCTATAGCCACATTTTTAAAACTTAAATTTAGGATTTACTTAAACTTCATTCTACATAAATTATCTTACTATATGTGCGTAGGACAATTTCAGCTTTCTCTGGAATATTTGCAAGGACTGTTTTAGCTGAAACCTGCAAAATAAAGGACAAAAAAGAGTTATTTTTTGAAGTGTTGGTAATAAACTTTTATTAATAACTTAGTAGCTGAGCATTTGAATTAGTTTTTTACATTTGTAATGATATCAAAAGGGTCAGAACTTGCATCCAGTTTATTTGTCTGTCCATGTAGTTGATATGGACAATGAAATACAATTAAATATGTTCAAATTAAATCGTTAGTTAAAGCATCTCCTCAAAGTAAAACTTCATTTTAAAACCCTAAATGAAATGTCATAATCATTTGATACATTCATGCCTAAGTTCTAACTAAATTGAACAGGGAACCTCTGAGTGTCTGACTTACTCTAAACGTGTACTTCAGGCCGGCCTTCAGGTCCACAAACTTCTGTCTGAAGGTCTGGGCACTCAATAGTTCCGGGGTCACCGTAATGTCGGCCTGTCCTTGGTCCATTATATGTCCCTGATGCATGTAAAATAAATGTACACATCTTTTTAATGTGTTACTAGAACACATATCATAAGTTGGCATGAGAAGACAATTAATTACATGTGTACTATTTACACAAAATTATTTTTTCTCTTGTGCATGACTTAATATTACATGTATTTGTTCATATCTCTCTCTCTCTCTCTCTCTCTCTCTCTCTCTCTCTCTCTCTCTCTCTCTCTCTCTATTGAATAATGCATGAATAGTTTTACAGGTATTTTTGATTTTTTTTTTTTTAAATATACATTATTATCAACAATCAGTTTTTTTCTTTACTTCAGCTGAAAAAAATGAAGCCGCACTGCGTCCAGTTTAATAACTACATGTATAACCAAGAAACAGATTTTTAACAACAGTTACCATCTAATATATATGTATTAAATCAAAAAACCTTTATTTGGTTAAAATCAATCATCACTAAATGATCCTCTTACAGTTTCATCCTCAGCTGTGTATGTAATGTGATAAGACCGGACGATTCCATTCGGATACATTGGGGGTGACCAGCTCACATTTACAGTTCTAGGTGATATCTCAACCACGTTCAGATTTTGCACAGCAGAGGGGGCTAAAACAGAGACAGAATTATTTTTTAAAATCTTTCAAGTTTTTTTTTTCTAAATTACTCCCTTCCCTCCGTGCTTTATGTGACAATTTCATTTATGAAAAACAATTTTAATCCTTAATACCTGATTCTTCCGTTCTGGAGTAGACAAATAGCGAGTTCACTTTGTCCCCAGCGATGGCTTGAATAACGAAATTGTAATCCGTGTAGGGATTCAAGGGACCAAACTCTAGCTCGACTATCGTCTGATTGGCAGGCCTGGACTGTGATCCACAGTTCTGCGAACAACTCACATTGTAGGTATCAACAATCCCTGGGGGCTTGTGGATTTTCAACTTGATGTAATTGGCAGTCATCTCTCTCTCCACAAAGGGCAACTCTGGGACTGAGACAATAACAAAGAACATTAACCCTTGTATAGCCTTTAAAAAAAAACACAACAGTTTTTCACTGCAACAAATTCAACTAAAAGTTAAAATTTAAAAGATCAAAAAACTTTTACTGTTTGTTGTCACAGTAGAGAGAAGCATTTGAGAATAAAAATATGAAAATGATTTTTTATTCATTTGAACGTTTATTTACAATGAACCCCCCCCCCCCCCCAATACATGTTTACTCCTTTTGTAATGGAACTAAATTTGAAACTTTTTTTCTTTTCTTTCCTCTGCTTTCTCAGAATAATTTTCAAAGATAAATCTGACATGTAATTTTTTTTTACATGTACTCCTGTACACAGGGAAATATTTACCCCCATTCTATTTTTGTCCCTTTCAACCTTGTTGTTAGCGGGCAAATTTAAGACTGGAGGAAATCTTATGTCTCAATTACCTCCCTTTAATCACCACTGTGGCTAGGCCTATTCAAAATAACCATGTATACAGTATTTCATTAATAAATTGATTTTTTTTTTAAAAATGGGGAGTTTCAGCTTACCAGTGCGAATTAGTATGAACCTCGGGGGACTAGACTGGTCCCCGCTGACAGCCATGACCCTGACCGTGTACTTGGTCCCGCCCTGCAGCCCGGAGAACACCACGCTGCGGTCCGAGTCGTTTCTGTCCTTCCTCTGGACCGAATATGGGGACAGCAGCTCAAAGACATAAAACTGAAAGTAGTTGTCTGTCGGTGTGTACGACACTGTCAGGTTATTACTGCCAACGGTGCCTTCTGATAAAACCGTCTCTATGTCTGGCTCTGTAAGACGACAAATAATTTTACATGTAGTTTTAATATTTGCAAATGATAATAAAAACTTTGTTAAAATCATTAGAAGAAAAACTTCATTTACAAAACTGTTACAAAAATTAAATACCTGAAAGGTATATGTATCGAAATACTTTCAGCCAAATGATTGAAATCTTAATCCAAATTAGGGAAAAAAAACAACTTCAAAGTTTTATTCCCCCAAACATCTTATGTTCATAAGATCTACAAGGCTCTAACAATAGTACTTACTGACTGAGACATTTAGGCTAATAGCTTCAGAGACCACATTTTGGACAACACTGTAGATGGAGATGCTATAGGTGTGTCCAGAAGTGAGTCCAGTAACGTTATAATTGATGACATTCTGCGAGGCGTTGGCTAGGATTGTTGCCGTTTCTGAGGTTCCGTCAATTAGACTGGTGTGTGTAACATTCCAGCTCTCCACGAAGGTGGCGTTACTGTTAAACGTCCAATTCAGAGAGAGGCTGTCATTGCTAATGGCGGTCACCATTACATCGCTGGGAGGCAGAGGAGCTGAAAGCCATAAATTACCCCAAAAATATAAGATAAAATTCCATGCCATTGGATAGATATTTTCATTGAATTATTCCTATCCATTTCAATATAAATGGTAAGTGAAATATCTTTACTATGTAGTTTTTCTGGAAAACATAGTTACCTTAATTGTTTTCTTTTATTATGAAAGTTTCCTATCATTACAAAGTATCTTTTTTTAGAATTCCTTTTAATCTTTGGATCATTCAATGACCTCTGAACTATGACCTACACATGAGAGCTGACACGACCGAGGGCGGACTCATTTCGGAATGGCTGACTGCGAACACCACCATCTCGTACATCAGTCCTGGGAACAACGACGTAAGCTCGATACGCGTATCACTGCTAATATTCTTCATCCACTGGCTGTAGTCGCCATGGAGACGAGCCCGGTACCACACAAAGTAACTGTCCTGCATACTGTCGTTGCCTGGCAACCAGGTCAGAAGGATGTTGTCGTGTGACGCTGTGTACATCAAGTTCATCACTTTGTTTGGCTCTAAAACAGAATTTCCCGTATTAATTGTACAGCATACATGTTTGTAATTCAAAAATTTATAGACATTAGTTTATAAAATCATGGAAAGTTTGAAATAAGGTTCATTCAAGTTTACCCCGTAATGTAAACATACTGATATCATACATCAGGTTTCTATCAAGCTGTGGTTGAGACTTCACAGTGATAAGATAACATACAATAGATTTTCTCTCAATTAATAATTATAAACACAGATATGGAAATTATTCCGAGCACATTCTAAAAGACATTTTATCAAACTTTTAATGCACATACCATAAAACATTCTAAATCTAAAAGTCAAAACAACCCATTTCCTTTTCTTGTCTTAATTCCAATATTCTTTTTTTGCAGTTTTGAATTTTTTTCCATAGTATTAATAACATATCTTTATATCAACATAAAATCTAATGTCCTTATTTTGAATTTCCTCGGCCGCCGCGACACAAACCCTGCCACTTACTGGTCGTCTTGTTGACACTCTGCCACGCGCTGTACGCCACCAGTGACCCGTTTCCTGTGTCCTTGACCTGCTTAGCCTGGACGTACACCGAGTAATGGTGACCCGGTTTCAGGCTGAGGATGTGGGTCTCGTACTTGGATTGGTCGTGGAGGGCGAGCACCATGGGGAAGGAAGTATTCCCACTGTCCAACCAGTCATGGTACTGCAGCTACAAAGTACAAGTCAACTGTTATTTACTTTTTTTTTCATTAATAACTTAATTCTGGTTGTAACGCTCTTTCTGATTGGCTAAAAATTAATATTTTATATTGCATAAAGAATGTTGCTTATATCATAGTGAGACTAATGTCAAATATGTTTCAAACAGGGATTTGGCTTCACAGTTTATAAAGTGTAAACTGCACTGAACTATCTTGTATTGTATAAAATTAATAATTTTTTAATTCATTCCTTATTTAAAAGGTGATTCAACCATCTACAAATAGGTAAAATATCAGAGTGAATCCCTCACCCCTTTTCCAAAAATAATTTGATATTAAAGATTAGAACAAAGTTCCACATAACTTCTACAATTATAATTAAATTTAGAAGATTGATTTCATCTTTATTTTTATGAAAAACAGAAGAGAGTTAAAAGAAATAATCCATGTAGTATGCGAAAAATATTTTTTTCATCAAGAAATATGAAGAGAATAATGGTAGAAAATCTAAACAGTAGGCTGTAATTACATTGAAGTGGTGCTGTTGTGCAGGGTCTGGGGTGCTCCACTCCACGTTGAGGGTGTAAGGGTCACCCGAGGTCACATTCAGCTCCTCCACAGGGAGGGGTTCTACAAGACAGAGACTCTGAGCAATAAACGCTGGATTATAAAACCATGTTTCTTAAAGTAAACATGTGTATCATTCACAAATTAAATAAAATGGCTTTGTGTTCTTTTCACGAAATATTCACAGGAGGGGGTTCTACACAGAGACAGTACACTGGATCATAAAACAACATTCTATTTTTTATGCATTAATCATTTTGACTTTTATTTGTGGTGATTTAGCAGAGGTACATGAAATATGATTTGACTTTTAATTGTGATTTAGCACAGGTACATAAAATATAATTTTTTCTAAAAAGTAATTTTTTAATGAAATATTGCAAAAATTGTTGTCATTAGGCAGACAAAAAAATTTATCAACTTAAATAATATTTTAATTGACAATGTCATGTTGTAAAATCTATGTTCATTGATGGCTAGATAGGTTTGAAATTTGTAACTTGTTATGATGACTGGCTCTGTGATAATGAAAGGTAAACAAGCTTACTAAACTATGGTACTGGTAAAAATTCTCATTTTGTCTTTACATTTAGAAAATGAGACTCAAGGTTGGCTTTTCCCGAACTTTTGAATTTTGATCAGTGTCACCAAAGATCTTTTAATTTGCTGTGTGTACCTGTGATGACATAAACGCTGGCCTGATCACTCTGAGTTCCACTGTTGACTGTTGCTATGGAGATCTTGTACAGCTGACCTGGGGTCAGGTTAGTGAAAGTGTACTGTAAGATGTCATCAGCACTGCACAGATAAAAAAAAATCAACAAATATATCAGATATTTTAGGAAAATGTCATTGTCAAAAAAGATGAAATCACAAGACAGACACTGACGTGATCAAGTTACAAACCACAATTTTCATTGATAAACAAAATAAATAAGAAAAAAAAACAACAGTGCACTAATGTGAAAAATATTTCTACACAGCTTATTAAGTAAGAATACATGTACTACATTCTTGTACAAGTGTAAAACTATAATTGATTTTTAATTCATACAGAACTAAGTTTTCTATAGCATCAACAAAGTTGTCATTGATTGTTGGACATACATGTAAATGTTAAACTACATGCCATTGTGTTGCTATAATTTCACATCATAACACATTTTCTACACAACCAACAGAAGTTAAAGTGCTTACTCAAATACATACACTTCAAATAAATGCATCACTATTAAATTCAAGTTCATAACATCAACAGAAGTAAATTAAAGTGCTTACTCAGGTATGCGTATGGGGGCGTTGACATGGGGAGGGTCTATGGCGATCTCGAACGTGTCAAAGGCACTGCCGTTGGGGCGTGGCCATGAGATGTTGACAGACCGGGTCCCCACGTATTCCACATACAGCTCGGCCACAGAACTTGGATCTATTCAACAAATAAAACATGTACACATGGATGAGATGGGTTCTTTAAACACTAAATATATACATGCCTCTAAAAATATCCAATAACCATATTATTAACAAAGTAATTAATTTTGCCTTCAACTTGATGATTCCTGTGACTTCCTTCACAGTTTTTGTTCATAGCTTAATCTCAAAAGTCATCCAGTTAACACATAAATCTTTATCTCGTAAAGCTGATTAACATCATTTTTATTAAAATTACATCAAACAGATTTTATTGATCTATAATATTATGGTAAAATGAAAGATAAATATCAGCAAAATACATAACTATAGTACAAAAAGACAGAAGTCACTGTAAATGATCCCTCGTTCTAACTGCAGGGTCAATAAATCATAATAAGTTATATGAATGGTACAAAATTATACTAGATTCCAAACTAGATTAAATTTACTGATTCCGTCTCTGTAAAGTTCATAAGGAAAACACCGCACATTATCATTAATATGAATTTTAAAAGTCAAGCTATGTTTCCCCAGAGTTGAACACTTACAGGTCATGGCTGACATGGTGACCTCTGAACTCATGACATTGGCCACGTGTGACCGGATATGAACCGTGTAGGTCTCCCCGGGGTGAAGCGAGGTAAACCTGTGGTAGCTGATGAACACCTTATCCGTAACGTTGATCTGATGGGCGTGGTCAGATGTCAGATACAAAGTGTAGTAATCCACTATTCCATTGGCCGGTGGCGACCAATCAACATCCAGCTCTCTGCCACTGATGGGAGTGATGTTGACCATTTCCGGGGGATTTGGCACTGTGCGTGTATATGAAAGTTTAAGACAATTAAGTTCAAATTATAGTAAAATTTACAATCAGAATCAATTAAAATGTAAACCATCAACTTTAGACAACTTAGCAAAAGTAATATTACATATGTATATTACCATGTAGTCATATTCACACTCAAGCTTACAAATCTAAACATCATGAACATCTTACCTGTCATTTGATTTTCTTTTTATAAATTATCAACATAAGAACACAAATATTTCCTGGACATTACGATATAACTATGCAATAATTAATGAATCTTTGTGAATTTACATTATGAATTAATCACTTAGGAAAAACAACATCATGAATACGTCAGTGAAACCATATCAACATTTTCATTGTTTGAAGTGGCATCACTTTTTTGGGTACTATATTACATTATCACATTGACACTGCCTCTGTGTACAGTACAGGGGACTTACAAGTGAGGAATTCGGCAGAGATTCGGGGACTCAGCTTCTTCTGTTTGGCAGCGCGAACATCGACCGAGTAGTTTTTCCCGGGGACAAGGCTACTGAAGGTCACCTCTCTCACCTGGAGATTGTACTGCAAGCTGCAAAGATATACAGGTTTTTACAATACAAGCAAATAAATACCAGTTCTGAAGAATCTACTGCAGGGTGCAAGAATATTCATGTTGATTTTCAGTTCATCTTTACTAAAAATTATTATGAAGATTTTCAGTACATGTTTGGTCTACCATGAAAAGGTGACTGAATTTCAACAATTTTAAATCAATGATTGTAATATTTTATATCAATTGCTTCATAAATACTTGCAAATAATAAAGATTTCTATTTTTGAAACATGCAGTTGTTAACTATTTGTGGGAATTTGATTTCAATTGTTTACTGGAGGAGTTTATATTATTTTAAACGAGTGTTATGACTTTCCAGTGGGCAGGAGATGAAGATTTACTGAAGATTCCTAATTAAACGCAAGGAATTAATATCCTCGTTAAATCACGAGAAGCACACCTCCCATAATTCAAAATCTCGCTTTTATTTTTCAGACATATATAAACTAAATGAAAGTATGCTAAAAATTCGGTTTTCAGGATTTCATATGCTCGTGATTTGATGCAAACTAGTTGAATCGTGGAATTAAGTACTCAATGACATGTAAAATAAGGAAACTACAGTAACAATATGAGCAAATAAATGTTAACTCAATTATCAACTCATAATTGAACATGTATAATTATACTGAAACCTACACAGGTGACTTGGTGAGTGTTTCCCGCGGGGATATACTGGACTGGTAGTAATCTAAGCCACCAGAGGCCACCGGCATCCAGGTCAAGGTCACGCTAGAGTTCGTGACCTCTGTTAATTGGAGATTCTCTGGACTATTCGGATCTGTAATCAAATTAATTTTATATTGGATTCAAATAAACCAAAATTTATTTTTATCATATTTCAAAATAATTAATTCTGGTTGTAAAATGCTTTTTAATTGGTCAAAAAACTTTAGTTTATATCATTTGTAGAAATTATTGACTGCAACTTTATATGTCAAAATTTTATCAATCCGATACATTTGAATTTTGTACAAATTAACGTCCTTATTTCCTACACTTAGTATACAAAATATTATTGTCTTACATGTCACAAACTCTGTGGAGAATATGTCACTCTCTTCCCAGATAGTTCGCGTCGTCACGGAGAAGTTGTAGAGAGTTCCAGCTGTCAAGTTCCACAGGAATATGTCCGTCTCGTCGCGAGCCAGCGAGATGTTCTGATCGAACACTAGCTCCGAGTCGTTGTCTCGGAACACCTCGATGTTGTACAGGTTGAAGTAGGAGTAGGATGGGGGTAGGATGGTGAGATGGAGGTGAGATGTGGAGCTGGAGTTGTCTAGCAGACCGAGCACTGTCTCTGGTTCTGGAAGGGTAGAAGACAACCATACATGTATGTGTCACCTCTCACTTTGTCAGAGAGATGGAAGAAATATCTTAACATAATGTACAACATGTGTGTCATTATTTGCCTAAAGTTACTCTATAGACATCCATGATAAATATCTGAAAACAATTGAAGAGAGGTCACTATTTTTTCACAAACTTAGATAATGGACAAAGCAGATGAGATCAAAGGATAATTTTTTTCAATAACATGTCTGCAACGCACCTATTTGTGGAGGGATTGACCCTGTACAGGCTGTAATTTACAGCAATTCATACCCTTACATAAATATATATATCTGACTAGTGAGAAAAATCCTTACGGCTAGTAAGATTTTCTTTCAATATATCTAAACCTACTTGTCAAGTGTTAATTGTTGTAACGTACTGAATACTCCCAACTACCGTACATATATATATTAGACAAGTAATATAAGACTTTACACCCCTTTTACCACGTCTACACCTACTTTTGGAGCGGTAGGTGTTGTAACTAAATGAATACCCCCAGATACAGTACACATATATTAGACTAGTGCATATAATACCCCTTTGACCAGCTGTTGACCCTGTCTACACTTACTTGTGGAGTGGTAGGTGCTGTAGGGATTACTCTGCCTCTGCCCCAGGGTGGTGTAGCCCTGGATCAGCAGCTTCTGCCCCGGCACCCCGAGGACGTCCACCAGGCAGAACGTGAACAGCATCCTACAGGTCAGCTTCTGCGTCTTCTCCTCGTTGGTCGTGTCGTTGTAGATGGCTGTCAAAAGCACATCATCCTGTGGGGAGAATGGATATATTTAATACATAACATGCTCATCATCCACAGGCTCACTGGCTGTCGTAACAAAAGGCTATTTTATAATATAATGTATATCAGGAGAACATCATCCTCTATGGACAGTACTAGTATAGACATACTTTTCATAAATACAATGGATTTTTCATTAAAACTTTCTCCACCCCCACCAAACTTTTAAAAAATATCTTCCCTAAAAAGGTTAATATTTAAAGGTTAAAAAAAAGGTTAAGAGTCAGACTGGCAGTACCATTGTTTAGAGACTGTACCGGCCCCTGGGGCCATGAAAATTTATATAAGCTCTGTTCTTCTCTCTTGCTTTATCATCATATGATATATTTCTTTACATTGTAAAAGTGAGACAGAGATAAAATGTGAACTTGTTAAACTTTAATTGCCCTTAGGGCCTGGAGTCAAAACTTTTTTGCAATTTAATAAAAAAAAAAAAAGTTAAATTATTGAGCTCCAGTGATCTGATTCACACCCTGATTTATCAGTATGCACAAACATGACAAACAAAACTTTTATTTCTTACAATCAAATACAGGTTAAATGTATCAGTTCAGATATAAATGGAAGAACCTCATCTATATGCAAAGTTGGATAACTCTTTCTTTTATATTAATGCAAGTTTCTAGTACGGAGAGTTTGTAAAAATAAGATAAAACCATATGGTGTGTTTGACGATGTAGCGTGTTTAACAGAAACCCCCTTACATGGTCTCCCTGGGTAGTCCAGGTAATCATCAGGGTCTTGGTGTCCACGGCCTGTACAGAGGTCAGAGTGGGGGCTAGGGGCACGGTGTTGTCCGCGTGGGGCTGGGACTCCACGCTGGCCTTCCCTCTACTGAGCGTTATCACACTGATGGAATACCTGACCCCAGGCTGAAGGTTCGTGGCATTGACCTGTTTTCCAGAGGTCGCTTCAAAGGTCATAACCTCTGACCCGTTGGAGGATAACAGAACTCGGCCCCCATCCTGGGTACTCCCGGGGTCCGTTTCCCAGGTGATGGTCAGGAAGTGGGTTCCTGCTGATGTGACCAGGATGTTCACCGGTGGTAGTGGGTCTAATAACAAAAAAAAACCAAAAAAAACATTGTTAGCTAATAAATCACTATGTAACAAGGATTTTTTTTTAATTTATCTTCCAGGTTTATAATTGGTTTGATTTCCCTGAGTTTTACAAAAATCAGTTAATATATTAACCCTGTGGTTTCATCAATTTTCATGCAAGGGCATAAATTTTCCTGTGTTGTATCAAAATTCACAGTTAAGAGAAGACAGACATTTATCAGTTGACTATACATGGTCTTAGCAATATGTTGTGTTGTCTGATCTTACATTTCATTTGGTGGATCGACTTAACAATAAAATCTATGAAAATTGGTGTTCTAATCAATGAATGTTCTCAATTTTTGTAACAAGTATATACCAATAAATATTTCCCTCTTTAAAAGTTAATTAGTTAAGAGTAAGAAAAATCATCACTTAATAATTCAAATACACATCATTTCATGATACAAAATTTGTTAATTTGAGCATCATTATAATTCTAGAAACCCTGAACCCACTTCCAACATTGAAAAAAAAAAATCCTTCTTCTAATCAGTGCAATACAAATTGCCTACTCATCACAAGTGTCAATCTCTAAAAGTAAAATTTTGTAAGAATCCATGTTACATGTATTATCCATCCTTACTTAGTTTTTTTTAGGTGTGGGTGTAAACAACACAAAGAAATAAACACATACTGGTTGTGACCTCCTGATTGTAGATATCTGCCCCAGATTTTTCGACCTTGACCCTATAAGTGACCCCGGGGTTGAGTCCAATGACTGGATACAGGAGGTAGGTGGCAGCATCACCCCCGGCCAGCTCAACCCAGGTTAGGTTCTCGGAGGTGGTTCCATAGCCCAGGCGGTACTGTTTACTGGGGTCAGTGCCCGTGATGTTGACCGTCAGCTCATACTCAGAGGTCGAGGTGGAGACAGTCTCTTGAGAGTGGACCTATTCATTAAAAAAAAAAATTTATAGAAAAAATATTTAGTTAAATATTATCATGATTATTGAAAAAAACATACGGTATATATATACATGTAATTATATAATGTTCATTTGATATACTTTAAAGGAAGAGGAACAGCCTCTTCAATGGGAGTGGACCTACATGTATCTACATGATTGTATTCAAATAAATAATTGTAGATTCAGTTCAATTCATAGGAGTACACATAATACATTGTAATATTGAAAAAGTTTAAATTACAAAAAACTTATACAGCTAGTGTATAGGAGTAGATACTGTATTACATACTGTATAGCGGGTTAATACGGGTAGAAAAAATTATGATTTGCAGCAAACTGGTTTTTCACTTTGTGGAAAGAAAAAAATATATTCACTGGATTTTGAAAAATATACTTCACGCAGTTCAGTAAATGAGATCAAACTAGCATTAAAAAAAAAGTAGTTCAAGCTAAAAGTTTTGAACATTTTATGTCACGTATCCTACATTGTCAAGTGATTATATGTGTCAGTGGTACGCAAAATGTTCCAGTTTTTTCAGACCCGATTTACATTTATTATTTGTTAATCAACTGATTTTTTTCAAATTAAAAACTCCAGTCACTTTTTTGTCAAATATTAGATTTACTCATGCATTGAATGACGTCTGAACTGAAGGTCAGAGGTCATAAATGCGTAGGTTCACAACTGACAGATTACATGATTTCATGATCAGATCGGTTGATGAAATCAATCAACCGGTATGATACATATAGGCCTGCCTTTCCTAAGGTCTTATTTCATTTCAACATGTAGGGCATCTTTAAACCTGTTTATAAATGTAGCTCCTATATTTTTGTTTGCAGTGAATGTTGGCAATCTTTTTTATTTAATCATATTTCATAGTTACACATCTCCATTAAAGTCGAAAGTTATGAACTAGCATCCATTCAGAAATTGAGCATTTTCTCCATGTCAATAACTAAGAAAATCAATGTCATATTTATAAGCACATTAATTTTTGTTTTGAGAAATGAATTTAACATGTGCATCATGTTGTCTTCTTCAGTGGCCACACAATCATTTGAAACAAAAAAATATTGAACAGATATAAATCATGATAAGATGATAATCCACAAGGAAGGGTCACACTTAACCTCTTGAGTGAACGGGTACATGCAGATGTGTACAGTGTCATGAATATGTAAATTACATTAATTGTGTATTGTATTTTAAAAACATAATGTAAAAATTACCAAACTTAAAGCTTGTTTATCCCCTGTTATAGGAAGTGTTGTTGCTATTATAATCTTCCTGATTCTCGCTGTGTCAGTGTTTCTGTCCTGTCCCCCGGGGACGGTCCATGAATTACACTCACCCCCGGGGCTAGGCTGACACATACACAGAGTATACAAGGGTTTATACTGTACTTAACCTATGGACTGATAAGAAATATTGGTTTCTAGCTGTCAATTGTACAATGATCTCTCCAGGAAAAACAATTCAACATTGTTTAATATTGGCACATTCAAAATATAAACACTGAACTGATTTAGGCTCTTAAATGTGTTAATGGTTCAAGATCTCATAGATATGTACATGTATGTTAATATATATACATGTAATTTTGTTTCAGATTTTTGTGAATGTTAAGTTTTATACTATAATATATTAAATAGATAAAAAGAGTTATGCTCTGATATTGTCAAAGAGATTGGGGAAGGGGAAACAGCAGTTTCGGATGTGTGCATGTAGATTCCAATTAGTCAAATTTAAGTCAATCCTAATTAACATATACATGTACTAACCTATTTATGATATTCCCTTATCAGCATTTTGAAAATTGTTTAAACTCAATCATCTATCCTAAACAATACATTTCACAATAGTTGGCATGCATGGATCTAGAGGGCAGAGGGGGACCCCCACCCCCCCAACCCTCTCCTCCAAAGCCTAGCTGGGACCTGGGACCCTTTCATCCCCCAGAAAATTTTAATTTTTTTAAATTTACATTGTAAAATTACACAAAATCTGCCTCATACTCCCCTGGCAAGCTTGAATGTGAGAACTAGACCCCCTATGGAAAACATTTCTGGATCCCGCATGTTTGGATACCTGAAACCCCCTCTGACTACAGAGGGGATACTGCCTAGTGTACAAAATACATGTTACATTGTAGCATATTGCTTACAGGTGTTTCTTTTATCATTAACAATGATTACTCATAGACCACCATTTTATATGAATCAATTATGCACATCCATGGATTGAGGTATTCTATTACGTGGTCTATATACTAGCTAGTACTCTACTACACGTACTTTGTACACTGTGTGTGTATGTGTCATCTGTGTGTATTGGTCTGTTGGTCACGATTTAATCATTGGACGATGGAAGACAGAGGGGCCATGATGATGCATGGCTGGTTAAGAGAATTAACACTCTGTGTTTTGTAGCCCCAAACATATTCATTGCTTTATATGCTCAGAAACATCAACGGTACATGTTTCTAAGCAAATGAAATTGAATCCAGATACATACTAGTAATAACATACTGTTATACATGTACATGTATATATATGTCACTGAATCAATATTCAATTGATTCAACACACAGATATTATATTAAAAATGAGCCCTTTTACCACCTTTCTGAAACTAGGCTGTCTGAGTTGTATCATTATAAAATGGGTGCACAAATAGGTGTTTAAGAATGAATGGATGAAGTTGCAAAGTGTGTTGCCACCATTTAATGCATTCTTCTGATAGTTCAGTAGGAAGGTAATTCGGTAACTAAGCTTAAACCATTAACCTTCCTCTTACATGCTGATATGTGCACATATACAGCATATTAAAAATAAGCAAGTTTTCTACAGGCATCTCTAGAGTACATTTTTTCAAAAAAAATTTTTATCAAATATATATTATTATATAAACAAATCTAGGACACTTTGATTATGGGGTTAATGAATATTGAAGTTGTAATCAATCTGCTATGCATACAAATATATTTCTCACAAGTCACACTTTAAAGGGTAAAGTACTAGGTTTGTCCTTCATCACACCCAAGTATATATAACCAAATTATCAAGTATTTAGATCGAGAGATCTTGTTTTTCTCCATTTACACTATACATGACACACCTGCCTTATACAACAATGTTATCCGTGGATAAGCCATTCTCCAGCTTTGAAATATGATATGTTCCATACTATGTGGATATCAGATTATCTGTTGCTTACATACGACTATATCTTTAAGATATGGTTTTTCAAAATAAAACTAGGTAATCATGGTAATTGAATATCTGATATTTTTTAGAAGTACAAGGTACCCTTTATAATAAAATTTGTCCATAGTGAAGGATACAGGCATGTTAGTAGCAAATTTAAGTATACACTGGTACATGAATGTGTACACTTGTAATAATATTAGTAACATATTAAATACACAATGTGTATTTTCCAAATCTCAATAAATCTTTCATAAAATTTCGTACATAAACCAATTTTGATTTCTGATTAACAATTAATCCCTGTAATCATGGCAATTCACTAATCATAATGATATTCACAATCATGGTAAATTTAAACTTCAACATACATTATCTACATATTAATGCAACAATAATTAAATATTGATTTCAAATAAAATTGCAAACTAACAGAAGAAAGAAATCAGCATTGTCCTGCATAACATCAGACTTTAATTTGATCCTTTATCAACCAGCCTCATTACAGCTAATTTTAAATTTCAAGTTAGTAAATAATATATAACAAGGTATTATTTTATTTCAGAATAATTATTTTCCTCGGAATTCACCTTTTTCCTGATGGAATATTGTAATTGGCCCTAATAGCCTTAGTTACATGAAAAAAAAATATAAATCCATGAGATAGTGTGATTTTAGCAGTGGCAGGGGTAATGGAGAAAAATACATGATTTTCTATGCTCTGAATTTATATACCAGTATTTATCTTATTTATTTGTTTTAATTTATTCTATTTATTTGTTTTGTAATTGTTTGTTTGTTCTTTATTTGAAAAATTTTCATTTGTATAAATCATATTTGTACGACAAATCTCCTAACATCTTCCGGTAGAAAAGAGGGGGGGGGGGTTAGTTTTTCACTGAAAAACTAACCCCCTTAGTTTTTCAGTGAAAAGCTAACCCCCCCCCCCCATTCGCGTAAAATCCAGCTGCCTTTCAATTTAGACATTAATATTTGATCTGTAATACGTAAATCATCTCCACAAGCTGTAAATTCGCCACTTTAACATCGTAGATGTTGACTGGAAGCAACACTGCACTCCTCAAATCTAAACTTACAATGAAACGAAGTGAGTAACCTTTGTATGCAACAATTCTTGGCTAAAAAGCGATGGCTACGATCGAGACGTACATAATCCAAACTGCGGTCGCGGCAGTTAAGAAATTCACCGAATTCCGAGTTACAATAAAACATCATAGCTATAAGCTTGACGTTATTTACATGACAAGTTCCAACAAGCACTGCATCCATTGCCACAGAAGATTTACCGATCCGCGTCACTTCCGTGTTCGTGACGTCATATATTCTGTTTGCACTGAGGGTTGAAATTCATCGGCGGATCATGAATTAAGCCTGAAATATCTACGAACTTAAAATTGGATACATCTTATCAGTCCCTGGCGACATGAAAATAAATATAATTTCAGCGGGGTTTACATCCTAAGTGTTTACACATTACTTAAGTAGAAATACTAACGTAACAAGTATATTTTCTCATATATTTACAGGTACATGTACTCTAACAGTACGGTATATAAATAACGTATATATCTTGAACAGGTATTTATATGTGTTGTTCAAGTTGTATTCATTAATTTGATTTTTTAATTACCATATTATTTCAGTTTCTGCATGTGATTACAGTACAAGCAGTACGGTTTTTTTTACTATACTTTACATGTATAATAGGCATCTCTAACATTATTTAGGAATGATGGACGTTTTGAATGCATGTTTCTTCTTTAGTCAAACTACACAAATAAGCAGTGGTGTGTAGACATGAATAAACGTCTCTCTGTTTTTAACCTGTTGGGTTCATCATTTCTTTTAAAAAAATTCCATAATAATCAATATTATTTTAATATCTACTGACAATACTTGAAATACCACGTTTCTAATATAATGCATTCTTGACGCAGTAATGCATTAGCGTGATCGTAATATTCGTTCATTTTAATTTTATATTTGTAACATGCAGATATTAAAATTATATTGGAAAAAAACCCACAATAATTCTATGGAAGTCTGCGATGTACGTTGTTATGAGTTGTGATAGAATTATGGGCTCATTGTAAATCTTCATTTTAATATTCCTTTTTTTTTTAATTTATATAGCTGGAGACATTTCCCATCACCTAAGTAAGATGCTGCGTCAGTGGTCTGGCAGAAACTAAAGAGTTCTCTTCAAAATACTAATTCAAAGTTTTGAAGTTTCAGGATCCGCCCATGAATATTTCTGCCAACTAAAGTGTCGATTTTAGTGTGCAAGTCTTCCAAAACTTCTTCAAACTGACGTATAGCCTACTGTTACGTCACGAAGCTAGAACTGGAGATGTTCAGAGGCATTTGCGAGCACCGGTTGCAGGCAGAGAGAGAGAGAGAGAGAGAGAGAGAGAGAGAGAGAGAGAATATTAAATGATTTTTATGCATGCATACATTTATTTTCAGAACTATGATAAAGCATGTTAAACGGCATATATATGTACATACATGTGAATGCATGAAACATACGTACATGACTGAAGAAGATTGAATAATATTAAAGATCACCGGTTGCAGGCAGAGAGAGAGAGAGAGAGAGAGAGAGAGAGAGAGAATATTAAATGATTTTTATGCATGCATACATTTATTTTCAGAACTTTGATAAAGCATGTTAAACGGCATATATATGTACATACATGTGAATGCATGAAACATACGTACATGACTGAAGATTGAATATTAAATAAAAATTAAATTCACAGGAAACAGATTCGTTGAAAAGGAAAACGCTAGTTGAATTTGGACCCTAAAATAAGTACGTGTATTATGTGCTATGTAGATTCTTAAAAAAGATGAATTTTTACTGGATCTTTCATAAAAAAGAAATCAATCACTTTTAGGTTTATAGTCTTAACATGCTTTTAATAGATTTCAATCCCGTAAACTGCAAATACGCATAAAATCAGATTTCATTTCCATGACATTGTGTGATAAGTGTCATACCGGTCTGACTGTAGCAAATGAGTGATTACCCCCCCCCCCCCCCCCCTTCCTGTCTATAATTAAAAAAAGAATACATTTTTGCCATTCAAAGACACTTAAAACACCTTACACAATAATCGAAGTTTTTTTATCCGGGTACTGTTGAAGTCCCTGGCAATGCAAAATCTTCTTGTGAATTTTTTCTATTTAAAAAACAACAACAAAACAAAACATAAGCTTTCATTGAGATTCTTACCTAGACCATCGGTGGGCACCACTTACAACAAGATTTAAATAACGTATTTTTTATTTATGTTCTACCACACTGAGCTGACCTTTTAGGGAAAAAACCTGTCATATTTAAATAACGTATATTTTTACTTATACTCTTCAAATCTAGTGACATCACTGCATGGAGCAGGGATCCAAAGCAGGCAAATATACCAGGATAAGCAGCTCAAACACAGTAGAAAGCAAATTTAAGGCGTCGGAAACGTCGGGGGGGGGGGGGGGGTGGTCAAGCCAGCCCCCTCCCCCCAACTTTTCTCGTAGCAAACATCATTTTTCTTTAATTTACATATTTAAAAAAATGAAGTATCACGAAGTTGCCCCCCCCCCCCTTTCCAATTTTTTGGGGGAGTATCTATTAGAATTTGAAATGAAAATAAGGAAATTTAAGAGTGATATTGAAGATTGAAGGTATCGGTACCCCTACCCCCCCCCCCCCCCCTCCCTCCACACACACACATGTCATGATTTGGGGAATTTGCCTTTTTTTTCCGTTTTGCTTGTCAAGATTTTTGATGATATTCTAGCCCCCTCCCTTTAAATTTGCTTCCGACGCCACTGGAAAGTGACATGTTGGGATTATTGAATAAGGTAAGAATCCTCTTCACCTGTGGGAAAAGTTTTGCATGTAAACCCAAATTTTTATATTTTATAGAGATTATCAATATGAAATGCAATTTCGATGCACTGTAATTAAAGGCATTTTGTCTAAACTCCTTTATTTGTTAAATCGGTATAAGCTGCAGGTCTGTAGCTTCCGGTCTAAAAACAATTCGGTTGGAGGATCGGAATTTTAAGACCGAAAGTTTCAGACCTTCAGATATGTATACCAGTATCACATTGTACCACTGAGGAAAAAAACATTAATTCCACTTTCATCAGTCGGGAACTAGGCTTCGGATTTTTTTGGGTTTGATAGAAATACCTTATTTTTCCCAGTGATACATAAAAATGAAATTATATCATGTGTTTGATTGACAGATAAAGGTCTACCCATTTATTTTTTTAGGGGGGGGGGGGGATATCAACTGTTTAAAATTTATTAAAAGCGGTTTTATACAAGTCTTATAATTATTTTAATAAGATTGATGGTTAAAAAAAGGTCCCTGCTATATTCCAAACACGGGACTTGTGGGTCAGAAGTTACATGTATATATCCATTGTGCTACATAGATGACTGCTAAACTAACCGATAGATGCCGAGTTGAATTTAGGGCGTTTCCTCCCGGGACAGGAGCTGATTTTTTATGAGATTAAACAAAAATGTATATGTCTGACTATCCCAGTTTTGTAACAATGCGAGGTCATTTGAATTTTTGATGTTGTTTCTGGAGGAAAGGGGGGGGGGGGGGAGAGACCGGGCTTGATTTCAAAAGCATGTGTAACTTAAATACAAAGTCTAATAGTATACATGTACCTTGCGGGGTGTACGTGTTTTTTGCTGCTAGTAAATGAAAAGTTGACAAATGCCAAACCGGCAAACATCCGAAATCTTGACCAAAAAAAAAAAAAACCAAAAAACAAAACAAAACAAAAACATCAAAAAAGGAAAATAAATAAAGCTTTTTATCCTATTACAACTACAACACTTTTCTCGCCATTGTCTTTTGTGGTTTAAAACAGGTGCATCTGGAGTGAACACTCAATTGTTTTATATATATTAAACATTACACCCAATTTAATTATTCCGATCGGGACTTTTCATTTAGTAATAGAAATTACACCATATTTTAATTTGTGCGACCTAATAAATTCCCAAAGATGAGCAGCTTCAAAACATATTAAATTTTCTTTTCAAAACAAACGTATGAGCTACTAAAGCTTTATTTACTGGTAATACAGGCTATGGAACTTGGTGCACGAGTTGGTAAACAACTCCATCGTCATCGTAACATGGCTGCCTTTTCATTCCACATTCTTATGGATCGCATTGTTTTCTTTTACAATAATTTTTTGAAATTAAGTACAATGTGCTGAGCTATATTTTTTTAAGCAGAATTAATTTACTGCATTTATTCACTTGTGCTTTACGCACGTCTGTTTAGAGAAAATTTGGACGACACAGACTTCGATGTAGAACGTACAGCTGTTAGATTGGACTGATTCATTTCCGTATAAAATCGCGTCATACAGACATTAAGAACAATAGGTTATACCAATTAAGATCAGTTCTGACAATTTATTAATTCCTGTGTATTAATTTCCTTCCTGTGTATAGTGATTAGCAGCGTTAAGCCCCCCCCCCCACCCACCTCACCTGAGATTTTCTACCCGGTAAAAATGCAACATAATCGCACCTTCGAAGGCCTGTACAAGTATTACGAAGGATCATGCTGTCCGTCAATGTAAGGAAAATTCTTATATAGTGTACACAAATACTGGGACTATGGATAGGAAAGCGCACCTGTCTTTATATGCACGCACAACAAAATTATATATATATTCTTTAAATTTTGATCATGTAACTTGATCAACTTGAGCGTGCACAGATTAATGTTTGAATGCGTACGTATAACGCAGGTTCATCTAAATGTATTTCTTATTGGGGCGGTGAATTTGATCGATAAAGGAGGTGGGGGGGGGGGGTTAAACACAGATCGCTGCTATAAAATTTATTCTAAAAAAAATGGCAAAATTATTGGGGCGGCGTAACGTTAACACATAATAATTAAACTGAGAAATTCAATAAACAATCTACCGATGAGGAAGAAGTCCGCAGTATCCTTTCGATATAAAAACTCCCATGCATACGGTTTATCGCTTATCACACAGATACGTACACATCACCAGTGTACATGTACACATATATAGATATGTAAAGTAGTTGGTGATGCAAAACTGACATGCAATGCTGACATCATTATCAGGTGGAAAGAGTGTTCGACGAAGACCCAAATTGAATCCTCGGTCCTTTCTGAACTTTAAGGATCCGCTCCAGTCGTCAAAAATCCCAAGATGGCTTTATGTTTATGTGATTTATTTATATACAGCCCTTTAAAGGTGTGCAGAATTAATCTTTCCGATGAGACTGTTATCTAAATTGTACATGCAATTATTGGTTATTCAGCTATATACCAGTATCTAATAATACACATATATTTATGTATTAGTAAAGTTATGTATATACTAATGTTTGAATGGTTGTCAATGATAGAGCTCTCTAAATAATACAATCCTGGTTTTCTTAAAAGATTAGAAAAAAGCTAACTTTTACATCAAGTCCCCTCTCATATTTGACATTAGAGAGGCAATTTAAGCTGCATATCTGGAAGAAAATAAAATACTTTTGTAGAAGTAAAATAAAATAGAGGATTGATTGGCTGCATGGGTTCGAAGAATTGACTCCCATTATTTTTAGGGGGGGGGGGGGTGTGGGGGGTCTGAAAGTGAGCTCTCGTGCTTTTTGCCTGCATGGCGCATTTGGCCTGACGTCTAGACATCAGGCATATTTAAGGTTTGAAAGTTGCATTCTCCAAAACGGTGCAGACAATGTGAGCTAGGAATATTAATATTTTACGTAAGAAAGATTAATATTTATCATATAGCATATAATTAGCAACAATTAGTATTCAAGTAAACGGGAGGTTCACCATATATAAGTGTAATCCTGGTGGAAGGGGGGGGGGGGGGGTGTCACCGCTACAAATTGTTGCCTATTGTGCACCCCTGCGAATGTGTTCGGAATGTTTTCTCTATCGTTGTTAAGTATATAATAAATCCAGAGGTTCTCGAATGAAAGTTCACGAGCGGAAGTATATGTGTTCGGATAATATTCTCAAAATACGTAAGTTCTGGTCGTTTTTCATATCATATCCTACTTTGATTTATGTTAAAACATGAATATCTTTCAAGATATGGGTTTTTTTTTTCACAACCTAGCGGTTATTCAAATTAAACGATGATATTCAGAATAGAGTTATCGGTCGTGTTGAACCACGTGTAGAGTGGTTGAAAATATAAACATTAGCCTTTAGGTTACTTAAAAAAATCATAGCCATGTTTGATGCTTGTTGTGTGCAATACCATGTTTTTAAAAAAAATAATGGGTGTCTGTTTTGCATAAGAACTAAGTATATCAAGACATTTTCAAGAAACATTCTGCATAAAATAGTATATTATGTTTCACTATTGATGCCTTACTAGGTCAGGCGCGGATGGAAAAAAAAACCCTTAGGGGGGGGGGGGGGGGGGGGGGGTCTCTACTAAGCATGTTAAATGTTGCAACAGCAGAAAAAACTATTGCTTTTTTTATTGTCACATTTATTTCTAGAATATATTTTATCCACCAATTAATGGAGATAAAGTTTAAAATCAATAAACCTCGAGATTTTATATTTGATAACAAGTCCCTACTGAAGGCTATAAACAAGAGGCACGATTTTTACTGCGAAAATGAAAGGGTCAATTAAAAACAGGTGGTCTAAAATTTAAATGACAATAACATTCACAGGGATGTTGTATATTATGGTAGAATGTAAGTACGTAGCTGGGCGGAGTTAAGACATTGCCGCTCGTGATTTGAATGAGAGAGAGAGAGAGAGAGTGAATTGAGTAAATTATAAGTGGTGCCGATGAAGGAATAATCATTAGTTATAAACTTGCAAACAAATTAATTAAGGTCTGTTTATAAAAATTACATAATATATCCTCTATTGGTATAACTTTAAAGCGTTTTAAAGAACTATTGTGAAAATTTCTTTGGCCGCGCGCCGTCGTACATGTACATGGATAAGAATGACGTAGCTAACCAACTAAATTTCCTAGCATGGAGTCCGAGAATATGGACATTAAATATTTTGAAATGCGAACGAATGATCACTTATGAACATGATGAATTTAGGTGTTGTGTAAAGGAAAGGCAACGCAGGTGGATGCTTAGTGGAAAAGTAAAACAATGGCGGACAAATTCGTCCTCAGGTAAAGAATGTTTCAGACTGAGTAACCATGAAGAAAGTTTTATACAAAGTAAATTTACAACCTATGTTTAATTCCAGGAAGATTCGGCAAACTTTGATTAGAGTACTAACGGTAACACTTGTAATAAAAACAGTTTCTTAAATATTCGTAGTCTTCGATGTTTGACATTACCTCCTCACATTATCTATATATAGACATCGTTGTCTTCAAAGTTTCATAAATTAAAAAAGATATACTAGACCTTGATTTGTCACTTTATAACTATTGTTGACAGATAGTTCGCTAATCTGCCTCATCTAGGCTATAATTTACTCCATTAACCAGTTAACTCTCTCTCTCTCTCTCTCTCTCTCTCTCTCAAGTTAAGGTCTCAACTCCGCCCAGCCACGATCTGATTGGACAAAGGTCAGTCAAAACATTACGTAGAAACTTTTGTGGAGTTCGCTACTATTAAACGCTTCAATGTAGTTTGCTGTATCATTATCAACAAAAAATAATCAGTTCGGATTAAAATAAATATATATTCCTAAAGCTGGAATATTTTCTGGAGGAACTGATTCGCTGAAGCGGGGCTTGTCCCGATTTTTTGATCAATTGTTTAATATCATTAATTATGAAAAAACTAATTTACATGTACGTGTCATACTAAATGTACATTAAACAATAACTAGTAGTGTGCATCACTATTTTAATTCATACAATTGACTCAAAAAATTCAAAATTCTGTTTCAATACTTAACCAAATGGCCATTTGCGCCCTCTTATTGTCCCATCTTCTTTCTTTGACCCCCCCCCCCCCCCCCATAGATCCATTGATGGGCTCATTGATGAGTTCATTCAAGGCATCGATGATCTAATCCTTTCGGTGAAAGGCAGAGGGTGAAGGTACATGTTAATGGAAGTTCGCGCCATAATAAATTAATATCACATTAGTGGACGAGTCCAAATTGGGATCGTGAGAATACCGCGTGTACCCATGTAGCTTTATTTGAAAACAAAAAAAAATCCTATGGTTGGAAATAACAAAAATGGCCTTTGGTTTTGCATCTTTATTTAGCAAATAAAATTTAAATTTTGTCTGTTTTCTCTTCTGCTGTCAAGCCTACAATTTTTTGATACATGAACAATCCTAAAATAATTTGAAATAATAAAATTCTAAAAATCTATGTTTGTTTATTCACCAATTAAAGGGTCATCAAGGGGCATACACATTCAACAACAATATAATCATGATTATAATAAATAGCGGTTGAAATATGTGGAAAGAATGCCCAGATCCACATTCCAAGCTTATAGTCAAATTATTGTACTGTATATTTTCGCCCTTATTCAGTTGCAAACGGTTTCGCCCCGTCTTGAAATCGCCCGCCCAAAGTTATGCTTAAAGAGACTGAGATATTTTGAGACATTTGAATTCGCCTAGTCTTAAATTCGCCCGCTGACAACGGGGGCGAAATGGGCGAAAATAAAACGGGGCGAATATTTCCATATATTGTAGTACGTTCACTAGATGAAAAAAATAAATGTATTTAAATTGATTCTTGATTATACACGTTCCATTTATGAATTTATGAACAGCAGCGAAAATTAAAAAATATATATTTTTTAAAAGATAGCCTAATTTGTACATCTTTCCTATGAAACAATTTTCATTTGTCAGGCAAGCTTTTTGGAAAGCTACATGTATTACTTGTTTAAAAAATAATTGGTTTTTTTAATGGCATTCTCCCTCCCCCCCCCCTCTCTCTCTCTCTCTCTCTCTCTCTCATTCTCTGTGCAAGCAGTGTCCATAATATTTATGTTTTCTGTAATTTTAATTCAGTCGATCTTCTTTCATGTTCACTGTAGCTTTATATAAAGTTTATGAGGAACGTAAAGTATCTAAAACCCTTGGCTAGCAAAGATTATCTTCCTCGTGCATGGGGGAATCACAGTCATTATTATAATTCTGAAAATAAATGTACACACGCATAAAAATCATTGACTCTCTCTCTCTCTCTCTCTCTCTCTCTCTCTCTCTCTCTCTCTCTCTGCAACCGGTGATCTTTAATATTATTCAATCTTCTTCAGTCATGTACGTATGTTTCATGCATTCACATGTATGTACATATATATGCCGTTTAACATGCTTTATCATAGTTCTGAAAATAAATGTATGCATGCATAAAAATCATTTAATATTCTCTCTCTCTCTCTCTCTCTCTCTCTCTCTCTCTCTCTCTCTCTCTCTCTCTCTCTCTCTGCCTGCAACCGGTGCTCGCAATGCCTCTGAACATCTCCAGTTCTAGCTTCGTGACGTAACAGTAGGCTATACGTCAGTTTGAAGAAGTTTTGGAAGACTTGCACACTAAAATCGACACTTTAGTTGGCAGAAATATTCATGGGCGGATCCTGAAACTTCAAAACTTTGAATTAGTATTTTGAAGAGAACTCTTTAGTTTCTGCCAGACCACTGACGCAGCATCTTACTTAGGTGATGGGTAATGTCTCCAGCTATATAATTAAAAAAAAAAGGAATATTAAAATGAAGATTTACAATGAGCCCATAATTCTATCACAACTCATAACAACGTACATCGCAGACTTCCATAGAATTATTGTGGGTTTTTTTCCAATATAATTTTAATATCTGCATGTTACAAATATAAAATTAAAATGAACGAATATTACGATCACGCTAATGCATTGTGTGATTCAACGTACTGCGTCAAGAATGCATTATATTAGAAACGTGGTATTTCAAGTATTGTCAGTAGATATTAAAATAATATTGATTATTATGGAATTTTTTTAAAAGAAATGATGAACCCAACAGGTTAAAAACAGAGAGACGTTTATTCATGTCTACACACCACTGCTTATTTGTGTAGTTTGACTAAAGAAGAAACATGCATTCAAAACGTCCATCATTCCTAAATAATGTTAGAGATGCCTATTATACATGTAAAGTATAGTAAAAAAAACCGTACTGCTTGTACTGTAATCACATGCAGAAACTGAAATAATATGGTAATTAAAAAATCAAATTAATGAATACAACTTGAACAACACATATAAATACCTGTTCAAGATATATACGTTATTTATATACCGTACTGTTAGAGTACATGTACCTGTAAATATATGAGAAAATATACTTGTTACGTTAGTATTTCTACTTAAACACTTAGCATGTAAACCCCGCTGAAATTATATTTATTTTCATGTCGCCAGGGACTGATAAGATGTATGCAATTTTAAGTTCGTAGATATTTCAGGCTTAATTCATGATCCGCCCATCAATTTCAACTCTCGGTGCAAACAGAATATATGACGTCACGAACACGGAAGTGACGCGGATCGGTAAATCTTCTGTGGCAATGGATGCAGTGCTTGTTGGAACTTGTCATGTAAATAACGTCAAGCTTATAGCTATGATGTTTTATTGTAACTCGGAATTCGGTGAATTTCTTAACTGCCGCGACCGCAGTTTGGATTATGTACGTCTCGATCGTAGCCATCGCGTTTTAGCCAAGCATTGTCGCATACAAAGGCTACTTCACTTCGTTTCATTGTAAGTTTAGATTTGAGGAGTGCAGTGTTGCTTCCAGTCAACATCTACGATGTTATAGTGGAGAATTTACAGCTTGTGGAGATGATTTACGTATTACAGATCAAATATTAATGTCTAAATTGAAAAGCAGCTGGATTTTTTACGCGAATGGGGGGGGGGGGGGGGTTAGCTTTTCACTGAAAAACTAAGGGGGTTAGTTTTTCAGTGAAAAACTAACCCCCCCCCCCCTTTTCTACCGGAAGATGTTAGGAGATTTGTCGTACAAATATGATTTATACAAATGAAAATAAAGAACAAACAAACAATTACAAAACAAATAAATAGAATGAATTAAAACAAATAAATAAGATAAATACTGGTAATATAAATTCAGAGCATAGAAAATCATGTATTTTTCTCCATTACCCCTGCCACTGCTAAAATCACACTATCTCATGGATTTATATTTTTTTTCATTTAACTAAGGCTATTAGGGCCAATTAAAATATTCCATCAGGAAAAAGGTGAATTCCGAGGAAAATAATTATTCCGAAATAAAATAATACCTTGTTTTATGATTATTTTAAAACAAACTATGAAGCAATTTTACCCCGGTACTCAGTTTGTCTTCCTGTGATTTTATCCATATCTTACATGTACTATAAACATGATAAATGTACATGTTAAGAAACTCAAAATATTCATAATGACCTGCTTAACCTTTGACAGTAAATGACCTTTTTAACCCTATAATCATGATAAAGAACATCAGCAATACTGTATTTTTGTTGATGACTTAATTGGTCAAAGGGAGAAATTTGAACTCCTGCAACAGCTCAAATTCATACTGATTACCAAACATACATAATTACAAAACTAAAAATAACCCATTCTACCATATCAAAATGAACTTTTGATGCATTTATGACAATTGCTATATTAATGCATTTTTATTTTTAAGCATGTTTACGAGAAACTGACCAGCATACAAGTACACCTTTTAAATTAACATGCATTGGAGATAAGGATAGTGATCAAAACCTGTGATTGCTGTTTCATTTACATGCATTCAATGATAAGGACGACATGGTGATTTTTCAGTGGGTTTTCTTTTCTTTTTCTAGTGTGCAAGTAAAAAGATACCTGATTTAACCAGCTGTTAACTGGTATTTATAAGTTATGAACAATCAATATGTTGATAAAAATATCACATTGTACCAAACGTTTTCTTAGTTATTAGTAAGCCTATATACAAAACTGTAAGATTTTCAGCTTGAAGGCTGACATATGTGGCTTGTGTGTTGTTGTTGTTGTGGGGGGGGGGGGGGGGGGGGGGTTCAGATCTATTTCTTTACGAAAGAGTAACTGATCAAGATACTTAAAACAAAGATGCATTTTTCAGCACAAATAATGCACAGGTTTTCAACTTTATACAACTGACGTTCAATTTTGACGTCAAAACATCTTTCAATTTGTTACCTGTATTTTGAAAAGATGTTTACAAACAATATGTCTATAATCGACCAACTCAATAAAAACGTTAACTTACCAAAGATATAAAAACAGCTAACGTCACACATATCGCCGAATAAAACATGTGGTTAAGTCCTTCTCACTAATAACAAACAAATAAGTTTCTCATGAGTAATATTTTTTCGAGCCTCTCCCAACAACTTTGTGCGAAAAAAACACTGTATGACGATCTCGATGTTTTTTGTTTTCTGAACCCGACTACTATATACACGGTTTGTGTGGATGTTTTGTTTTGTTTTTTTTTTTTTGGGGGGGGGGGGGGGGGGTAGTTATGTTGATTTAAATCGGTAAATTAAAATATTTTTTTTTTAAATTTTCATCTTATTTTTAAAAGCAATTTATTTTTATGCAATCTATTTTTAGAAGTCGAATTTGCAATTCATTTTAGTTATTCATTCCCGGGACCACGCTAATACATAATTTTAAAGTACATGAATAAAGTATAAATAATTGTTACCTTCTTTTTTTTAGACTATCGATCCTGTGCAGATTGTTATGGAATTTACAACAAAAAATTTTCTATGAAAAATGCTTTACCACAAAATGTATGTTTTATTCCGATTGAACCTTATAGTCGGAAAAATCATAGGACTGCCCCCCCCCCTTCCACCCCCACCCCAATTATAAAAACCCCCGGGACTTTACTCTGTTTTAAAATTAAATTATCCTTTTATGACATGTTTCAAATCTAATTTATTCATTCATTGCCCAAAATTACCTAAAACAAACATTTTTTTTAAATCTGTGTATATGATATACATGTACATGTATGTAGCGGGTCTGATTTTTAAAAAAATGTTTGTTTTAGGTAATTGTGTGCGATGAATGTATAAATTGGATTAGAAATATGTCCTAAAAGGATAATTTACTTTAACAAAATTGATAAAATCCCAGGGGTCTATATATACTGGGGGGGGGGGGGGGGAGTGGACGAATGCACGAAAGAAAAAAACAAAATACGTATAAAAGCTAAATCCGTTTACCCGAGGGGAGGGGGGGGGGGGTCTTGATTATTTTTCTAATAAAAGAGCATAATTTCCTTTTTAAAAAAGATTTTAAAAAAAATACAAAAAAAAAACAACAACAACAACACTGTTTTGAACTAGACATTATGAATTTAAAACTAACCGCATTTTTTATTTTGATATTTTTTTTCGAATAAACTTTGAATGCGTTCTTGTTGCAATGAATTACAGAGCTCTAAGTATGTAATGGAATTCATCTCCTATATTTCATGTTTTTTTGCAATGAGCAGAGATTATATTTATATGTCTCGGAATACTTGCCCGACGTCCACGTTCAACATATGGAGAGCGAAAGTGAATAGAAAATAACAACCAGTCCTGACATTTCTGTTATTGTCGACTTGAGACGAAAAACTATATATAAGAGGTTGTTAGAGATAAGAAATTAAAAATAAAAATTAAAAAAAATATATATATTGATTAAAAGGGGAAGAATGCACGGTCCTGTCAACAAGCACCCATAAGTATGATTCTCTCTATTTCTTACAGAAATTAATTGTAATTCACAGCTGTAAAGAAACTGACAGGACCGAAATCTCAACGATCCAATTTTAACCAGTTTAAAGATCGGTCGCCACTTTCAGCAACCTATGAAAAATCACGGACTGCACGAAATTACTTTGATGATGACAGACTCAAATTCCCATATAAGACGACTTGACTATTCCTTTCATCTAAACGTTCACTGATGTACATCAACAACAATTTAGTTATGCTCTAAATTTACATATACTATTAATATTTACGATCAATTCATTGATTTATTAAAAAGATAGAAATATAAACAATAAAATGTGATTCACGCGCGTGTTACATGTATGAAGGAAGCGATCATTGCAGAAAAAAATACATTACCCGCTGACGTGCGGGTATTACATTATTGTAATTTGATTTATTTCCTGCAAGGTCACTACCTTCATACCCTGCATGAATGACCAAGGAAAGAATTTTATTGTTTATATTGTAATTGTAATAAATTCTTTCAATAATGCTGTATAACATTAGCTGTGTTTGATAGGATGAACCGGGACTTAAATATTTGGTAAACACAATGAAAAATCATATTTTTGTGTTGTCAATTTTTATCTAATATGAAGGAAATAAGTAACAAATCAGGGAGTTTTATCAAACACGAAGCTAGGTGCCTGGGATATACGTCCCTGATAAAACTCATATTGACCTTTTTACAAAATACTTAAGTTAGGAAAAATCAAGTAATTATTAAAACAACTGTATATTTATTAATTGGGGAGAGGGTTGGTAAGCGGGAAGTCTTATTCTATATTAAGTCATGGAAAAAGTAATCCCGATACCTATATTGAATTTGACACCATTTAATGCCGTTTTTGGAAAGACTGTAGGCATTCTAGTTAAATTTCATGAGTCAAATATTAAACAGGCCAGGCTCATCCAAAAATTCTTGTGACAGTAAAAAAAAAATAAAAGCAAAATCATGAAAATCCTAAACCGGGGAGGAGTGAGGGGGAGGGGGTAGTGTAGAACACAAATAACTTCAATTTTCCTGTTCATTTTCTTATATTAACTTCAATTGTTCACTTCGTCTAAAAAGGGGGGGGGGGGGGGCGGGTTCGCTTTTTTATACGTAAATTTAGAAAAATCTCTGCTGCGACAAAAAGATGGGGAGAGGGGGACAGGAGCCCTCTGCTGACCCCCCCCCCCCCCCCCCATGTGCTACGTGCCTGTATCCTTAGTCAACGCTTCCATGTTTTTATGTATAAATTTTACGAACGTATCCAACGGTAATTTTTCTGGGGGGGGGGGGATGTGGCAGGTGAAATGATTATAACAAGAATTTTTAAATCATTAAGGACATGTTAATAAAAGATAAGTACACCATTACAGAGGCGGATCCAGCAATTTGGAAAAGGGGGGGGTTCCAATTGATGATAATCAATACATGCAAAATTCATTATTTGTCAATAAACAAGGCCTTTTGAATGTTTTCCGTGCGTAAATTTAATTAACAGTTATCTCGTCAATATCTAAATGTATTTCATACCTATTTTAATATCAGAGTGCACTGCATTTATTAAGCGTTTTGGGTTAGGTAAGGAAGATTTGCACAATTTCTAGCCTTAGAAAAAAACTCAAGTCTTCAGCAATGAGAACATGCGTCTATGCTTAATAGAAAGAAACACTAAAAAAATGATCCAGACTTATTACGACAAGCTATTATAAATATGAATTTTTTGGTAATTTTTTTTATGTCTTTGATGTTTAAATTCTTAACTATTTATCAATTTTGATTTCTATCGATTGCCTTCTTAAATAAAGGTCTAAATGATAGGATATGACAAAAAATGGGGATACTTTATCTGCTGAATAGATTGTACATGTGTAATACAATGGTAAAAGCAATAGTCGTCCCAGGGAACTTGATGTGACCTCTGTAATGGGTGCGCAACATCACCCGGCACTAGTACAGATGCGATCAAATTCAAGAAAGTTTTGAAAAGTTGTTAATTTACATAATGGTTTACATATAAACCCCTTACACGGTATTTCTGTAATGTAACTTCCGATTCTTGGAAACAAAACAAAAAAAGGCTTCGTTTGTTCAGGTATGAAGGTAGCTAGCATTCCAGAAAAATAGCATAACCCGCATAAGAAATTCTTTAAATGAGCAATTTTAAAAGCATTTATTTGAGATAATTAAAATATTTATAGTATATATGGGAAAAATTGCCTTTAAATAGGCATTACAAGTTTTCCACAAAAATTCATATGTCCCAGAGAAAGGGGGGGGGGGGGGGGTTCCGACCCCCGGAACCCCCCCCCCCCTGGATCCGCCAATGCATTATGTACAATTTCCGCTCTAAACAAATTAATTGCCGCTCTATTTTTATTCATGAAAAGAGATGAATGATTGAATGAATGACGGGTGTACATGTACGTCAGAAATTTAATTCTCTTGAATTAACCGTCGTATTATATATGTCTTGTCTAATGTCAACGCACAAAAATGTATCATCTACGATCAATTAATTTGTTAATCCGTAACCTTGACTTTAAAATGCGGTTTAGTACCCCCCCCCCCCCCCATTCTCTTTTAAACACTACCATGTCAACCATAAATTTTCAAAGCATACAACATGATTTCTGAGAAAAAAATTGTTTATAACCACAGCAGTTTAAGCAGGCCTACCAGTACCGATCGAAATAAAACTTCAGATCGTAAGATGAGAATTTTCAAAGGGAGATAACTCATTAATAGGTTTGATCCTATAAAACCGAGTTTTTGCCAAGTTAGATATAACACTGGCGTCGGAAGCAAATTGAAAGTGGGGGGGGGGGGGGGGCTAGACTAATCCTTAAAAATATTGAGAAAAAAAACTTTTTCCTAAAATCATGAAAATCCTAATCCGTGGGAAGGGGGGGGGGGGGGGGGGGGGGGAATACCTATACTTTTAAAAATAAATTTCTTACCTAAATTTTTTTTCCCGAATCATGAAATTCCTAATCCGTGGGGGGGGGGGGGGGGGTTGGTTGGATGCCTATTACTCCAACTTCTCAATCTTTCAAGGTAAATTTAGGAACAATTACATTTCCGGCAAGAAAAAGTGGGGGGCTAAACCCTCTGTGCTGCTATGTGCCTAATGGTTAGGTCTAAATTTGCAAAAAAAGTGGGGAACTCTTTGCTGGACAGACATCAAACTAGTACACTGGTACCCATAGGAAGTAGATAATACTACTGATTGAGTCAAGGGTCAAATTACAATGTACTCTGGACATGGCCCACATGACCTTCAAGATTTCCGTGTTCATTAAATATCTTTAGAATCTATTCTATTTTGCAACACATCAAGCTTGAATCAATGATAATTTAACTACTCTTGACATCGACTTGAATGCTATCATAAAAATATATGTACTAGAGATTTAGCGAAAGGCAATGCTGTAATTTTTTTCATATCACATTTTTCTTATCTTTCAAAAATTAACATACATAAAGGACCCAAGATCTTTTAAAAGGTAGTCTATGCATGCCTAACCAATTCATATTATATTGATTCTTATTTCTTGAATAAATATCAAAAGGTTGCATCTAAAATAATACTAATATTTATAAGTTCTAATACATATGTATAAACATGTAGATCCCCAGGCATTCAAAAATGTAAAAAAAAAAAATTCCAGAGAAAAGAAATTATCCTATACCTCTTGAACACATATTGAATAATTATATTTTATTTCATTCCTTTTTAATATATACATGTAAAGTATGTAAAATATAGAAACATACAGTAATCATATGCATATAATTATACATACATGTAACTATAAATACAGAGTCTCCCAATGATTACATTCTTCATAGTTTGATGAAACATATATGCAACAAACACACTTGTGTTACTTTTGATATATATAAACAGTCCATTGATATAAAACATTTTACAAATCTAATCAGTTAATAATTATCTACATTGTTATTTGATGTTCACTTTGTTGGCACGTAACATTATGATCACAGTTTGTTTACATGTAATATTGGATTTTCTTCACTTTACCTGTTTCACATTCAGTCACAAAGAGGTTGTCTCTGGTGTCCACACATAAACCCCATGGAAGCTGTAAATGACTGTTGTCAATGTAGCGGAGGAACTGTCCGTCCTGATCCAGGATGTGGATACGGTGGTTGTTGACGTCTGCTGTCAGGATCCGACCCTGGCTGTCTGTAGTGATGCCGACTGGATTAAATGGTTTCTTGGTAGTAGAGGGAGGACCGGTGTAGGTAAACCGGAGTTTTCCGTCCTGATTGACCACCACTACTGTACTGGCTTTATAGTCAGCTACACAGATATCTAGGTTCTTGTTCTCAATGATGCATTTACTGTAAATATCAGATGAATAGAGAGGTTGTCCTTTGTCATTGTATTGAATCGTTTGTTTCTCTGTGGAGCCAGAGTAACGCATAACTTTTGCTTGTTTCTTATCATCACTGACCATGACAACCAGGAGGTCACCAGAGGAGGTACTACAGACATTGCGAGGTCTCCACCCCTGTAGTCTGATCACTGTCTGTATCTGTGTATTCTTCACTATGTTCACAGTTCTATCTTTGTAATCAGAATAAACTAGTTCACCACTCTGTGTCACTGCTGTGTCCATTGGTATATTCCCTGACTTGGTTTGGATTGACTTCACTAGTTTACTGTGGAGGTTGTAGAGTCTCATTATGTTGTCCGTACCAATCGTCCATACCTCATCATCACTCAGACAGGACACACTGTATAAGTTATTATATTGTCCATTCTCTGTGTTTATAACTGTGATGATCTGTGGTACATCAATGAGCGGTTTGTCTGGGGGAGAGGACTCATCACTGGGAGAATCCATTGTGTAGCCATGTTCTTCTGTCTTGATCGATAATGCTGACAGAGAACCGATCTGCTGATAAATCTGTTCTTTGTTAATCTTCTGAGTGGTGAATTTTGGTAAGGAAACCGTGAGTTTAGGAGGCAATCTTCTGAATTCAGCATTCCTGGAGTTGTAGGCAGAGACAAGGCTGACATCATTGGAGGTCAGTACTTTCTTCAGATCAGCAATGCACTTTGTAATTTCAGAAATACTGTGTTTGATTTCATTTTCCTGCTTATCAAGGACAACCAGGTGTTTGGATTCCATTTCAGCCACGTCAGATTTCAATTTCTCAATAGCAGTGTCTATTTCTCTGTGCAAGTCTTCTCCATGTTTGTGTAAAGCTGTTGTTAATTTCTTGGAGTTTTGATGCAGATCAGCTTTTTGAACTGGGATATTAGATACAATTTCTTGGTATTTGGGATAAATCAATTTCTCTAATTCTTGTAAATCTCTCTGTAATAATTCTTTCTTGGTTTCAAGACTTTTTAAAATTTCAACTGCTTTGTGTCCTTGATGTTCAGAGGAGATACACTGCAAACAAATAGGAATGTCACACTGTTCGCAATAAAGTTCACACAATTTTTTTGAATGTTTTGCACATTCAGGTGCAAATCCCCGCTTTTTGAATGTTACCACTTTGTGTTCTTTAGATTCATCAGAGAGATGTTCCCCCACACAGGCTTTACACAGATGTACGTGACAAATGTCACAGTACATAGGGGGCCCCGGGGTCTCACACAGTTGACAGCGTAACACATCCTGGGCCCAAGTACGGGGGTACATGGTCAGACACCTGGATAGATTGGTTTAGAAAATGCTGAAAATAAATAATAATCATAAATAAACTAAATTAAGTTTTCAATATATACACAAACTTAACCTAATTATTGTTAAGCGCTCAGAAAAATATAAACCCTGGTGAGCTTTTGCAAGTGCAAGTAAACTTTACGCTCTGTATTATGACCTTTAAATAATTTATAAATACCTCGCTCATTTTGACTTAATTTAGCGATTACAAATAAAACGAGACATTTTTCTGATAAAGTCTACAAAAACTTATTATATATAAGTCATTAAACACTGGTAATTTGTTTATAAACAAACCACAAACCTTCTCTCTCCAACATGGCGACTCAGGTATTTTACTTCCTAGTCTGGCCGCTATGGCGTTGGTATGCGCTCCGTCTAGACACGTGATAAAATGCAGTGGTGGATACGAGGGAGCGTCCATATACCATCTCAATGAAAGTTTCCGTGCATTTCTTACAGGCACGTAGCATCGGGGGGGGGGGGGGGGTAATTTTTTTTTTCTCGCAGCAACAAATTGTTTTAAATTTACAATAAAAAACTGAATTATCATGGTGTTGCCCCCCCCCCCCACTTTTTTGGAAGTATGCAAAAAAAATCGCATGAAAATAAGGAAATTTGGAGTGAAATTGAAGTTTTGGTTATGGTGCATTCTGCCTACTACCGGGAATTTTAATTTTTTTCAAAATTTTTCTGTGAAAAATATATATACTCAGTGTTGACTCGGCACCCCCTCCTCAAGGAAACTATGTACTCCTAGTAGTTTCAACTTTCTGATCAGGATAGAACCTATACATTGTAGTATATACAGGTATATGTGTACTTGGAGTACATTATGTATTGTGTATATCAACATTATATCAGAGACGATTTATTAATGAAATCACGGTTTATTCCCACTTAGCCAACATTCTGAAATTCTCAATTCCCACTTGGCCAACATTTTGATTTTCACACCTGAGTGATCAGGAGGCTATAGTCTGTTTTCACAATGACAATGAACTTTATTCTCAATAAACTGTGTTTACAGTGTAGAGAAGATATATACAAAAATTACATTGTGAAGAAGGATTAATACATGTACATTAACCAAGAGAGCTAACTCTCTCAATAATTGTATTTATAAATTTACAAATCTTGATAAGTTGTTTTTTGTTTGATACATTAAACAATGCTTCAAATTTTAAAACATTTGGGTATGATATATAATATTTTGGTAAATACATGTTTCTAGCATCAGTTATACAACGGTCAGAACAATCAAACAAATAATGGAATTCATCTCCAATTTCATTACAAGTACATAATTTGCAAGTTATATTCTCTCTTGGAATATTGAACCATCTTCCTGTCTCAATAGGTAGTTTTGAGTTACCAGTTCTAAAAATACAGTATTTCTTCCATAGTTTTGTTGGCAAATTCAAAAAATATTCCTCAAAAGCTAATGATTTTTTAAACAATCTATAATTTATACTTTTTGGTGAATTTTGAACATCACTATACCATGTTTGTTTGAACTGATCTAATAGTATGCTGCGAACTTTCGTTTTTAACCAAGGAATATTTATAGAATTTTCTTGCCATAAATAGGACAATCCACAATTATCTAAAATGTTCTTTACAAATACACACCATGGATTCTTATAGTTTTTGAGTACATGAAAAAGTTTTGAAGATAACTTAGAATTCTGGGAATTAATTAATTTACCCCAAAATATTAACATTTACATATTAACATATTATCATTTAATATTAATGATAAGTGGATACCTTCCAAGTTCACCATACATCATATAGTTTGGTGTTGATGAACTCAGATTTAATATATGTTTACAGAACTTAAGATGAAGTTTCTCAATAAGCTTTGTTCTTTGGAAACCCCATACTTCACAGCCGTATAAAAATATTGTCTAAAAAAACATGTCTAATTTACAGTCGATTGCTAAATTATGCTTTCGACATTTTCCAATACAACTATACATGGCTTTAATAGCCTTTTCATATAGATCATTAAGATTTAAATTGAATGAATTGCTTTTACAAAATGTAACACCTAAATACTTAAAATTGTTAACTATTTCCAAATGTGAGCCTTCAAAAGTAAATTGGTTACTGCTTTTATCTCTACTAAATATGACCACTTTGGTTTTTTTACTATTGACCTTAAGATGCCAGTTTTTACAGTATTCAGAAAAAGTATTCAAAAGGTATTGGAATTCTTCAGGGTTTTCAGACAATAAGATGGTATCATGTAAGTGTATTCGTTATCAATTACCTGAGAATAGTTTATTTAAAAAATGCAAATAAAAAATAGCATTTAATTTTAGCTATAACATGCATATGATAATTAAAATAAATATTTAAATAAAAATTACCAAAGCATATTTTTTTTTTCAAAAACAAATCAGCAATTTTCTGCAAGATTATTACATAACACATTTTATATGTATTAACCAATGCCAGTACTTGCATGATTAAAACATTTATGTAAATTCACAAACTGTTTATAAACTGGATGTATATATACATAAATAAGATAGATCAGCAGTTTTTAAAGAATAGACTAGAAACATGTATTAATATGTTCTAATATAATATTATATTTAATTAAACTTACGACATTTCATTTTAACGCAAATAACACAGTTTTGTACCTCATGTACATGTGTATTTTAATGGTTTGAGAGAATAAACAAATTGAAATTGATAAGCATTATTAATTATGATTAATTTACAGAATCAAAAGCCTGAAAATTATGACTTCTTATGATTCTTTTATGGACTGTTAGTTGAAAGATATAAAAAGTAAAAATGCCCGATATTCAGGTGCAGGTCAACTTTAAAAAAAAAACGACAAAGGATGATTTTATCTTCTTAACTAATAATGTTATCATCATCATACAATGAATCTTATAAAATGTGAAGTATCACCGTTAGGAATATAATTAAGGACTTAATTTACCCAAGTGTTTTTTGTATTTTGTTAATTTCATATTATCTAGATTGGAAATATTCAATATAATCATAGAAACCAAAGAAATTAAGAGGACGAATTAAGTTTTTTTTAGCTCACCTGAGCTGAAAGCTCAAGTGAGCTTTTCTGATCACCTTTTGTCCGTCGTCCGTCTGTCCGTCTGTCCGTCCGTCCGTCCGTCTGTCCGTCTGTAAACTTTTTACATTTTAAACTTCTTCTCTAAAACCGCTTATCCAATTTCAACCAAATTTGGCACAAAGCATCCTTATGGGAGGGCGAATATAAATTGCAGAAATAAAAGTCCGATCTGTATTCAAAGCGGAGAAAACCTTGAAATTGTAGAAAAAGAAGGGTGCATTTTTAAAAATCTTCTTCTCAAGAACTACCGAGGCAAATTCAACGTAGTTTAGCATAAATTATCCTTATGGGAAGGAAAATATAAATTGCAAAAATTAAGTGGTAATTCTGTTTCAAATCTGAGTTATTACGAAAATAATAATAAAGGAAAGGCGTGTTTCAATCAGTTTAATAGCTTCTGGTTCGGCATACGATAAAATGGGTAGACAAGACTTGGCCTGGGTAAAACAAAATATTGGCAGTTATTAATCTGCCAATCTCATTAAAATTTCAGGATATTTGATGGACTAGTATATTTGTATTCGCTGTAAATATTGCTGCAAAATAATGCGTATTTGGAATTGACGATTGCCGATCTCCCCCGGCTTTTATTTTGCCACGGCCCGGGTTTGCATACCCATTTTACCAAGACTCGTATTCCATACTTCTAAAACGAGGTTCTTTGTTTGAAGCAGCCATGACATTATACGAAAAAGGGTCGATCTGACTATGATGAATTTGCTTGTTGTGCAACAGTTCGCGTATGAAGGGAAATTTTGAAACATGCAAAATATATCGGTGCCGATTTTGTGAAATAAATTGAGGCTAAATATTTCAATGCGTTGACAGTTTTCACACATGACGTTGGTGCTAGCTTGTTCTAATTTTCGTTTCGTTTTCATTATTTATGCTTTGTTACCTTGAAACTATCGTCTGTATTTCGTGATTTTTACGTATTAAATCAAACAGAGACTTCGTTAAATCAAACAGTTAACTGTTTACCTGCGCAAATTAAGCAAAATCTGATGTAGGGGTAGGTGCCTACTGATGTAATAGGACGGGTTGGGTCAGAATCACACTCTGAAATATGTTTACCGTTTCCTATGTATTATAATTTATTTCCCAGGTTCTTTATGATTTGAGATTCTGCTTGGTCTTAATTTTAAGTTAAATAATATATATTTTTCACCTTTTGACACCGTTCAACACACTGTAATGAAAAACACCAGCCTCAACAAACAACAATATTTATTTACGACTTTATAGAAAATAACAAAAACAAAATAATTATAACAATGGTAAATTCCTGCCGAGTATAAACCAAAAAAAATGTTACTATCAAAAATTCCTATCAAAAATCCCTATGAACACCACCATCAAAATCATCAACAAAAATCACCCCCCATCCTAGCGTACGGGAACGCTAGCCCACCTAGCCGGGGGAACGGCCTAGGTTTAATACAAAAATCCCTTTTAATAAGAACCTAACACTTAACTTTTAGTTTAAGGGCCAAAAATAATTCAACAGGAGCAAATGACGACGACAAAATGATCAAATTATTCTCCTAACGGGTGCAACCTGTTAAATACCTAATAAACCATGTTAGAGAAGTGAGAAACTTACAGCAAATCAATGCTTAACAAGTCCCCAAGAAACTACGAATTTCGGGGCTTTATATAGCAACCACGACAATAGAAAAATATAACGTTAAATCTAGTGAATAGACTGTAAGGGTATGACCTTTGACTGTATTTAGCACCACCCGAAAAAGGTTACTTCCGATATATTAACCAATCGAAAAGTATAAACAAAACTGGACATTTCCTATGATGATCGAACACGTGTGAAGGATTATTATCGATCTATATGGCAAAACACCTATTTATAGTAACCACGGAAGTAAGTATATTAACTAGAAACTTCCAACTATTATTAGAAACAAAAGTAGGGGCAAATAGGGAATACATAACGTGACTTGAACCCATTCCTGCTACACTCCCCCCTGCTTAAGAATAAATGATATAATCATTTATTTTAAGGATAAAGTTATACATAATCATAGCAGGAATTTATATAAAAATAAAACAAACATTTTTCTTTCCCTACAAACAAAATATAAAATTCAACAATGAAATCAATATATGGCCAGTGATTAACAATCATTATTAAAACATAAAATAAAACTATAATGGCTAAATATTTGTATACCCTGCGTACCTACTAAATTTAATCTAACAGTTCCTCAATCTAACAACCTTCTCTTTACTATTCGGCCCCCAGAGTTTCTTTGTAACTACAACTGTCTCGGTGTCATAAGCGAACACCACCTGGTCCCGGGAGTTGGTGTCTTCTTTTACTAAAGGGGTCGCGATCCCCGCAACAAGTGACCTCCGCCGCCTGGCCTCTTCATCCCGAAACTGTCTCCTATTGTCTGTGATCTCACAGATTGGCATAAGGCCATTTCCTGGATTATGGTACTTTCTATTGGGAAAAGTCTTCAGCTCCAGGTCCTCAGTTGGCTGATTTGGGTGCACCCGACCCATATGTCTGCTGACTTGGTTCTTCCTCATTGTCGCAAACCGACACAGGGTGCACTGATATCCATGAATATATTCCATATGTATCTCTGCCCAATGTCTCCGACATTTAGCCACACATTCCAGGAAGATGTCGCAACCCTCGGCCGGACATCTCATTCCTCCTTCCTGCCAGACGGGACAGATATCTCTATCAAGCTCCATTAACTCCTCTTCGCTCACTAATAGGTCCAAAACAAAATCCTCCATAGATATTTCTGAAATTATTTATGACAATTAAGTACGTACAATATATACAGATCATTATTCATTGTCCGAGTGTACTAGTAATTACAGGGTTTGGAAAAGAGCGCTCAACAGACCAGCTGTTTATATATATTCCAATCCCCTTCTTACAAACAAAAATTAACCATTAATCTAATGAAAATTTCTGCATAAAAGATATTGATATAAAGAATTTGTTATTATTTTTAACTTATCTGCAAATTATGGAGAATAGATCTCTCTTGGCTTAACTATTCTCCCAGTTCTTGTTTTCACAGGAGAATTATGTACAGGTTGCACCAGAGAATCATCAGAAATTTGTGAAGAGGAAGTTTCGCTCAGATTTTCTTCATCAGCCTGGAAGCTCTCTACCTCTTCCAGCCAATTGTTAGGAGGTTGTCTCCCTTGGAATGGTTTCAGGTGATCCACATGGACGACTATGGGATTTTTTTCAGAATTTAACTGTATTTCGTATGTAACATCTGAAATTCTTTTTATTACCAGATATGGCCCTGTCCAACCTTGACCTAATTTATTGGAAATCGCAGGCAAATACCATCTCCAAACCCAATCACCAGGCTCATATTCTCTTGGTTTTAACCCTTTATCATAATATTGTTTTTGTCTCTGAGCTGCAATGCACAAATTATCATGAGCAAATTCAAAAGCATTATTCATTGCAATTTCTAACCATTTGACATACATTGAAGGACACAATTTCCGGGGATTTTCAGGAGGTATTCCGACCATAATATCTAGAGTACAAGATATTTCTCTACCAAGCATAAGTAAATTTGGACTACATTTTGTACTAATATGGGGGGTAGCTCTATAAGCCATCATAAGGTAAGGCAAATGATCATCCCAGTCATCTTTATTTTCATTTACAAAAGCGGACAACATGGCAATTATGGTTCTATTAAAACGCTCTACAAGTCCATCAGACTGAGGTCGATAAGGAGTAGTTCTTGTTTTCTCAATACCCAGGAGTCTACAAAGTTCAGAAAATAATTCACTCTCAAATTCTCTCCCTTGATCTGTATGTATCTGATTTGGAACACCATAGTGTGCAATGAATTCAGTAGCAAGTTTATCAGCAACTGTAAGTGCAGTATGATTTGAAACAGCATAAGCTTCTTTCCACTTTGAAAAATAATCACCAACAATAATGATATATTCATTTCCATTATTAGTTTTAGGTAAACCACCCAAAATATCTATTGCAATTCTATCTAAAGGTTTTGTAGATTGAAGAAGAGAAGATTGAAGTGGAGATTTCCCAAACCCTGGACCTGGTTTTCGACGTGCACAAAGATCACATGATTGACACCAAAGTTTTACATCGTGGGACATTCCAGGCCAATAGAATTTTCTCTTAATAGATTCATATGTTTTGTCTCTGCCTAAATGACCTGATAATCTGGAATTATGGAGGGATTCTAAAATCTTTTCTCTAATAATTTGAGGCACTACAATTTGATTTAAGATGTTTCCCTGTGGATCTTTTTCACTTGTTCTGTAAAGTATCCCATCGGGTTTGATTTCTAATTCTTCCCACATTTGACATAAAATTCTAACTTCATAGGAGAATGACCCCATTGTTTGTCTGTTTGGTTTATGATCAGTTGTTGATTTGAGTGTTTTAAATTTGCCAATATTGCTATCTTCATTTTGCCATTCTTTTATTTGATCAGGACCCCAGCATTCTACCCAATTTGAAACATCAGAAGTATTGTCAATGGCTTGCACAGGATAGATTCCCTGCTCAGAATACTTAGATTCTTCATGCGGAAATTTTCCTTCTTCAGCCACAACCTCTAAGTTTAAACCATGATTATTTGCTAAGTGTTCCGGAGAATCACAATCGGGGCATTTTTCTCTTGTACATTTACGTTTAACTGGAATTCGGGATAAACCATCGGCATTTAAGTGTAAAGTTCCCCTACGATGTTCAATTTCAAAGTCATACATATCTACAATGCTTATCCAACGAGCAATCATCCCCTCTGGATTTTTAAAGTTCTTAAGCCATTTGAGAGAAGCATGGTCTGTTCTCAGTAAAAAATTCTGACCAAACAAATAATTTCTGAAATGTTTCAAAAAGGTAACAATTGCTAAAAGTTCTTTATGGGTTGTACAGTATTTTCTCTGAGAGTTTAGTAAAGAAACACTTGCATAGGCAATAACCTTTTCTTCCCCATTTTGAATTTGGGACAAAACACCACCTAACCCAGTATCACTTGCATCTGTGTCAAGTACAAACTTTCCATCAGCAATAGGGTATGCCAATATTGGAGCAGAAACTAACAATAACTTCAGCTCATCAAAAGCTTTCTGACAGTTTTCATCCCACTTGAACCTTTTATTTTTCCTCGTGAGTTGACTCAAGGGAGATGCTATGGTTGAGAAATTTGGAATAAATTTTCGGTAATAACCTGCAGTACCTAAAAATGATCGAACTTCTGTAACATTGGTTGGAATTGGCCAATCTTGAACAGCAGAAATTTTCTTAGGGTCACAGCTGATGCCAGCTTTAGAAACCCGGTGGCCTAAATATGCAACTTCAGTTTGAAACAATGTACACTTTTTAGGTTTGAGTTTCAGATTAGCTTTCCGTAAACATTCAAAAACATCTTTAAGATTTCTTAATGCAATTTCAAATGTACTGCCAAATACAATGACGTCATCTAAATAACATAAGCATCTCGTCCAATTGAGTCCACCCAACACTAAATTCATAAGGCGTGAAAATGTTGCAGGGGCATTGCATAACCCAAAGGGCATAACATTGAAATGGTATAATCCCCTGTGAGTGGTAAATGCGGTTTTACTTTTGTCAGACACTTTCAATGGACATTGCCAATATCCACTAGCTAAATCCAAAGTGGAAAACCATTGTGCACCTGATAATGCTTCAAGTGCATCATCAATTCTGTTCAAGGGATATGCATCCTTCTTTGTTATTGAATTAAGTTTGCGAAAATCTATGCAAAATCTGGTAGACCCATCAGACTTTGTAACCAAAACAACAGGAGCAGACCAGGGACTATTACTAGGCTCTATGATATTCTGTTCAAGCATTTTCTTAAGTTCAGTGTCAACAATTTCTTTTTGCTTTGGAGAAAGTCTACGTGGAGGTATTTTAATTGGATTTTCATACCCAGTATCAATGTTATGTTCAACCAAATCTGTGTGACCCAACTTTCCATCTGGTTTCATAAAAATATCTTCAAATTCTGTCAATAAGTTTTTAACTTGATCTTTTTCTTTTTCATTCAATTCATCTGACACTTTACTTAACAATGTAGACAAATGATCTGGGAGTTTTGAAATTTTAGAATGAGTTTGAGATTGAGGTTCGATATAATGCACACTCTCCACTGGTTCTAGATCAGCAATGCAAGTATTTTTATTCAATCTAACTGACCTGTTTGTAAGATTAAGGAGTGAATAATAGAATCATTCATTATTAAGAGTGTGGGATAGTGAAATTCCACCGAGGGGACAAGATTCATAGTCTAGGACGAGGCTTTGCCGAGTCCTAGACCGTGAATCTTGGCCCCGAGTTGGAATTTCACTATCTCACACGAGTAAATAATGAATGATTATTTTTCTCGCATTATTTTACATTAAAAAACCATGTCTGACAACTTTCTGTCATGACGTTCAAAAGATTACTTTCGGTTTATCCCTCCGCGTGCTTCAAATAGTGCAAGTAAAAATAAGAGCATCCGACAGTTTCATTAATAAAAATATAATAAATTGTAATTAACGAAGCAAAACAATTTCTTAATGAATAATCTCAATCAATCATTTTGCATTTCCATACAGCAGAAAACTTTTGTTTACGTTTTAAAGCGGCGTAGTAATACACAGTGTAAGACAGAAAAATCTCACACTGCTGTCTCTCACTGGACAAACCGATCTCACACCAGTGATAATGCGAGAAATAGAAATCTCATCCTTTTTAGGATTGACCAAAGTTTTAGCCATCAAAAGACCATTTACATTGACAATTTGTTTGGGTTCCACCAAACCATAATCTGTACCAAGTTTCCCTTGAATGTACCCTTTACAATAGAACTCTGTGTCAGGGGGTATTTTAATAGTGTCACAGAGTCGGATTCTGGCACATCTATGCAAGTTTAGTGGGGTTTGTGAAAGAGGAAATATCTGTTTGCCAACCTGCAAACTTTCATTACGGAAATTAATAACTCCTGAATAACTCTTCAAGAAGTCTACTCCCAAAATACTAATATTTCCCTCTAACTTTCCAACAATCATCTCTTGCTCAAAGATAGTATCTGAGTCACATAAACTAAATGAAAAATTTGACATTCCCAGTATTGGAATTGATTCACCTTTCGCACACAACAGCGTTTTATTTACGCTTTTCAGCTGCTTAGGTTTTATCTTTCCATATAACATGTCAAATATATCCTCATCAAGAATAGTAACTGCAGAACCTGTGTCAACCAGAAAACTCTTTAGAACACCATCCATCTTTGCCTCAACAAACAAGCAACTTGGTTTTATTGTATTCAATGAAATTATTGGCCTATTGGTAAGTTTGTTTTCTTCACCAGTTTTAAGGGCTGAATTGTCGGCCTCGAATCCAACCCCACCTATTTTCCCGAATTTGAATTGACATTGTTTGAAGTGGTTGGAACATTATTTTGATCCCTGTTAAAGTTTGGTTTATTTGGGCATTTCCAATGAGGGTGATCTCTCCTTTGACAATATTTACACTTAAACCATCTTTCTGATTTAATTGATCTTATTTCAGATGTGAGCGTACTCATAAGTTTAGCCATTTCTTCAGAAATTATGGAAGCCAAATCTTTCCCAGAATTTTCAGAAGTTTGCAGAGTTTCCGAAATAACATGCACACTTTTCTCTTCACTCAAAGGTTTTCTGAGAATTGTTTTGGGCCCCTCAAATGCTTCATATTCAATAGCCAATGTAATAGCTTCATCAACAGATCTAGGGTGTCTAAATTGAACATGTTTTTTTATTTCAGTATGGTTAAGACCACAAATGAACTGATCAATGACATAAGTCTCCCTAGCAACTCTATCTAATTGTGGGTACGCTTTTGCTGAAAGATGTTTTAGTGCATAACCAAACTCTGAAATGCTCTCAGTTTCAATGCGCTTGCGATTTTTAAATTGACATCGATATGTTGCTTCACGACCAGGAGGGTTAAATCTCTGTAAGAGAACCTGTTTAATGTCATTAAATTCTCTAATCTCCCAAGGGTCCAAATCTCTGAAAACTTGTTGAGCCTCCCCTTTTAAACTAATGGCCAACTGTTGTGCTTTTTCAGCACTTGTCCAGTTGTTGTACCTAGCAACCCATTCAAAATGCTGTAAATAAATTTCCAAGTCTGTTGTACCATCATAAATTTGAGGTTCTTTTTCTTTTCTTGAAAGCCTATGAGAATTTACAAAATGTTCACGAGGAGGTAACTCTTGTGCCATTGCTTGCGGAATTAATCTCGTAGGAGTTATTCCCCTTGTCTGATTATTTGACATTCGGCGCGGAGTCTCAAAATTCTCATTTATTCGGGAACTCTTGTTTAATTGAGAAGCATGCAAGGACGGTTTAGTATTGAGAGTTGAAACAGAGTGTCTTTGAGTACCAGGTTGTGAAAACCTTCTGTCCAAAGTATCTCTTGAACTCTCACGCGAGTGAATGTCGCGTCGGGATTGACGGGAATCTGCGGACGTCGAGTCAAAGTGTACGCGTGCCGGTGTTTTAGGCATTTTATTTTGATTTGAAAATGAAGATTTATCTCCATAACTAATTGGAGTACTTGTAACAAACTCAGGATTTGATTTCCGAATGTCTTTAACATGTTTATTTTCAGTTTCCAAATTCATACTCTGAAATTTTGGATCATAACTCGAAGTGTCGGGATTTTCTGAAATACCTGAAAAATCTGAAAATAATTGTCTAAGTTCTTTTCTAATATCTTCCCTTAAAATTCTGAATCAGGTACGCGTAACCCACTCTTTGTTTTTATAGTCCCAGAATATTCTTTAGGTTCTGTTAACTCTAAATCATATTGCGACAAAGTAGTTTCATCGACAAAGTCACTCGTGTCCGGATAATATCGGTCATTGAAAAACACTGTCTCTTCTATTGTGTCATGCATTGTTCGAACAGGTGCTCTGTAAACATCAGGTTCTGTGACACGTGGCGCACGGGCAATGTACGACTCGGCACTTTTTAGAATTCTGTCAGATATTTTAGCACGTGGACTTTTCTTATAAACTTCATCTAAATCAACAAAAGTTTGCTTTGATTGACCATCTGGTACACCGTAAAAATCTTGAGGTTTTGCTAAATTTTCAAATCGCGAATCTTTATCCATTTTTAGCGTGAATTTTTATTATGTTTATTGAAACAGGCTTTAACAAAACAGCTGACTGAAAAATACGTGGGCGTGAAATACACAAGTGGTTTTACCAACAACCCAAAAATCACTCAAAAAGCCAAATACAGCGGGCTCAAATCCTTTGTAGACGGCACCATTTTTGTAATAGGACGGGTTGGGTCAGAATCACACTCTGAAATATGTTTACCGTTTCCTATGTATTATAATTTATTTCCCAGGTTCTTTATGATTTGAGATTCTGCTTGGTCTTAATTTTAAGTTAAATAATATATATTTTTCACCTTTTGACACCGTTCAACACACTGTAATGAAAAACACCAGCCTCAACAAACAACAATATTTATTTACGACTTTATAGAAAATAACAAAAACAAAATAATTATAACAATGGTAAATTCCTGCCGAGTATAAACCAAAAAAAATGTTACTATCAAAAATTCCTATCAAAAATCCCTATGAACACCACCATCAAAATCATCAACAAAAATCACCCCCCATCCTAGCGTACGGGAACGCTAGCCCACCTAGCCGGGGGAACGGCCTAGGTTTAATACAAAAATCCCTTTTAATAAGAACCTAACACTTAACTTTTAGTTTAAGGGCCAAAAATAATTCAACAGGAGCAAATGACGACGACAAAATGATCAAATTATTCTCCTAACGGGTGCAACCTGTTAAATACCTAATAAACCATGTTAGAGAAGTGAGAAACTTACAGCAAATCAATGCTTAACAAGTCCCCAAGAAACTACGAATTTCGGGGCTTTATATAGCAACCACGACAATAGAAAAATATAACGTTAAATCTAGTGAATAGACTGTAAGGGTATGACCTTTGACTGTATTTAGCACCACCCGAAAAAGGTTACTTCCGATATATTAACCAATCGAAAAGTATAAACAAAACTGGACATTTCCTATGATGATCGAACACGTGTGAAGGATTATTATCGATCTATATGGCAAAACAAACCTTTTTATAGTAACCACGGAAGTAAGTATATTAACTAGAAACTTCCAACTATTATTAGAAACAAAAGTAGGGGCAAATAGGGAATACATAACGTGACTTGAACCCATTCCTGCTACACTGAAATACAATTCATTCTATCGGTAAATCGGCATTATCTTTTGCGTAATGGCAGATTAATGCAATAGGTTTTGTTGAGATGCTCGGCATTTTCTCGAGTTTATTCAGTTTATATAGAGTTTGATATCGCTGACGGAAATATGTAGGTATATACATGTATATATATATGATTCATTTCGAAAAAATAAATTGTGTTCTTTATTTGTTATACATGTAGTGCATGTTTCTTGTGTTTAATTGTTTACAGTTTCTATTTACTAACCATATTTGAAATGGCAAGATACAAAGATTTGCTCACAATTCTATGTTTGTACACATATCTTAAAAACTAAAGATTAAAAAAGTAAAAAATTTGTTAATATTTATTAAGAAAATTTTCAAAGTCTGTTCTTCCAGAAACCAATGTATTGTAAACTTAACCTTTTTAGCTCACCTGAGGGTGGGGCCACAATGGGGGGTCGAAGTTTAACAAATGCATATATAGAGTAAATCTTTAAAAATCTTCTTCTCAGAAACTAATCAGCCAGGAAAGCTAAAACTTGTGTGAAAGCATCATCAGGTAATGTAGATTCAAATTTGTGAAAATCATGACCCCCGGGGGTAGGGTGGGGCCACAATGGGAGATTGAAGTTTAACATAGGAATATATACAGTAAATCTTTAAAAATCTTCTTCTCAGAAACTAATCGGCCATGAAAGCTGACACTTGTATGGAAACATCCTCAGGTAGTGTAGATTCAAAGTTGTGAAAATCATGACCCCGGGGGTAGGGTGGGGCCACAATGGGGGATCGAAGTATAACAAAGGAATATAGAGTAAATCTTTGAAAATCTTCTTCTCAGAAACTAATCAGCCGGCAAAGCTGAAACTTGTGTGGAAGCATCCTCAGGTATAGTAGATTCAAAGTTGTGAAAATAATAACCCCTGGGGGTAGGGTGGGGCCACAATGGGGGTCGAATTTTAACATATGATTATATAGATCGAGTAAATCCTTAAAAATCTTCTTCTTAGAAACTAATTAGCCAGGAAAGCTGAAACTTGTGTAGAAGCATCCTCAGGTAGTGTAAATTCAAATTTGTGAAAATTATAACCCTGGGGGTAGGTTTGGGCCACAATGGGAGGTCGATGTTTTACATAGGAATAAACAGAGTTAATCTTTAAAATCTTCTTCTCAGAAACTAATCAGTCAGGAAAGCTGAAACTTGTGTGAAAGCATCCTCAGGTAGTGTAGATTCAAATTTGTGAAAATCATGATCCCCAGGGGTAGGGTGGGGCCACAATGGGGGTCAAAGTTTAACAAAGGAATATATAGGGTAAATCTTTAAAAATCTTCTCAGAAACTAATCAGCCAGATGATTCTTTATAATTGTTAAGACTTTGGCCCCAGGACAATTCTTTGGCGTCACGAGAAGGTTCAGAGGTTGATGTACGTTTATATCCCATATATAAACTATTGTTAAGGATCTTTTTGAGAACTGCAATACTCAACATATGATATGACTATAAAATCATCCTGTTAGAAAAGGGGCTTATGATTATAAACATAAGAATATCCAGGGGAAAATGGATTTTATTTATACAGGATCTACATGTATTATTGTACATTGTCCAGATAGTTTGTATTATGACTCCATTAAGCTGATTTTATCATACCTATTGTTCCTCAGGTGAGCGATGTGGCCCATGGGCCTCTTGTATAACTTGTGCCCAATCCCATTGCAATATATAATGCAATAAAATATGTTCAAATCAGAACCAAAGAAAATTGAAAAAAAAAAAGAATTAAAATATGACCCATATGATTTATAGATAAAATTCCAAATGTGACTCTTAAAATTACAATATTTTTCAATGCCAAGGCAGCTTATATAATTATCTCAATAAATGATGAAAATAGACAATTAACCATGATATTTGTACCTTAATCAAGGACATACATTATAAGTGAATGTGTAACAGTTAATTTTTTTTTAAATTATATTTTCATCTGAATTAATTATATAAAGTACTAGGACAGAAGCTCAATATTCATATTTATTCCTCTATAGGCTAACATATATTTTATTTCTCCGACTTTTATCTGAAAACAGACTATAGCTTACCTGTAATTAAATTCTTTTGTTCTCCACCTGCACCCCATTCCCACTTAGCCAACACAAATTTACCTGTATTTTACCTGTATTTTTTCAAAATGTTGGCTAAGTGGGAAGACACCGAAATCACACCCTGTTGATTAAGCCTAAAACATGTACTTGTAATTACTTACTTCCAGGCTTCACTTTCCCATATTTTTAGATACATGAATGAAATCCGGAAGGAAGCTCTTTAAAAACCCCAGACCAACTGTGAACGGAATACCACATAATTTATTACTGCTAGAGTAAACATTTAAATTCATATACTTAATTTTGTACATTTTTGCACATAAACCTTTTACATGACTGTATGTAAGTTTATATAGAATACAAACCTACATTACAAACTCAGCTTTATTTTAAGCGTTTTTTTTATTTGCGTAAAAAGTAAAAATCTCATGTACACTTAATCATAGGAGCGGCACCCACCTACCCCCCCCCCCCCCCCCCAAAAAAAAGTAATAATCAATTATATTAAATTCACGTCGTAAACTTAAGATAGGCCTCGGACCCCCCCCCCCTCCCCCTCGCCTCCCCCCCCCCCCCCCCACATCATCCCCCGTGCAAGCACACATATCCATTGGACCCCCCCCCTCCCCCAGTGAAAAAAAATCTGGATCTGGTTCCGTGCATGCATCCTATTGTTAAATACACATGTAATATATAGCTACATGTATTTTTGCTTACTGTTATAATATGGGATGATTGAAATTCAACGTAAATATATTAACGCATTAGTGCCCGTGATTCTAATGTTGTGCATGGCCGCGACTCGAACCCTTAACCAACCCTTAACAAAAGAATGCTATTCCGTCCTCCAAATGCACGTGCCGCGCCTAACAAGATTCCTAATTCCTACAAGAGAATTATAGATTTTTACATCATACTGTGCGATGTTTCTAACATCATGTTAATTACATAAATATATATTATTAATCTAATAACTTATATAAATTGACAGAAAGATTTATATTGTCTTCGATCAGTTGCTGTCAATATCGTCATATATATATATATATATATATATATATATATATATATATATATATATATATATATATATATATATATATATATATAAATATATATATATATATATATATAGAATAAATTTACAACTGATTAAAATTTCGCATATATATATATATATCTTTCAAAATAACAATGCGCATGTTTTAAATTAATCGTTAGCATGCGTAAAGATTTATTACAATGCCCTACTAATTACTTTCTCCGTAACACACCTATTAACTAGCCAAAAAAAATAAATACACCAGATCTCTTAATTGTAAATTAAACCGAACCAAGATGCGGTATT